>NC_041385.1:755730915-755815288 GCF_002162155.2 Triticum dicoccoides
ATGTACTCACATGCAAAAGGTGTTATGTACTTCCTTCACAACAAGCAATATATACTTCTACTGTCATACTTGTACATAACTCTTTGGTGACATTCATATTTCTGTGAATGAAAAGTATACGAAAAATAGTAGTATATACCTTTTTGAATAAATAAGTATATATTTCTGGAAAAAAGACATCATCACATTTCCCATCAATGGAAAATAAATTATAGGAGGTCCTGCTGAAGTATATACCACTTTTCTTATCGGGATATATACTTAATTTTTAAAATAGTACATACTGCTTTCGTAACAAGGAAAGCATATACTGCTTTATAAATATAATGACGTATACTGTACTATTTTTTTGCGAATGAAGTATAATGCACTTACTGCTCTCGAAGGTGCATACTGCCTTTTTTACAAGGAGTACTCATTTTTTTAAACAGGGAGAGCATGTAAAGTTCAACTATCGTCCAATAAAGCAAGGACTATATACGTCTCATCATCCAAGGCAGTATATACGCATTGTTGAGTTGGTTAGATAGTTGAGAATTCGAATATTTAATTAATAGAGCCACCGTGCATGCAACATGGCCATGCACCAGATCGCTCGTTTTTATAGGAGGTTGTTTGATAGCCACGGTCCTCATGCAGGGTTATCCACAAATCCAATAACCGATTAGACATGGGAGTACGTACTCTTGGGAGTATATATATATATATAAGTTTTAACGTACTTCTGAATCAGAATGGGAACCCGATTCTAATTTATTACATGACTATTTTTTAGACAATATTACATCACTATTAAATGATAAACATTAAAGCAACGTGACACAAGGGCCAGTCCAAGACCATTCTTTCAGATTAAACATTGAAAAAGCGTGACACAAGGTCCAGTCCAAGACCATACTTTCAAATAAATTCAAAAGGGCAAGCTCAAGAACGAACTAATAGCTTATTTAATCCTCCTGTCGTTTCATGTAATACCTTTGGCTTTCAATATTCGATAAAAGGACGGTTCAAAAAAATCAATAAAGGAAGGATCAGCTCAACTTAAAACAAAATTTGAATCTAAAATTACAATACAAAATTATGGAATCGCGTGTTTCTGTATAATCGTATCAATGCCTAACATTGAATTGCTTAAATCGACGGGTGCAGCAACGCGCGCCGGCATGGTCTAGTGTACTAGCTCACAGCCAAGCTAGGTACGGTGTTTCTCTCCCTTTTGGGAGGTATTTGTGGTTGGGCATTCCACATGACCCGATTCGTAATTCCTGCAAACATTTTAGCTAACAATAATGGCCTGGCAACATTTCTAAAAAAGAACTATCCGTAGGAGAGCTCATCGCACTTTTATATGGGAATGGGCTGGACAGTTAGGAGGACTATACTTTTTCCTGTTTGTATGTTTTCCCTTTTTGTTTTTTCTTTATCTTTTCATTTTATGCCTTTTCCAAATCCATAAACTTTCTTAAAATCGTGATTTTTTGGAAAATCCTAAAAAAAATATACCAATCATTATTCTTTTGAAAATAACAAACAATTTTTAGTTTCATATTTAATTTTGAAAACCAAGAACAATTTTTAAATTTATGATCTTTTTCCAAATACGCAAAGATTTGTTAAATTGATGAACATAATATAAACTCATGAACATTTCTAAATTTACGAATTCAAAAAATCAAGCTTTTTATAAAATTTGTCAACATTGTTTATCTAGTGAACAATTTTGGAATCCGTGGAATTTTTAAAATTTCATGATCATTTTTAAACTTGTAACATATTTTGAATTTCATAAACATTTTGGAACTCCAAACTTTTTTGAAACTAATGAAAATATTTTGAATACATGAATATTTTTTGAAATTCATTAAAATTATTTTATCTATGATATTTTAGTTCTTGGATTTTTATGAAATTGCGAATAATTTTTCTAATTCGAATACATTCTATGAAATAAGGAGAATTTTTTCAAAATCTTTAACATTTTTTCAAAACCAATTTTGCTTGATATCCCGAATATTCTTTAATGAAGTTTAGAAGGGGAAAAAGAAAGGGCACCCAACCCGCACATGGGCTGGTCCAAAATCGCACATGTGGCGAGCGGGGGACTGCGCGTTTGGGCGTCTCACGTCGCCCCATTCGCAAAATAGGAGGTCCCGTCTAGCTTGACGCTACATACACACATGTCTTACCTTTCAAGCTTGCAACATTCGGCCGGGCTTAGCGCGCAACTAAATGCGCATGTCTCATAGAAACCAGCGAGCAATTAAACGCATGTCCCATAGAAACACACACGTGCTTTTTCCGCCATGTTTTCCACATTTTTTTTTTGCTTTTTATATTTCTACTTTTGTTTATATTTCCAAAATATTGTAAAATATATGTATTTAAAAATTGTTAGTGCATTACAGACAAATGTAGGTGGTATTCTTAGAAATTGCTTATATAATCTAAAACAAAAAAATGATCATGTAACATAAAAATTATTCGGTATAAAATTTTCCATAAGAAATTAAAAATATGTTTACGTGTTTCAAAAAATATAATTGTGACAGTTTGAACAGAATGAAAATAAAATATAAGAGATGTTCACAAGGAGTTTTTGAAAAGAATGTTTAACATGTATCCAGAAAAATGTGCAAAACTTGTGTTTGAAAATTGTAAGTGTATAAAAAAATGTCATATATGTCTACAGAAAAATTACAATTTGCATGAAAAATGTAGACATCATATATTTGAAAAGGCTGATCATGTATTTGAAAAATTATAATTTTGTATAAAAATTCTCGTTGTATATGAAAAATTAGGCATGAATTGGGAAAAATAAAAATAAAAATGAAGAAACATGGAGAAAACCAAAGAATAAACATCGGAAAAAAGAAGGAAAAGAAAGAGAAAAGGAGAAAAAAATAAAAATAAAGTAACCACTTGAAAAAAAATGCAAAACATTGAGAAGTCTGTTAATCCCCCACCACTCCCCCAAATAACAATCTCGTTCACGGCTAGAGTGTTGGGAAGGCCGAATAACAACGCGCTATAGGCGAGGCGTATTAGCAATTAGTACGGACGATACACAGCTCTGGCGGAGCTCCTCACAAATTAGCTCTCACGTGAAGACTCTCACAGGCCACTACCCATCAATAAATTTCCTTTGGCTGAGTCATATTTCTCGCGCTCGACTGATCAGCCTGCTGACATTGGTTCTGAAAAAAAAACACAAACGGTTCGAGGAAAAAATGACTTCCAGCTTTTATGGATATAGTTGTATGCTCAAAAAATGTCTGTGGGTTTAAAAATAACTTCATTAATTTGAAAAAATATGAAAATTTTCATAACTTCACAAATTTTAAAATTTCATAAATTTGAGAAACGAAAATTAATTCGGAAAATATTTGCAAAGTCAGCAAAGGTTCACGGATTCGTAAAACTATTCAACATTTTACAAAAACATTCATGTATTTTGATAATATTCATGATTTCAAAAAAATCAGACTTTTGAATATATGTGAAATTGTAAAGTTGATGGAGATGAAAAGAATAGTGCAATTAATATATGTTTCATGTTTTCAATGAAAAAGGGAAAACAAAAAAAGAGATAGAAAAAAGAACCAGGAAAAAGGAAAAAAGAGTAGCAACGACGAAACTGAACCTGAAACTTCCCAAAACCGGCCAGAGGAGCTTCCCCAAACCGGGATCATGGCCAGCTAGCGAAGCGAGAGAGACATGCATATATTGGTTGGCCTAGACAGAATAGCGGTTTCTCCAAGTCTCCCGTCTGGTTTCTCTTAGTTTTCTTCTCCGTCTGTTTTTTTTCTGGGTTTACTTGTTTTTTCTATTATTTTGTTCATTTTTTAAATTCAGAAATTTTTTACAATTCATTAATATTCTTCAAATCAAGAAGTAAATTAATGAACAATATAAAATTTTGCAAGCGTTTTTAATATTAACTAGTAAATATGCCCGTGCGTTGCACCGGGAGAAAGAACTTAACATGTCATTCATCATGTTAGAAGCTACCGGGTCGAGCAAAGTAGGATTTTTAGGGAGGGAAGCGCAAGACGTATATGATTAACCTAAGGCTGCGAAACATGTAATCAATGGACCCTGTGCCATGTGAAGATGTATCATACGAAGGGCAACCACATTTCCTCATACAAAAACAATAAATCCACGTCGGCTCGTTGATAAAGCCGTACAGGGAGCCGACGAGAAAAATAGAGGGGGCCAAGATGTCGTCGACCTGCTCAACACGAGCCGCCGTCCTACTACACATGTGCAGATCCAATGCCAATCATTGTCATCCGCAACCGTACATTTTCACTCTTATGCGCGTCGTTCCAAAGAAAGAGACCGAGAAAGAGAGGAAAGGGTACAACCCCCTCAAAAACGTATAAAAGAGCATAAGAGTTTCCTACACTCCTACATCCATCCCTCGTCAGAATTTCCTATTTGCTTGCATCGGCAGCAGTCAGTGAATGATAGGTGTTGTCTATGTTGAGTTGCGTTGTTGTGTCTATCACACCACACACAGCCGCTACCAAGCACGTTGTTGGCACCAGTCATCGCGATGCAACCACACATGCTGCCATGACCGAACAACCGACAACCGAGCACACGCGCTGCCTTAGATCGAGCCTGAATGTAGTCGGTGCTAGGACACATAGCATCCAGCCAAGGTTTTGTGTTTCATTTGTAAATTTGCCGCCCTTGAATGAAATGGGTGAACTTTGAAATTTTGGATTTTTTTTAGAAATCTCGGACAAAAAGGACAATCCAAAATTTAATTTATTTGGACGAAACATGAACAAAAAAGACTGAAATTGCACAATTTTTTTGAATCCTCCAGCAATGGAATAAAGCAGAGACAAACTGAACAACACCGATCCCTTGATTGATATACACCCATGAATAGCTAAGAACAATTCGATTTAGCGGACTACCATAAATCCCATAATTCAATCAGCAAGATTACCATAGTACTTAGTACTCATCTTTGTATGATTAGTACTGCATCAATCATGCTGCCAAGCACACGCATCTGCACCGGTCCCTTTCGAGTCACCCGGCACGTCTGAATCCAGCAGCTTTCAGTCGGTACAGTTAATTAAAAAAAGCAACATGCACCGCCCACTGCGTATCCCTTATCCACAACAACACATCGCCATTCCCCATCACAGACACTCCGCCTCCATCTTCCTCCTCGTCCTACCTCACCCACCCAACGCCGCTCATCCTCCTCTTCTCCATCCATCTCACCACCCAAGCGTTGCTCACCTCTTCGTGCTGCCTCCCTGTCTCCTCCACCCGCACCTAGAGTGGAGCTCCTCTCTGCCACGAGCCACCCCAGCTGCCGCCGCCCCTCTCCTCCTCTCTCTCAGCTTTTTCCTTATCCTCTCGAGGGAAGGGAGTCGCCAAAGAACAACCCGCAGCAGTCCGGCTACCTTGGAGATCGCCCCGCCGCCGGGCCGGCCACCTCTTCGTCGGCCTCGTGCTCCTCCGCGTCGATCCGAACAACCAGGCAGCACCCCCGCTGCCTTGGAGCTCTGACCGCCTCCGGCTGGCCACCTCTCGGTCGGCCTCGTGCTCCTCCGCCTCGATCTGTCCGCCCCGTCGCCGGATCCACGCCGGAGCAGCCGGATCTGCCGCCCCGTGCATGTCCTGCCGTCGGGAGGAGGACGCTCGAGAGGAGCGCCCATTCGTCCGGGACATGGGCCACGCAGCTTGCTCCACCCCTGCCCCCTGCCGCAGGTCTTCAAACAACCTCGCTCTCTTTCTATCAACTCTCTCATCCTCCATGCTGTAGACAACTCAAATCCATGTCGGGCACTCCATTGCTTGGCGGCGGACAGGTCACAATCCGGCAGCGAGCTCGCGGAGGCATGGAGGTCCGACGGCCATGGCTTCCTGCGAAGGAGAGAGAGGGAGGTGACAGAAAGAACCGGAGTGAGGGGAGGGAACAAGAAGAGGAGTACGGCGGCGCTGCTCCGGTGGCCGGCCGGCGCGGGGCAGCGGGGAGGCACAAGCGTGAGGCCGCGCGTTGAGGCGCTGCGTGAGGTCGGCTGCGGTGGCACTGGACGCCGGCGTGAGGAGCAGGCCGAGGTGCTTGGGACCTGCTGGTCCGGATCGAGCGAGGGGGCTCGGGGAGGAGCAGAGCACGGGGCGGCAGCGTACGGGCCAGATCGGGAGGCAGTTTTTTTTCTTTTCTCTCGCTCATATCGGTTCGGTTGACTTAAGTTGAGGACTGCGGGTTGAATACATATAAATGAGAAGGACGTTTTTGTAAGATTGATGACGACGTACGACAGAAACCCAATACTCTTTTTTCTTTACCCAAATTTGCTCGGACCGCGGGTTGACTAATCCAAACGACAGGGTGTTTTGTGCAAAAACGAATCGTTTTCCCCGATCCACTTAAACAGGGACTGCGGGTTGAATTCTTGAAAATAGAGGGGCTTTTTTGCAAAAGTGACGACGACGTACGACCAGAAGCACTCCGTGCTTTATTAGTATATATATATATATATATATATATATATATATATATATATATATAGAGAGAGAGAGAGAGAGAGAGAGAGAGAGAGAGATAGAGAGGTAGAGATGAACCCTTTTGAAATTTAGGAAATTGTGTCTACTTTCAGAACATATTTTAAATATGTGAAAGTTTTTCAAATTTATGAATAAATTAATTTTTGTTAACATTTCTAATTTCCCATTTTTTAAAAAAACTATTAGAAAATTGATTGGCAATGATTTTAAACGAGCAGTAACTGTTTTTTAGACAAACAAGGAAAACAATAGATGTGCATGCATCGAGCATAAAGCCGCCACATGAGTAAGCGGTCAACCAGGGTGGCCCAACTGAGCATGCACACCATCGCTGGTGCACAAATCAACCCCTTAAGCGTTGTAGACCATTGTGTTTAACAAAAGAGACGAGCCAAAGCAGAATCCGCAAGTTAAGTTTCGGGGAAAGAAATATCATCTAGAAGTATGTTATCAGGTTTTTGGTCCAAATGGCGAATTGGTTAATTGAACCCTTCATGAAACTATTGTAAACCCCCGCATGTCCCATTGTCAATTTTGAAGTGGTGAGTGCATGTGCAATGTGCCTATAGAAGGCCACCAAATTCCACTGGAATTTGAGACAATGACTATAAATTAAATGGAAATACATGTAGACGCAGTTTTTCTTCACATGCCAAACTTTATAGCATGTGGAAATACATGTAACGGTACAATTGTTGCAATGCTCAAGCCTCAATAGGTTCTCAAACTCACGTCGGAATTGCCCGTCGTTAGTTTCTAGCGTGTTATGAAGTAACTTCACTGCAATCTCTTCACCATTGCCAAGTGTACCCAATCCAAGGTAAAGCAAATTGTTGGTGTCCCGTTAGGGCTAGATGCACTTTAATTTTGTTGATTGAATTATTTTGGTACTAATAAGAAGACGTGGGAATTTAAGATTTCCACTTTGTAAATAAGAAGGTACGCAGTTCCAAGTAACAGACTGTTATTTTTGGATCGATGCGGCTTTATAAAGTCCAAAGGGCCATGTTACAATGTTTGTGCGTATGTTTTTGCACTCATCTAAGACATCTAGTAATATTTTTAAACTGAGGGAGCACTTTCTTAGTGCATGACCCTGACAAGCAATGATTAGGCGAGTGTGATAGAAGAAACGTACCCACAGCCACTAAGCTACGTCTTTTTCTTTCTTATAATAAAAAGCATATGGTATCTGGCGTAAATGCATAATCTTTGTTTTGCTCCGCTAGCTTTGCTCCAGAACCAACAAATTGTATATTGAGCCGGCCGCGCATTTGGAAGTGTGTTGCGTGACGGTGTCCCAACACCGAGGCAAGATTTGCCATGATTGGTCGATGATTCTCTAAGCTAGCACCGACAACGTATGTACGCGGCAAGCCGGCAACTCAGATTCACTCCAGCTCGACCTGTTGTCCGGAGAACCTGCTCTACGTTGCACCTACGTTCCGCTAGCTGCATCTAAGCTGCTACCACAAGCAGTGGTTTTGGAAACCACGTTCAGCAGACAGCCGGAGTCGTCTGGCCAGAGTACAGCGTGCATGCATACATATACAGATTGCATGGCAGCTTAAGCTCAATAATGGTCAGATGTAGAGCGAAAGCTTAAGTTGCGGTGGCTGTTCCAACTGTTGACGACCGTACTAGGCATATACGTGCTATATGTAGCTTTCATTCCATTTTAAAAAAACTGAGTACCAATTCATCACTTATATTAGTCAATACACCTGTGTAAGGGCACCTCCAACATGGCGACGCAATTCGTTTGCTCGTGTCTGTTTTGGTCCGCGTGGATAGAAACCACGACCCAACGTTGTAGTTTCGTGTAGGTGTGGACGCAAATCCGTCTTAAATTTGGACCGGGTTTGCGTCCACCAAGACAGGAAACGGACGCGTCATGCGTTTGCTCGGTGTTTTCCTGGGCCCACACGACAGCCACCCAACGACCACGAGCTAGTCCTTTTGAACGGCACGCTGCAGAGGGTGGGCACTTTTCTTCCCCACTTTGCCCCCTTACCCCTCCTGACGCCCGACAGTCAAACCCTAGGCCGCCGCCACCCATCGCCGATGCAAATGTCGTGGAAGTGGATCCCTGGGATGCATGACCACGAGGCCGGCTCCTCGATGGGGCGGCGCCGTGTGGCCTTGGTCATTGAGACGCCGCCGGGGGCTGCATCGCACATGCGCGAGCGCACGTACGTCCCCATCACGCAGTTTCGACATTATTGGGAGCAGGCCATCCATGTGCCATGGCTGGACGTACACCTGCCAAACGGCCGGCATTTGAATCCAGAAAGGGTTACAGTGCCGGTCGTTCTGGCCTCCGGTCACGCGCGGGCGGAGGAGATCCGTCGTCGTCAGGATCTACTGCCCACCAAGTTCGTCCACGACCGGCCATTTACCAAGGACTCCCCTACTAAGACATGTGGTTCTACAACGAGCACGACCAGCGCCGCCGCAACATGTGCTCCTGCGCCGCCGCTCGTGAGGTAGTCGAGCTCGTGATGTGGCCTAATCTATTAGTGGCGCTCTTTAACTCAGCGGAGCAAGCCCCCGCGCTACCGCCGGTGCCCCGGGCGTGGCCACTGCAAAGGCTAGTGGGGCAGTCATGGATGTGGACCTCCACGATCCGGTGCACGCCCAAGCCGAAGGAGGAGCGCCAAGAGGAGCAGCAAAACGCGCCAGCTACGCCACCAGGAGCGTGCCCATGTCCATGGGCACCTCCTGTGTACATCAACCTCGTCGAGGACAAGGACAAAGACGACGAGCATTAGATCTTGGTTTTTTAGTTATTATGTTTTTAGTTTAATTAATGCAACGGACATACTTTGGGATGGCGCGTTGGGCGCACTGGCAGGCCTGAGGACACATGCGAACTTTTGATGTCTGGCTGGCCACTCAAACGAACAAAAAACAGACACATTTTGTGTCTGTTTTGATCGGCCTGTTGGCCTAGCCATCCAAATGGACAAAAACGTAAGTTGAAAGAACAAGATTACAATCTTAGGAGTAACAGTGAAATCAAATGATAGAATAAACCATTGCGATGGACAGAATGAAATCCAATGCTATCTGTAAACAAACAAAAAATGAATCGAAAGATGAATATGTCGAAGACGATCAATTTGTGATGCGAAGAATGATGACATGAGCCTGCAGGGTGACAGAACATGACAAACTGAATAAGATCCATAGAAGAAAATTGAATAGAGAAATAACATGATCAAAGGATTGAAGGGGAGAGCACACATGAAGCAAAAGTGGAGAGCACATAAAAGTCAGGTCGAAACCAGTGCATCGAGAAACAAGGTGGTGAACAGTAACAATGGCTGGCTCGAATACGATAGGAAAAAGGAACCGATTGATAAGATCATACAAGAAAGTGAACAGGACAGAAAGATGCACCATCCGTACAAAATCAGGGACGTAGAGGAACACTTGAACGAAGTATTCATATAAGATAAGATAAATATGTATATTGTCTCGTATTGAATCGTTTTCCAGGCAATTTTCGCTGAAACAATTTCTCGGATCACATCGCAAACCAACGGCTCTAGACGGATGCACAGGTGCTGGTCCCTGCGAATGTTCATGGAATTTTTCCTTTTCTCCTTTCAAAACTCAAGCGGATAAGGATTGGAGATCGGATAAGAGCAGCGGCCGTCCCCTGCTGCGCTGTAATTTAAAGTGCAAGTAGCTTGTACTCGCATGCTTTTCCGATCAACTTTTGTCCGGTGGGTGCATGCATGCTTTCGGATCGACCGACTGTCTTCAGTTGTTGCACACTAATAAAACCCTTTGATTAGGGTGGCTCCGCGGTTTGCCCCGGATTAGGTAGCACTGCTGCTTCAGCATGCACGATATATACTATGATCCTAATATATATGTTCAGTAGTAGATCTACTTACTTTATGTACGTGGGCACAGCTTTGCCAAAATCTTCATTAAGCTACACTGGCCCTGGGGGTTATACAAATCGGGGCTGCTCGTTGATCATTGCCCGGCCCTGTACTGTACCCGCCGCTGCCGTCCACCAAACGACAGTACTGTTCTGCTGTCCGATGGAAGCTGCGGAGCGAACAATACTGAGAGCACGTAGCCAGACAGAGGGCATACTGAGAGCACGTAGCCAGTCAGAGGACAGTGCAGATGAAGATATTTTGTTTTTCTTCACGAGGAGATTAGAAGATTTGTTAACCATGTATCATCAGCCATGCAAGGGGAAGTGGATTTCCTGCTAATGGAGAAGAAAATACAGCTCTAATAATGATTGTCTGTATCTAGCGATTGCTCTTTGGCACAAGCACCTATAGTCGATTAAAGCATCTCAGCAAACCGTCCGAAAAGTGAAAAACCCTCGAGACTGTTTAGAAGTTGCACTTTTGGGGGTTTTGAATCTCGGTTTCAGCAATATTTTTGGCGTAGGTGAAAGGTGATATTACTGATTTTCACTGAATTTAGAAGTTTTTTTTAATTTCGGCCAAGGGACCAGAATTTTCACTTGGATTTGATTGAAATCCAACCTTTTTTAAAAAAAAATTGGATATACTTTAGACATTATTTGAATTTGTGTAGACTGATGAAATATTCTGACCGAAACCAACGTTACTGAAATTTCGATAATTTTTACTGAAAGTGAAAACCATATTCTCGCTACCAATTCGGGGGCTGGTTCCACTCAAATAAACTAAAATTGGGGGCTGGTTTTCCAGGTACATGTGCCGTAGGGCCGTCTGTGCATCTTTGATGTATTCCCAAAAATAATTCACACAAATAGAATACATTCACCATGGACTTGGATATGAATATGATGGGAATAGTACTTCAAACGAGTGAGATATATTTATTTCTTAGGTGAAAAACGAGTGAGATATATAGATGGCATGCACATATAAAATGTTCAAGTTAAATTACCACATACAAATACAAGGAATTTACAATGCAAAGTACACTTGGCCCCAGCTACTAAAAACCATCCGGGACTCGATCCATCACATCTTTACACTGACATACATACATGCAGAAAAAGAAGAGGGTACATGCCCACGCTGTCACGCATGCGCAATCGTACGTACGTGCATGTATATACATGATGATGTAACTGCTACACATTCGTGCACACGACGTATTCCTGTCCCCCGACACACGCATGCCAGCCATGGACAAGCAAGCATGCATGCGCCGTACGTTGCGTGCGCACGGTCACCCGTCCAAGCAATCATGGAATCCATCTCCGGCAGGCCCCGCCGGACAATGCCGTCGTGGCTAGGTAACTTCGTCGGCTCGCCGATCACGCGGCGGCTTCCTGGAGGTGGTACGGGAGCAGGCCGATGTGGTTCTGGCGGCGCAGCTGGGCGTAGAAGCGGGCGATGAACTCCTCCGCCTCGTCGTCCACTGCCTCGCCCAGGCCCAGCTGGTCGCCGTCGACCTCGTCGGACGAGAAGTTGGAGACACGAACCGAGAACCCGCCGTCCGCCGCGCCGGGCACCAGCGGCGACATCCCCGCCGGCGTGCATTCCTCCCCGAGCGCGAGCTCGGACTCCTCGTGCATCATCATCAGCGCCCCGGGCGACGACGGCGCCGGGGACGCGGCGGCCGCGTTGGCATAGTACTCGATCATGTGCCGCGGGGGCGTGGCGGGGTCGGCGCGGAGGCGGCCGGGCTCGTCGGCGTCGGCGTCCGCGGCGCCCAGGCAGGGGAAGGCGAGGCGGCGCATGGAGAAGGAGCCCGGGTCGGGGCTGTCGCCGCAGGAGAACTCGTACTCGCGGCGGCGGAGCGCGCGGCCGTGGTGACCGCCGTGGTGGTGGTGGTGGTGGGAGAGGAGGTTGGCGACGGAGCGCGCGACGGCCTTGTTGCGGCGCTTCATGAGGAGGTGCGCGCCGAGGAGCAGCTTGCGCTTGCCCTTGCGCATCATGAAGAAGACGGCGCGAAGGTAGCCCCACATCCTCCTCGCCGCCACCGGCGCCGAGTGCACGTCCATGTCGTCGTACCACCTTCCCCTCCACTCAAGCCTGTCTGTGTCGCTGTGTCCCTGACTCTCTGGTCGCTCGTGTGTGTGGTCGTCGTCGTCGGCGGCGATGGATTGCAATGTGGAATTGGGCGGTGGTGGTGGTGCCGGTATATATAGGCACGGGAGGTGAAAGGGAGGAGGAAGGAATGGCGGCTTCGCTTAGCCAGGAAGGCAGGGGAGAAAACAGGTCCGGGTCCGGGGAGTTGGACGTTCGGATAATAATAAGATTTTGGTTAGGTGGCGCCTTGGCTTGGCTCGGCTGCTTCTTCTTCTTCCTCGCTCGCTTTTCTTTCCTCCTTTTGCGCTCGCGTGCTCCACCGATCCACTCGCGCTGCCCAACTTGGGAAGATAGGTGGGGAAGGGCGGGCCGTGCCGTTGCCGGGCGGTGGGGGGCAAAGCAATGCCCAAGCAGGGGATCGATCGCACAAGCACAAATGCCTTCTTCTCTTCGCTATCCTTCTGACCGAGCTCCTTGGTTCAGACAAGTTCAGACTGCTGGTAGATTACTTACTACATACACATGCACCGTTTACTGTGGGTCCCACCAGTCAAGTGTGCTGGCTACGTATCTATCTTTGGATGAATGTTTCGTTAATTACTTTCGGTAAGAATTAATCCTTAAAGCAGAGACCAACCCCAACAGAAGAAACAACTGCATGCTATCGCTACAGTGTCACACTGAGCGCGTGTGAAGATGCGCAAAACAGAGCGCAGGGCATCACATGCCCCCATGGTTGTTCGTGTGAGATCTCCTCCCCATCCCCTACGTACGTGTCCGGATGGCCACAACATCTACTCCTATCCATTGATGCACATCCATAAGGATTAATCAGGACCATAAAGGGCTACCATGCACGATACGGCCAATGATCGTGGCCATTTTTCCTCTCTGGTGATCCTGTGCCCCAACTTTTCAACGCAATAATGCGAGGGCTAGGCACCGGAAAAAGTGTGCGTGGGTACGTGCCTCGGATTAGAGATGGGCCGGACCGCAGCGATGTTCACCACGGCAGCCGCGTGTCGTCCCGGCCGTGTTTCCTTAGCCCGGGGGGTGGCGGTTTGACGTGCAACTCCGGCCACAAAAGTGGCCGCCACGAGCATGCGGTATATCTCAACACAAACATACATGCTCAACACGTCCTTCTCAGGGGCCGGACCACAACATGGAAAGGCAAGCTAGCACCGAGAACAACGTGCAGCCGGAACCACAACTTGCTCACACTCACTTACTTCCATTCACGGATAAAGTATTACTCTACTTATTAAAAGATCTCCTAACCTTTTTTCTTTACCCGCAAAAAAAAGAACCTTTTTTCTTTAACGAAAAAAAGGATCTCCTAAAATATTTTTCTTGGATAAAAAAGAGATCTCCTAACCTATGGACCATAAACCCTAGGCTCGGCATCACTAGAAACTGATCTAGAGAAAAGAGAGAGATGACCTGGACACCGGGGGCACCTTCGTCTCCATTCGCGCGGGGGAGAGGTGGTCCTCGGGACCTTGTGCCAAGTGGGTTAGGTGGTCTAGTGTTTCTTAGAGCATCTACGGTTAAGACTTGACCCCTCAAACATTCGCACCTGCGGACACTGACCTATCAAGCATTAAATTTTTTCACCTCACAACCAAACGCTCAATTAGCATACCTCAAATTCATATAAACTCATGCAACTACGTAAAAGATGCATTACACATCGTCCATTATGACATGTCATCGGACTACCAAAAATTTGGCATGTTTGACTATGGTGGAGAAGATCGTCCCCGACTGTCCTCGCCCTTCCCTGTGCCATTGTCGTCCTTCTCGCGGAAGTACCGGTCGAAGACGCGGTAGGGATCAAGTCGTATATGCACGTCGTTGGAGCTGTCCTCACCGTCGCTGTCATCATTATCCTCCTTTGGTGGCAGTCCAGCCCTGACGCAGACGGCCCGATTCTGCTCTTGGGCGCAGGAGCGCGTGTTCCTCCACTGCCGCTTCTTCACAATGCGGGCCACTACAAGAAATATGTCAACTTGTGACCTTGACTATTGGTCACTGAAAGGTCATTGTTTTTCATTTGCGACCTTTTTTTGACCAAAAACAGAAGGTCAAAAGCTGAGGGTCGTTAACTGACTATAGCGACCTTTCTTCTGGAATGGTCGAAGACGTTTATGATCAAAATATGTCCACTGTGGCGTTTTGGTCACTAGCAACCTCCCTAGGCCACGTAGGCATCCAGCGTGTCAAGCTGATGTGGCACAAGATTCAGCCCGGTCCAATTCAATTTTCTACATGGGCCTAGCCCAACAATTCGGCCTATTTGTGTTTTTTTCTGTCAATTTTTGGTCAGGTTCATGGGCCAAGCCCTACAATTCGGCCTTTTTATTTTCTGGGCTTAGGCCATTTTGCATTCCGTTTCATTCAGCCCTTTTTTTTCATAAATGCACAATATTCCAGTCCACTATTGTTTGGGCCATAGCCTTTTTAGAGCCCAAATATTATTCGATCCAATAGACGAACATTCAGCCTTTTTCATTCACATATTTCAATTTTACACATTTCAACAGCAAACAATCAATAATTCTCACAATTAAATGATCAAATCCAAAAATCACTCTATGAAACTCAGAACAGCACATCTGCATGATCCATCAAGTGTACATACAATCAGAAACAAATACAGAGGCACCAAAACTATTGTGCACATCTCCAAGCTTCTTCTAATCTTCAGTCACAGCAGCAGCCACCTCGGTCGCTTGCCTCGCGCTGGCGAAACTTGACATGAAAATATATTATGAACAGACCATTCAAGAAAATGACATTTATTTAGAATGATAACACAAATTGAGCTAGCTAGTACCATGCTTTTTGTTCTCCAACTAGTTAAAATGAGATACCCACTCATACAAGAAAACAGATACACAGTGCAAGAGATACCAAAACAGATACACAAGTTGAGATGTAGCAGGCAGATTCATCAAGTATATATCATGATGCGTATTCATCATATAGCTGTTGAGATCCACCAATGCTCAATGCCAAAAATGTAAGATAATGGTTATGGAAAATAGTAAATTTGTAACCAGATTTAAAACAAACAACAGCAAGGTGATGCCATGACCAAATGCTAACCAGAATGCTTTTAATAAAATGGATTGCTTCTAGCTGTTGTAGTAACGACATGTAGGTTCCATCAGGCCATGATCAAGTACTCCAAACCATTGCATGCTTTGCAAAATAAAATACTAGATGAATGTCACTAACAGGAGCACTAGGTGATTAATGGAACAAGACATGGCATTGTATGTCTGAAGACAGGTGCTGCTTGCCGATGTTCTTCGCATAACTATAGGCTGACCGTCAAGTTAGCATTACACAAAGCGAAAAGGAAAGTGAAAAAGACATGGCAGCCTATAGCTATGCTGAGAACATAGACAAGCAGCACCTGTCTTCAGATATTGTTGGCTTGCAGCCACAGGTATCCTTGCTTCATGTCAGGTCCAGGAACTCTTTATGTGCACATCAAGGCAGAATAGCAGCCTCGATCGTCCAGCCGCGATCCAGCCGCACTTCGCTGCAGGAAAACAAACAAATGGCTGAAGCATCTTGGTAGAAACATGATAAAAGAACTGCTAAATGGACACTAGCAGCAAAAATATAAATCAAATTTTCTATGACACAACAGTAACATCTTTAAGTAAAGTAAATTCCATGGCATAAACACATCAATTCATTCTGTTTGTGTGTCTTGTAGGTCTGAAACTACTCAACTACTGTACGTGTGTAGTACTATGTCAGTAAGCAGCAGAGGAGATTTAAAAGGAAGGACCATGTGTGTGTGTGTAGAAAACACACACAAGAAACACTGAACATGATCTATTTAGTCTGACAGTTTCCATTACACAGAGGAGATTTGTGGTTGTGTGCATCATGTCATATACTTGCAATTTGTCATGCTGTTTTCAAGTTGCGAACACATAATACATTTGCCGGGGAAATAAAACTAATGCATGGGGTGTAAATGCATTTCAGCTGGGGAGAAGACGTTGAGAGTGCAATGGACTACACTGCTAGTAACCTGACAGAAAAATCTTGACAGGACACACTCCAACAAGGTTTGTAATAACATGTCGCAAAAAGGTGAAGAAGTCATGCCATTCCCCATAAGATAGAGCTACCTAATGTAGCAATAACATTCGATTCAAACTACTACACACCCTCTTGCATGTCTGACTACAACCTACTAGTAGTAAGTTACAGTAGTTCTAAAATTACATCGAATATCAACAGTGCAGGGCACACCACAGCTACCCACTACTCCATTAGTTAGTCCGTACCAACCACAACCACAACTCCACAGGCATTGCTGATGGAGCTAAACCGATTTCAACTTGCAGACAAAATTAGCTAGGGATGGGAGCAATAAAACAAGTATCAGTCAGCTCCGACCATGGCCACGTATATTGTCCAACTCGGGACTGGACACAATCAACAGAGACGAAATGCACAATTGACAACAGCTCCCACTAGACGGAGGAAACAAACCTGTCGTGGATGAGCTTGACGCTGGTCTTCATGCCGGACCTGGACCAGTTGTAGGCGATGGATCCCGCGACCCCCATGAGCCACAACGTCCCTGCAAGCACACACGACAGAAAAAGGGGATCAGATTCAATTCAATCACACGGCAAGGAACGACGCGGAACAGAGAGGAGGAGCTCCGGCGACGGAAGGGGAGTTCCCCGCGGCGCACCATGCTCGTGGACACCCCTGACACCATGGCATTAAATATGAGTGCCGTTGGTCATTGTAAAATCAGTAGTGCACAATGGAGCACACAGCAATAGTTACCAAGCAAGCTGACAAGCTGACAGTGTTGTTAGGCATCTTAAGAAATTTCATAAACATACAAAGTTAAGTTGTTCATAGGACCACTTTGGCACCTTGCAACAGCCTCTGATCTAAGCCATCAGACTAACACCACACGGTCTAAACACACAGAGAAAATTCCATTTCCACAGAGAAATGGACACCAACTCTCCATCATCACCACGCAAACACGTTCAGAAACTTGTAGAAACATCTGAAAAAATCACATATCATCGTAAACTCAATAAAGTGCAATGCAGAACACACCAATTGGTAGCAAGCAAGCTGACAGAGACTGACATTGCTATCTAGCCTCTAAGAAATTTCATAAACAGACGAAGTTAAGCTGTTTGGTAGCAAGCAAGCTGACGGAGACTGACATTGCTATCTAGCCTCTAAGAAATTTCATAAACAGATGAAGTTAAGCTGTCCATACACACAGCCACCTGGTACCTTGCAAAAGCCCCCAATGTAAACCATTAACAGATGAAGTAAAGCTAACACCACACGGTCTAAACACACAAGGAAAACCCCATCTCCAGAGAGAAATGGACGCAGGCTCCACATTATCACCACGCAAGCACATTCAGAAACTTGTGGCAGGGCATGGAGAGGGAGAGAGCACTCACTTGGCTTGAGCCTTGCCCTTGGGGAGGACGGTGTGGTCCACGGCCGGCCTGATCTTCCATGCCTCGTTGATCTAAATCTGCGAAAGGAATCAGCACAAGAATAAACCCAACCACCAAATCACCAAGCAGGATGCAGAGGAACCGGGCGAAACTCGAAGTCGAAGTACCAAATGTCGAGGACGATGAGGGATAGGACCAGGACGCCCGCTCGCAGTCGGTGGTGGCGACCATGTCCACGACGGCCTCCGTCTCGGGCCGCGGGATGAGCACGCCATCCCGGACGGCGACCACCAGGTCCTTCTAGTGCTCGTTCCCGAGCGGCCCGCGGAGGAGGTAGGGCGCCGCCGGATTGCCGCTGGACGGGGAAGGGGTGGAGGCGTCGGCGAGGAGCCAACGGAGATGGTGGTGGAGGTGCGGCGCCGAGGGCGGGATGAACGCAGTGGCCCTGCGGCGGAAGGCGGCGAGTGAGGCCTCCGGGACGGGGTGGGTCGACGGGTGGAGGAAGAGCGGGCGTCCTCTGGAGGCGAGGAGGAGCGGAGTGGGTGGTGGCGTGCGGGCGCGGGCGGCGGGATCGGCTTGAGGTAGGTGGCGGCGGCGAGGACTGGATCTGAATCGGGGGAGAGGGGAGAGGGGACAGGAGGAGTGGAGTTAGGGTTTGGGCTGCGGGTGGGTGGGTGTATGGATGGATGGATGGATGGATGTGTGCCATGTCATCAATCCATGGCACAAACATCTCCACCAATGAAAATTAAACTTATGTATATGTGTTTTTTTCTTTTTGTTTCTCTTCTTTGTTTTCACCTATGTGAAGAACCTATCAAATATTAGTTATAAAATTGGACCGCAACAATTTTCAAAAATATTCAACCATGTTTTATGTACAAATGGACCAAATGGTTCCCTCTTAAAAGTTTTTCGTCCAACTCTCGTCCATTTTTCGAGTGTTCAAAATGAGTTTTTTGTGAAGAACCTAGCAAATATTTGTTGCAAATTTGGACCAAATAAATTTTATAAAATTTTAGGCCATATTTAATGTATAATTGACCAAATGGTTGGGTGTCAAAAGTTTTGATCAACCACTCGTGAAAAAGACAAATTCCCGCCCATTCAGCTGGAAGCGGGTCAAATTTCAACTGCAGTTGCCTCATAGTTTGCTCTTTATTTTCCCAAAAAACAGTTTTAGGTACAAAATGATCTCTTTAATTAGAGAAACACCAAAAGTTTTCCTAGACTCAACCACTATCTAGGAACAGTGAAGCCCGCCGTTTTGACCGCATTTTGAAACGGGCATAAAAAATTCAAAAAAATCAAAAAATTGGAAAACCTTCGCATTGTGTCATTATATGTGACCAAGTTTCCAGGAAAAATAATAAACTTGTAATACGGTAATTATTTTAAAAAAAGTGTTCTCAGAAATGAGCTATCAAGCGTGAAGATTCGTGGCTTTCAAGCCAAATGATCAATCTTATGGCCACATTTATGGCATAGTTTGTTCAAATGATCTCATATTGTGCACAAGGGTGCATCTTGAAATTCCAAACAATGTTGCCTAAGGGAGTTTTCACTTTCATTGCACGGAAAATTCATTTTTCATTTTCCGAGTGCCCAAAAGGAGGTTTTTTTGTGAAGGACCTACCAAATAATTATTGCAAAATTCGACCAAATCATTTTTATAAAATACTAGGCCATATATAATGCACAATTGACAAAATGGTTGGGTCAAAGAAGTTTTGATCTACCTCTGGTGAAAAAGACAAATTACCGTCGATTTAGTTGGAAACGGGTCAAATTTGAACTGTAGCTGCCTCATAGTTTGCTCTTTGTTTTTTCCAAAAATCATTTCTAGGTACATAAGTATCTATTTAATCATAAAAACACCAAAAAAATTCCAAGATTCAACCACTAGCTAGGAACGGTCAAGCCCGCTGTTTTGACCGCATTTTGAAACGGGCATAAAAAATTCAAAAAAAAACAAAAAATTGGAAAACCTTCGCATTGTGTCATTATATGTGACCAAGTTTCCAGGAAAAATAATAAACTTGTAATACGGTAATTATTTTAAAAAAGTGTTCTCAGAAATGAGCTATCATGCGTGAAGATTCATGGCTTTCAAGCCAAATGATCAATCTTATGGCCACATTCATGGCATAGTTTGTTCAAATGATCTCATATTGTGCACAAGGGTGCATCTTGGAATTCCAAACAATGTTGCCTAAGGAAGTTTTCATTTTCTTTGCACCGAAAATTCATTTTTCATTTTCCGAGTGCCCAAAAGGAGGTTTTTTTGTGAAGGACCTACCAAATAATTGTTGCAAAATTAGACCAAATAATTTTTATAAAATACTAGGCCATATATAATGCACAATTGACAAAATGATTGGGTGAAAAAAGTTTTGATCTACCTCTGATGAAAAAAACAAATTGTCGTTGATTCAGCTGGAAACGGGTCAAATTTGAACTGTAGCTGCCTCATAGTTTGCTCTTTATTTTTTCCAAAAATCATTTCTAGGTACATAAGTATCTATTTAATCATAGAAACACCAAAAAAATTCCAAGATTCAACCACTAGCTAGGAACGGTCAAGCCCGCCGTTTTCACCGCATTTTGAAATGAGCATAAAAAATTCAAAAAAATTCAAAAAATTGGAAAACCTTCGCATTGTGTCATTATATGTGACCAAGTTTTCAGGAAAAATAATAAACTTGTAATAGAATAATTATTTTAAAAAAGTGTTCTCAGAAATGAGCTATCATGCGTGAAGATTCATGGCTTTCAAGCCAAATGATCAATCTTATGGCCACATTCATGGTATAGTTTGTTCAAATGATCTCATATTTTGCACAAGGGTACATCTTGGAATTCCAAACAATGTTGCCTAAGGAAGTTTTCATTTTCTCTGCACGGAAAATTCATTTTTCATTTTCCGAGTGCCCAAAAGGAGGTTTTTTTGTGAAGGACCTACCAAATAATTGTTGCAAAAATGGACCAAATAAATTTTATAAAATACTAGGCCATATATAATGCACAATTGACAAAATGGTTGGGTGCAAAAAGTTTTGATCCACCTCTCGTGAAAAAGACAAATTTCCGCTGATTCAGTTGGAAGCGGGTCAAATTTGAACTGCAGCTGCCTCATAGTTTGCTCTTTATTTTTTACAAAAATCATTTCTAGGTAAATAAGTATCTATTTAATCAGAAATACATGGTTTGATGGCGAGACATCGAGGTTTGGACGGTGGCCGAGGGCCCCAACTCTAGAGCGCGTAAGCTCGCATGCCCGCCGCATTGTCACCGCATGACTGTGGCATTGCCATGTGTTCTGGGCCCACTAGGCATGTCTAGTGGGTTGGGCACTCCCCAGGTAGGTGCTAGGAAGAAAATCACAACATAAGATTCTCACGAGGAGACCGATCGATGCTCAAACATGAATAAGCAGCCAAGTGTTTGATTTGCGGTACGGGAAATGCACATGGCTAATGGGCGTGAGTTTTGGCTGAGGATGATCAGTTACTAAGAAGACTGTCTTCACAAATTTTCACCTCAAAAGGAGGAGCCTAGGTGGTACTTGCTTTACAAACTACCACACTGGACATAAATACAAATGTTGAAGCTGGGCTCAAAATAATGAATGGATTGAGCTGGCATTTGGTGGAGGATGGTTATTTGGGCATAGGAAAGCACTGTAGAAAATGGATACCATTTGGACATGCCAAAGTGGTACTTCCTTCACAAAGTGCTGCTCTGAACAGAATAGGAAAATGAATATTTTCGAATTATTTTTGAACTAGGCAAGGAATGTTTTTACATATTTAACGAAGATATGACCCAAAGTATTTATGAGATTTTTTTGGGAATTTTGGGAATGACAGATATATAGGTTGCTTCAGAACCTAGGGCAAAAACTACCACATGGACATCACATAGGCAAAACTGATGAGGTGGCGCCTAGTCATGGCAACCCACCACAATTTACAAGGCTATGACCATCTATATTGGTCGTTAACAACTAGAAATAAGGCAGCGGACTAGCGCTGTTTGCTTTATGACCTTTTCGTGTAAGGAAATTACGACCTTTCTGACCAAAATGATCGCAATGGTTTAGGGTTTGGAGCCCCTTGAACAACTTTTGACCAATTGGTCTGAAATGGTCATAGATCTATGACCAATTCTTCCAGGGTCACTGACAGAAGGTCACTAGTTGACATATTTCTTGTAGTGGGCGCGAATGGCTTCCTCCTCTGCAGCTGTCCGTGCCGCTGCATCAACCGCCTCCGCCGCCACCATGTCGGCAGCGAGTCGGGCCTCGGGGGCCCTTATCCTCTCCTTCCAATGGCGGGCACACCGATCCAAGTGCGACTCATACTCCGCTCGGCCGGTAATGGGGAAGGAGAGATTTGAAGGCTGCCGGGACCACGATGATCCAGCCCCCGAGGATCTAAGCGCCTGTTGAGCCGATGCTATGGTATCGGGACAGACAGATCTTGCCGTCGGCTGGGCGCTGTCCTCCCGAGAGCGGTGGAGTGCAATGCGGACGACCGTTGCCTTCTCCAACCCGCACGGGATGACACCCCAGTCGACGAATCCAGACTGATCGAAGTCAGATCCGCTGCCCGCCATGGCGAAGAAGGCCGGAGATCACCGGAGGTGAGCTCAGGAGGTGGACGGGGTGGAGTGAAGTGGCTAGGGTTTGGTCGGCGAGCAGGTGGGGAGGAATATATGTGGGGTCAGTGGGCCAGCATGGATCGGGGCCCGACATGATGGGAGCGCCCGGCCGCCCCCATATCCGCCTCATATTAGGACTGGATATGAGGAGTGCCGGTTAGCCCGGGCGTCTGAGGCCCGTTTGAGGCGGCCGTCTGGGTCCAGTTTTCGTGACCGGCCGTCCGTCCAGCCGTGTTTGAGGCACGTTTGGGGAATCCCTCTATAGATGCTCTTAGTTAAGTTTTGGATGTCCATGGCTTTGGCTTCGGTGGTGGCCATGGTGGCGGTCAATAAGTTTTCTCGTGATTTTTCTTTCAAGCGGTGATTCTGAGACTGAGTTGGAGGCACCAGCGTACATCCGGACTCTCTTAAACCTTCCCCTACTTTTGAGAAGATCTGTGGGATTTCGAACGTGAGGACCAGTCGACGGACATTTCATGACCGTCGTTGGATGACTAAAAGCGTCCGGACATCCGGTCCAGACATTTGGGGGAAGATTTGCTAATCCACGTTGGAGATGCCCTAACTAGTGCACTAGATGGGTAAAGTCCAATGAAATGAACAATACTTGTGAAATATAAGGGCCACACTGGTGCATTGCCTCGAATCCGCAATCAGACGAACCGGTGATACATGCACGAGATATATCATGTGCATAGTACAATATCTTTTATTTGTGCTTCTTCCTCACAACTTTGATTTTTCATTCTACTTGTTTTTTCATCGTAATATGTGTCTCATCTATATCATAAATATCAAACTACAAGTCACGTTAAGACCGACACGACAAATCTGAAAAGATAGCAGTACGTAACTGACACCAACGTTTGTCACCTGCCTTCGGCGCCACCACAACAATCATAAAAAAAAACAATGATGGATCACCTCCTCACCCGAGCTCGACGTGGCCCCGTCGCTGATACGCAGCTCTGCGGACCTCCAAGGTGAAGCCATTGCCGTTGAACGAATCAAACCGGGCAACATCCCAGACACGCCATCGAGCTCCAGATCTGGCACCCCACCACGACAAAGAGGCCGAAGATGGAAACGATACCTGTCATCGATCAACTATGACCCCAGCACAGGTTTCGTCTTATAGATGTTGTCGATGCAGGCCACAATCTGCATCCGCTCCCGGACTATCTGCCAAGCTCTGCGTCGACGCTGGAGCAGACGCCGTCGCAATGGCGGAGCCCAACGACACAAGTCCAACACAAGGATGCCGCCGCCGCCACGACATCCTCGCTTGAACAGACTGGTTCCCAAATCCATCACCGACCATAGAGACGATCGCCTCGCCGGAGAAGAATTTAGAGCTTCTTAGAGCATGATAGGTTTCTGCCAATATTTGGCTAGCCAAATGTTGGCATTGCCAAATATTGGCAATACCAATACTTGCCAACTATTGGTAACTTTGTGTGAGACACGCAAGACAACTTGGTAACCAACCAAGTGGTAGCCAATATTTGGCACAATATCAAACATTGGCAATGCCAATTTTTGGCACCAAACCAATTATGCTCTTAATTCAGCATGGCTGTCGCCGCCGCCGAAGCCAAGTCGCTGGGCGATCCAAAAACCTAAGCTACTAGGGACCTGAAAACTTAAAGCAAAAACGATCTGCATGTGCTGGATCCGGTAATCTCCCTCACCACCGACGAGCAAGAAGTCGTCGGCAGAGGGGAGCGGCCAGAAAATGGTCCCGGAAGGGTTGGCTCTCTTGGCGGCGGCTACGGTTTCTGGTCACTAGCCAGACCAAAGAGGAAACACGTGGGGGCTCTACGGCATGGTACCCCACTCTACTTGTGTAGACCACACATGGTACCCCATAACAGAAGGTAGGTACCTCAAGGTCTTTGTACGTTGGGTTTGCCTTGCCTTAATTTCTGAATGTTGATGTTCTATTTCATAACCTTGATCAAACATACATATGTTTGATTTTTATGAAATTGATG
This sequence comes from Triticum dicoccoides, assembly GCF_002162155.2. Taxonomy (NCBI): domain Eukaryota; kingdom Viridiplantae; phylum Streptophyta; class Magnoliopsida; order Poales; family Poaceae; genus Triticum; species Triticum dicoccoides. Next base: position 755,755,597 of record NC_041385.1, read on the forward strand.
TTTCTTATATTCTGAACGAGATTGCTAAATCTGTCGATCGAGACTTAAGAAAGTCTTAGTCGATACTATATTTATAGGATATTTACATGGAGATTCGTGCAATTTTTTTTCCTATTCTAAAACGAGGGAGTATATGCCATGTTAGTTAGTGCTAATTTATTTGGGAAAAGCTTACCTTCCCCCGACCGATCACGCGCGGCGCGTCCGTCGGCTCCGCGTCCGTCGGGTCTTTTGTTGATCAGATGAACAAGGGCGTCCCCGCTTATGCGTCACGCGCATCCATTTTTCTGAAACAGAGCCCTTGTTTCAGAACCAACATTCTTGCAACTGGCAGCTCCATTGACTGGGAGGGCGACGCTTCTGGAGGCAACTGGCGGCTCTGTTGACTGGGAGGGCGACGCTTCTCGATTTGCGACGGCGTCGGGGCTAGCGACGCAGGGCCTTGGGCGACGGGGCCTATCCAGCGCGGTGGCGACGGCGATGGGTTCGTCGCCGACGTCGACTCCAACAGGTATGGATCTAGGACCCGCATTCCCCTTTGCTCGCATTTCTGGCATTTCTGTAGGTGTTCATGGCGGTTCTCCCCGGGGCGGTTTGATCCATACCACCGAGATGACGAGGACGGTGCGACTAGGAGGGAGACGGCTGGTTTTGTTGGAGAGTGGTCGCCGGTGTACGTAGTTCGGCGGCGTTCTAGGTCGCTGGTGTAGTTAGGTTGCAGAATTTGGATCTGCTGTAGGATTTATTCATTCTTTTTACATAATTTCTGCACTGGTAATGTCATGCAAAGAGACTTGAAGCCGCAGGATCTCTTGTATTATTTCCGAATTTTTGAGGCTCATAGTTTCCGTAGGATTCCTTGTGATCTTCTCTGAAGCTCATAGCTTATGATAAACTTAAAGTTGCAGGATCTCGCACGGCCAGTTTTTTTCTTTTTCTTGCAATAAGGGTCTTGTTTCAGTAGATTTTTGCAACACGGGGCTAATTTCAGAAAGAAAGAAAAAAAAATGATTCGTTGCTGAAGGTTTATTTTTCTGCAACTGGGGTCTTATTTAAAAGATTTCTGCAGCATATCTTTTGTTTCAGAAAGAAAAGAAATGTTTCGGTCGTGAAGGTTTTTTTTCCAGCAACAAGGGTCTTGTTTCAGAAACATAACCCGAGTTGCAGCGCCGGTGGAGCGCCCGACGTTAGAGAGTGAGTGGTCAAACATTTGCAACATGGCACATGTTTCAGAAACATAGCTCTCGTTGCAGGAAAGCGTTGAAGAAGCGTCGAGCGTGAGAGATGTCGTAGACGGCGGACTAGGGGAATCTGTTTCCGAAACAGAGGGGTTGTTGCAGGAAGTAAGAGGTGGTCACGCGCACGCGATGATCAGATCCGACAGCTGTCAGGGCGCTAATCGAACGGAGCTTTATGCAGCGGATGAATTGGAAACATTCGCCGGCCGACGCGTAGCGACGTCCAATTTATTTCTGGGATAAAGAAGGAATGATCCTGGACACAACATTCTAATATAAGATTTACATCTTTATTTACTAGGTTGTCATTGGACTAGTCTAATTTTCTATAAACAACTTTACTTGCAAATTATTACTGCTGGTCAAGGACTCAAGGTACCAGTAAAGTACTAGGCTGTCCCTAATTCGTGGAAACTACTGTAAATGACTAGGCACCACACATTGCATCATTGCTAATTTTAGCGTGGCATGCCATTGACCAGCGCGAGGGCGACGCTCGTGCTCTCCATGGCAATCACCGTCCGGGCAACAAGCTCCTTCGCGACGGCGGCGGCCCCCCATGGGGCGAGCCCTTCGGTGCATGTGGCCTCGTTGGCCATGGCCGCGCTGAGCCACGTCTGTGCGTTGGAGATCGCCCACCTGACCTGAGTCACGGTCGCATTGCTACCCGCCGCCTCGAGCTTGTCGATCTCGTCCCCCGATTTCTTGGCCAGCCCGGCCGCCGATGACACCGTACCCGCGCAGTCCCGCACCGCGTAGGCAGGTCCTCCCGGCTGGCCCATGCCGCCACGGGCAACAACCTCCTTCACGCGCGTGGAGAGGGCGCGGAGCTGGGCCACGTTGAGGTCGACGGCGGCCCTGGCGAGCTTGACAGGGTTTGTCTGGAACACGCAGCCGTAGGGGATGAGAGTGTTGTAGCAGGTCACTCGGTATAGCGTGGTGGCGCATCGCGCGCGGAGGAACGCTGCGACCGACTGTGGTACCACGCACGGCGGCGGCGATGGTGGTGGTGGTGGGGGAGGCGGTGCCTTTGGTGACGGCGGAGTGGGGGCAGCATTTGTGGACGATGTAGACGTGGCAACCGTGGTGGCGAGGACGAAGATGAGGAGAGACGTGGTGGTTCTTGTTCGAGATGCCATTGTTGTGATTTGCAAGGATGTAGAGGATTGTGGCTGTGTGTAGCACTGCAAACTTGTACTATTTGGGACCTTGCCATGGATGCATGTAGCGGCCGATTTGCATTGCGCCTAGGACGATGGGCTGTTTCATACAGGTCAGAGCACGCACGGCAATAGCGCGCGACGTACGCGCCGTAGCCTTCGTGATCACAAGTCTATTTCCATCCGCTTGCATGCATGCATATTACTGTAGACAAGAATGACGACCTCATGAAATTCTTTGCAAATTCTAAACTTGCAAATGTCTTCGACCCGGTCTAACATTTTGTTTTGTCTTGACGAGAGCTTGGATACTAGATCCATTGTGTATGTTCTAAATAAAATGATTATAACATAAAACTAAAAAAATGACCTATGCGTTGTAACGGGAGAAAAAAAAATCACATTTTGTTGCACCACCGAGATACACTACCACTATCAATTCCGTGAAATCATGAACATTTTTTTTAAACTCGTGAACATATTTGAAATCGTGAACATTATTCTAATTCCTGAACACTTTTACAAACTTTCAAACATTTTCCAAAATCAAGAACATTTTTTGAATTCATAAACATTTTATTCTATTTCAGAACAATGTTCAAAAATTGTGAACATTTTTTTAACAATTTTCTTGAATCGTCGAACATTCATGAATGTTCGAACATTGTTTTGGAAATTGGTGGAACAATTTTTGATTTTTTTCCGAAACTATCATGTTTTTTATAGCAAATTTGGAAACTATAACACCCGATGCAAAAAAAGCAAAAATATGACCCCGTCGGCCTCATGTGGGCCGAAGATGGTGTTTTTGGTTGACGGTTGGCCGAAAAGGACTCTTCGGCCACGCATTGGCCGAAGAGATCCGTAGCTAGGCCGAAAAGGCCTTTTTGGCCAGCGTCAGGCCGAAAAGTACTCTTTGGTCAGCAGTAGGCCGAAAAGTCGTGTGAACGGGAGGCCCAAGCTGCATGGCTGCGCTCTTCGGCTTATGTTAGCCCGAAATGGTTTTTTTTGACTTATGCAACCATTGCCCATCTTAGACATTGAAAAGATATATTTTCACGCAACCCTTTTCCCCAATATTTTCCCGCCAACTCTTTCCCTTCATATGTTCCCGCCACCCGTTTCCCACCATATGTTCCCGCCAATCCTTTCCTTCCATACCACAGTCGTTCTTTCTCGCCATTTTCTCCTCTCTACCTATAAAACCCCCTTCACACGAAGCTGGATATGCAGTCAAGTTTAGTGTAGTCGAGTTGTCCGATTATCCTTTTGGTCATAGTTTTCAACCTGGGATGAGCAAATGTCTTCTTAGGCTAGCCATCGATTTCAGGATGAACAATAGGATAGTTCCATGGGACGAACTCATCGGTAGTGACACCATACTGAATGAGTCGGCTCACGCATTACGTAGGTCTGGTTGGCCTGAAAGGACCCATGAGGAGGTACGTAAAGAACATCTTAGGTTGCATGGAAGGTGGAAGAAGGTAGTGCAGACGAAGAGTGAAAATTTCATAAGGACTGCAGCAGAGCATACATATTTATGGACTGCCGACAGCGAAGACGAAGACAATATCTTCATGCCGAGCACCAAGGCCAAGAGTACCGCACCGTCGAAGGGCAAGAGTACCGCATCATCGAAGGGCAAGAGTGCTGCGTCGACGCTGGATGACGATGATACCTTCATGTAGTATGTAAGCCGTAGTTTTTAAATTCAGCCCTACCATTTAATTCAAATGTACTTGTATCTTAATCGTCGGTTGCAGCCTCTTTAGAAATGTAACTCAAATAACAATGCGGATTAATAGTAATATGTTTCTCACATACATAAAACAATATATGTGTCCTGATCAGATTCATAAGTCAAAATAAAAAAAAACATTTCGGCCTAACATAAGCCGAAGAGCGCAGCCATGCAGCTTCGACCTTCTGTTCACGCGAACGGCGGGCCCCAGGGACTGTTCGCCCTACTACTGACCAAAAAGTCCTTTTCGGCCCAGCTGTGTATCTCTTAGGCCAATGCGTCATCAAAGAGTCCTTTTCGGCCAACCGCCGACCGAAAACACCCTCTTCAGCCCACACGAGGTCGAAGGGGTCATAGTTTTGATTTTTTTGCATTAGGTGCTATAGTTTCCGAATTTTCTATAAAAAACGTGATAGTTTTGAAAAAAACATCACAATTTTGGAAATTCAGGAACATTGTTTTGATTGAATGATTTTTCTAAATGCATGATCATTTTTTAATCAGCGAACATTTTAGGAATAAATAAACTATTCTGTAAGTCACAAATACTTTTTGAACTTTTAGGATATTTTTCCATCATGAATATTTTTTAAAATCATGAACTTTTTTAATACATGGATTTAAAAAAATCATGAACATTTTTTGATTACCCAAGCATTTGTTTTTAAAACTTCAAACATTTTTTGAATAAGCAAACATTTTTTATAAAATCACGAACATTGTTTGAATCTACAAAAAATGTGATTTATCAAAAAACATATTTGAAAATTCATATTTTCTTTAATTTTTGGAACTTTTTTGAAGTCCCAAATTATTTAATGTGTAAAAACAAAAGGTGAAAAAAGGAAATATTAAAAATATGCCGTCCGGAATTGTTTGGATATTTTCAAAATAAATCTTCATATACTTCCGATGCCCATAAAATTGATTAAATTAAATCTATATGTGTCACCCGGAATTGTTTGGATATTTTTAAAATAAATCTTCATGTACTTCCAATGTCCATAAAAATATGCGCCCGGAATTGTTTGGATATTTTTCAAAATAAGTCTATATGTGTCACCATGACATGCAGCGGATAAAACACAAATTAAGATCTCATGTATTGGATTCAATAATAACGTTCATGACTATCACAAGAATTGTTTGGATATTTTAGAAATATATCTGCACGTACTTTTGATGTTCATGAATTTTATAAGTGTATGTATATGCTACAAAAATTATTTTTCTATTCACTATAGAAAAGAATAGTGTAGTCCGGTGGTAAGTACGTGTGTGAATTTCCGCTAAAAAAATACATATGTAGGGTCTTCAATTATGGGACATGTACAAACACAGAACGAAGTTGCTTTACACACGATCTTTGTACATACGATCTGATGTGTCTCTACTAGACTCCATGCTGCATTCATGTTCTTTTCCCCGATGGAGCTGGTTGATTGGACGAAAGCACATGCAACAACAATCGTATATGTGTTCGGACGTGAAAATGTCGTACATATAGCAGGGCTCACCACAGAAACGGGTGGAAGTACAACATGCCTATGGATTGTAATTTATTCATTGTAAGCATTTCCGGACTCTCTCCTTGCCAAGCAGCATAGAGCAATGCATGCGACATGTTTATTTGCAATACAAATCGACGCCGGTACGAAGGAATGAGGATCATGCGCCATTGATTTAGGTTGAGCCCTAAATAGCTTTTTTCTAATAGCTCCTAGATAAAAATAACATCATATTTGGATTCTGCATATTTTTTTAACCAAATTTCATATATAATATGTTAAAATTGGAGTTAGAGTTCAAAAGATATGATTATTTTGAAAAATATTTATTCCAGATGAACTGCGGATTGATTAACGCAAATATTAGGGGCTTTTATGTAAAAGTTTAGAAAACGGTTCGCGGCGACTAAATGTTGGATTGCAGGTTGATTAGTATAATCTTTAGGTGTGTTTTACGTAAAATGGAAAAAAACGATTCGTCCCAACTTAAAAGATGGGCTGGAGGTTGATTTCAACTAACTGCATGGACTTTTTTTTAAAGGCACGACGGATGACCAAAAATGGTGCGTGCTTTTATTATTAGGTAGAGATATGGGCGTACGTACATGGGCAATAGCGCCATGCTCCTCTATATATGGGAGATAGCACCATGCATATCTCGCATCACCTCCATGACCATGGCGACACGTTGCCCGAGCACGCGCGCGCTCTCCCTCTTCCTCCTATTCCTTGGCGCGGCCTCCCTCGTCGACGCCACCGGCGGCAATACCAAGGCGGCATGCGCCGACACGCCGTACCCAGAGTATTGTGTCACCGTCCTCTCAGCATGCTCGAAGAGTAAATCTGCGGACGCTCCCGCGCTGGCCGAGATTGCGGTCCATGCTGCAGCCAATACCAGCGCCAAGGCGGCCACCCTCGCGCGCTCCGAGGAGAAGGGCATCAAGGATGGCATGTGGTGGTGCATGGACCATTGCGCGGCGGACATTGAGGACGCCGCCGCGCGCCTTGGTCACCACAACGTGAGGCTCGCCGACGTGCGGAGCTTCATTGCGAGGACCGAGAGCGACTCGGTCGTGTGGAACTGCGATGAGTGCCGGGGGGATGGGGCGTCCAAGAAGAATGACCTGCTCTCGAAAGACGGTGACCTGGAGAAGATCATGGGCGTCATGTCTGCGCTCGTCAAGCGTGTACGCGTCACCAAGGGCACCAATGTGTCGCCCGTGAAGGCGCCGACACCGTCCGCGTATTAGAACGTAAAATATATGATTAATGATAGAGCGCTATTAATAATACATTTTTTTTGTCATGCATGAATAATGTGTTGTAAATCAGACAATTCTTTCTTTTTTGTTAGAACCTTTAACTTTTGCCTTAGAACATTTTATTCGTTTGAGCTTTTTTTTAGCCATGCAAATCCTATATAACTAAATATGGCCTCATTGATGATGTCATGTATAAAGTCATTTTGCGCCATTGCCTTGTACATCTGAGACCACTCACTTCTTCTGAGATTCGTGAGAATGTATGACCCACCTAGATGCACGGCACTAGTATATTTCTTTTATTTGTTTTCTTGTTAGTCAAATCAGTGTCAGTTTAATGGGCCCAAAGTACACGTTTTGTCAGGTAAGGTGTGTATGCATGTCTCTTCTCTCACTCTATATGCAGAACAAATTCATAGACTTTATTTTATCTTAGACAATTTAAATCAACCATACCTTTTAAACTATAGACTCGTTTTTGAAACTTTTTATATATCTGAACTCCGAGCGTCAAGAGCTTTAGAACTAGATGAATTTTGGATACATTTCCAACACATTTAAATTTTGATGTTTCACATTTCATATGTGAAAACAAACTCATTTCACTAGAAAAATCTGAAACACATATATTTCATAGAAATATGTGAAAATAACATTTTCACCGAAACCTATTTAACCCACATATGAAACTGAAATATCGACTTGTGAAACTGATTATTTGGAAATATGTAACATTTTATTTCAAAAGAGTAAAATATGCTAATTCAGAAATGTGCAATTGAAATGGATGTGATTTTGTGAAATAAGCTAATGAAAAGTGAAATGCTCCTTCTAAAAGTGAAAAAAGTGTGAAACTAAAATCTCAACTTGTGAAATTGTAATTTTTGAAATGTGTAACGGTTTACTTCAAAAGAGTGAAACATGCTTTTTCAATAATGTAAAATTGAAATAGATGTGGTTTTTGTTAAACAAGCCAGTGCAAAGTGAAATGTAGGTTTTGAAAGTGAAAAACAATATGAACTAAAATGTGAACTTGTGAAACTGATTATTTCGAAATGTGCAGCGGTTTATTTCAAAAGAGCGAAACATGTTATTTCAAAAATGTGCGATTGAAATATATGTGTTTTTTGTGAAACAAGCTAATGTAAAGTGAAATGTCGGTTCTGAAAGTGAAAATTATTATCAAACTGAAATGTTAACTTGTGAAACCGATCATTTCAAAATGTCAAACAATTTATTTTAAAATAGTGAAATATTTTCTTTTAAAATGTGTAATTGAAATACATATGATTTTTCTGAAACATGCCCGTCGAAAGCGAAATGTAAGTTGTGAAAATGGAAAACAACATGAAACTGAAATGTCAACTTGTGAAACTGCTTGAAATCATTTTATTCAGAAGATTTCAAGTAGGCGAAATATGTGAAATATGTTTCATGAATTTTAAACTCATTTAAAATGTAGCCAAAATCAGTCTTGTTCCAAAGGTCTTTGCGACATGAGTTCATATATATAATGTTTTAAAATCAGAATATTGGTTTAAAAGATATGAATGATTTAAATTAGCAAACGTAAAATAAATGGGTGCATTTGTCTGGGAGGGAGAAGAGAAAGAATGGCAGCGCATGCATGCAACCGTAGTGTACCCTCTGATTGAAAATCACTAGATCGTTGATGGCGCGCGTTGCGGCGCCTGTACATTTTTATGATAAAATTTTGGGTATTGCTGCAAGCTGATAAGCAGAGCCATATTTTTTCAGTAATGAAAGTACATAACTTTAATCATTGTACGATATTGGAGCACGGTATTGGTCAATAAAGAAAAGTTTAATTTATTTGATCTAAGCAGATGGTATTAGTAATTGACTCCTAGGCCAAGTTTCTGTTTCCATAATTAGAAAATTTATTAAAAGATTGGTGTTCAATTTAGAATAGTGGCGCTAGGCAACGTTTAAAGTGGACCGACTCTAAAAAACTAATCATGCTTAACATGATCTAATCAGCACAATAATTGCCACTAGGATTATCACAACTATAGTGCAGCAAAACTATTCACATAGAAAGCAAATAAAACTTCACATTTGAATCAAAGTCAAATTTTATATTTCCTCTCTAGCACAAAATAACATATGTTAGTATATGGCATGTAGAGGAAGAGAAAAACAATTATACTCCGAAAGTAACTTGTAGGACAAAAAAAAAAGATAACTGAAGAATACCACGACTGCGAATTGAACTCGCTATTTTTTGCAAGAAATCTAGACTACTGTTCAGGTCTAGTAAATAGCCTGTTAACTTATAACCTTTTCTCTAGATCGGAAGGAATGCATTTCTCAATTCTCAGCATGGCGATCATACAATCTGGATTATCAAGTTGGAGCTAATCAACTTATGTTATTGGCACATGTACCATAGTATTGGTCAGGAGTGAAGGAACAAGCAATGGTAGAAGTAGGATCTATAGAATTGGAAACTCAAACTATCAAGTTTGAGTGATCTATGATGTGAAAGAAACAAAACAAATTGCTAACAGAAATGTTGAATTAAACAATATAATTAGAACTGCGGTCTTAATATGTCATGGTCACAAAATATGACCATATAAAAACCGACCATAGTTTCAGAAGTCTTCATAGAAATCCCATGTAAATTAGGGTAGTGCTCATAAACAAACAAAACAAAATCAGACTTCATATACCATGAGACTTACTGCCTAGTGTATATTGTTGAAAAGCTGGGAAAAATGCTGATGTTGTAGTTTGTCATGCATGGAGATTCTCTGTAACATGAAAAGAAAGATTATGTGCAATTGCAAATGCGCATTAATTATCATGACCAGCCTTTGTTGATTAATCAAAGGATCTCCTAACTACAAGTTACTCACAGTGCTAAAAAATGTACACGTGCGTAAAGCTCGCTGATCTACAGGTGCTCCAGGGTTCTGCCTGGTGGTGCTGGTGGTGACGGCGGCCCGTGCACGAGAGTTGGATCCCTTCGAAGTGATCTGGGTGAAAACTTGCCTTCGGCGATTGCTAAGGCCAGCGGTGGCGGCGCTATCTGCGTCGTTCCCTTTTTGAAGGCATCCCCGTGGAGAAGTTCAAGGCCACTCTCTGCTACCTTTGGGGGAAACCCTAGATTGGATGATCGGATGACGGCGGTGCTCTGGTGTCATTCCTCCCTTGGGGGCGTCATTCTTGGAGGTACACACATGATCGAGGGACCAGAGGACGGATTCTTTGGTGGAGCTGTGCTTGATCCTACACACTGATGGTGACGGATCTTGACGGCTTGGCGCAGTGCAGATTCGGAGTTCGCTGTGGGAGGATGGACTCGCGCAGGAGGACGTCGCTGTCGGGCGTCGTGGTGGCGTCGATGGCAAAGAGACCTGACACGGTACATGCAATAGTACAGCTCTAAAGATGGATTGGTGGCAGGTGGCTGCGGCGGCCTCATGTCCGGCAGGTGTCCTGGTTGAGGAGTGCGCCGGACTGGTAGGTGCACCATACCCGGCAGGCGTCCTGGTTGAGACCTCAGGTCTTAGATGTTTAGGTTTGGCTATGATGTCTGTTTGGTATTAGGCCCAGACTATCTGCGCCCCTTCATCAATTGGATAGGTATAGCGACAGTTGTTGCTTAGACGGTGTTTTTAGTCTTGCTGTTGTATGGCTTTGTAAAGTCTTGTGAGAACAATTAATAAAGTGGCCGTATGCATCGCCTAGATGCAGAGACCGGGGCAGGGGCGGAGCCAGAAATTTTGGCCATTGGGTTCACTCCATGACTCATTGTGAGAACTTAGTACTAATATGTGAAGTGTAAAGTCTAATTTTAAATTATCTTACAACAAAATTATAGCACCCAAAAACAGCGGAATGAAATAACATGTTGTGTTGCATTAAAAACTAAAGAATGTAAGACATACCGGTTCAATAAAATTATAAAATCACTTGCTTACAAATTGTAAATAGAGTAGTATCAAATAACTTTGTAGCTCTAGATGTAGCTTCTCATCTTCCTGGCACATTGAAAAAATGACAAGTTAGTTTGAAAAATTTATCGTAAGTACTATCAAGTGAAAGAATCTTCTAAAAGCACTCACATTTTAGAGTGTCCCCTTCGATCTTTCATCGTCTTAAAAAGATTAAACGTTGCATTATTGGTAATGGTAGAAAATATATCTTTCTCCACATCGCAAATTAAACACTGGATTAAATCTCTGTTGAGTATCTCCAATCTTCCTCTGGGGGTAATCAAAATTAGACGCTGTCCTGTAAGATCCCCACACTAAATTACGCCTAATCTCGTCTTGCTTCTTTGGATTTCTTGTGTACTCTGAAATTTTCTTCTAATCAGCCAAATCATAATGCAACTCATCTAAGTTAATTTCTGTATGAATAGTAGCCTTGGGAAGACTAGACACTTCATAGACTTAGCGTACGTCTAAGGGTGACCTTGATGTGCCTGTATCATTCTCTCGATCTGGTGACCGAGTTTTCTTCAAAAAATACCACTCCATAGCCTAGATCAATCAAAGTCCATGAAAAACAAATCAAAAAACTAAGGCAAAAATTACTATCGCACTAGGCTATTAGGCTAGATAGAACATACATCAGAGAGAGGAGATGAGGCAATGTAATCTAATCTTCTATATCTAAATAGCTAGCCCCCACTAACATATTTCTCTCAGCATGCAAGCATGCCACCTCATCATTCAACATGCATAGGGAAAGGCCCACCTCAACATGCAACTATGCATATTAAAAATCCACTTCAACATGCAAACATGCATGCGTGTAAAATTCCATTCTATTATGGTATTACATCTAATTCTTATATACTTTCAAAAATAATTATTTCAAATATTCATGTATCATATAACCGAAATCTCATTGAAACATTGCAAAATATCCCCGCAACAACGTGCGGGCCATCATCTAGTTACCTTAAATTTTAGGGAGCACTATTATTGCCGTCGATCTGGCTACGGCCGGCCGAGAGGCGGCGGCGCGGCAAGGCAGCAGGAACAACAGACGAGAGGAGAGATGTGAATTGGAAAAGGAAAAGATGATTAGGTGTGCGGCCATGTGCGTGGCTAATCACGGTGATTAATTACGGCAAGGAGTCCAGGACCTCCTCGTGGGCTGTTCACTTGTGGGCATTTTGTTTAGTCGCTCACGAAATAACCTTTCATTGATGGGTTCAGTCACACTTTTTTAATGGGTTCACGCCAAGTAAATATGCACTGCATGCACATTGGGCCGGGGTTCACTTGAACCCAACGCTTGTACGTTGGCTCCGCCGTTGGGCCGGGGGTCATCCTCCTTTTAAAAAAAAAACGTAAAGCTAGCTTTGCTCCTTGGTTCACGCTCAAGGCCGCACGAGCGCTCAGTGCGCCATGGTGCGCAGACGATTTTGCAGATATCTTCCTTCCTGCAACAGGTGACAGTGCTACATCCAAGCGATCTTGTTTTACGGCGCCTTTATCTCCTCTCCCAATCAAATATTGGTTTCTGTCGCTCTCTGCTTATTCTTTTTAATTTCTTGTTTTATCTGCTTATTCTTTTTTATTTCTGTTCCGCAAAGCAAACATGCAAAAATGGAAAAGATCCCGGAATGTTCATGCCAAAAGCAAAAGAACATAGCACATACAAGCAACCATTAATACTGTATTATTACTCATTGGTCGATCGGATGATGCCATCGTGCCATTCTTATTTCTGCTCCCGCTCTTTGCCTCTAGCCATTTTTCTTACTGCGTGTGGAGAGCCAGGACCCACGAGGTGTGTCTATGAAAGTCCAAAATACGTACTACCAGTTTTTTTTTATTGGCGTGGGTGTTACTAGTTCTTGCTTTTTTCAGGGGAATATGGATTTTATTACATGATTATAGAGTTACGATCAAGAGGTACAATGTCCTCAATAAATGGGGTGTGCTACGTTCAGTACGGCAATGTCTTGCCAAACAATCTGATATTCTATTGTGATCACGTTATATTTTTTGTGGAATAAACTCCTTATCAACTAGAAGGACTTTAATCTCCAAAGCCAAATGGCCGTAAGCAAAACGGTCGAGAGAATTAGTAGTGAGAATCAACAGAGCTGATGACGAGTCCTACTGAATAACAACCAAAGGATCCGTATGCCGGATTGCAAGAGCCATGCCTTGCTTTAATACATGGATTTCCGCCTCAGGTGCATCATTGCAATGAAATAAGAACCAATAGACGTTGCCGCTGTTACGGTATAGGACCCATCGACAGATAAACATGTCTTGTCCCTAGGCGGTGGTGGCCATGACAACACCGATTTTACAATATGTGGCTCGGGTACTGCAGCAGTATTAACCATACGCATCTTTCCCTTAAGTATCTTCTCATAGGAGTATTTTTTTTGGGCCTGTTTAGGACACATCTAGATGTGTTATGTCACATCTAACCTGATGTCCATTATGTTTATGATCTATTTTTTTTGTTTCAGATTTTTTTCCCTTATTGCTGCGTTATTTATGGGAGTTTAGATATGAAATCCTCAGAAAACATCTAGATGTGAATTAGACAAACTGTTTTTTTATCGTTATTAAGGGGCCACCAGTAACTTTGCGAATATTTCACGCGTTCGAGTCGAGACTCGAATTCGGATGGGCTGGCAACAATCCCAGCTGCCCAGCCAACGGATTGCCCCGTCCTCAAATCAAGTAAATGATCAAGCTTCGTGTATCGGCCGAACAGCCAACATGCAACATGAGGAGCCAATCCTTGCCAATGTGTAGTAGGCGCTCCTTCGGTGGGAGAGGCCACACTTACGCATGTGGTAGTGGTACCAAAGTTCTTTGGGCGTGACTGCAAGTGACCAGCGCATGGAACCTGCACTCCTCATCGGTCCCACAGACAGGGCAAGTCACACGCACGCTAATGTGATGACCGGCCTTGCCCTTCATGGCAGCAGGCATGCCAATAGTGGCTTTTTAGGCCATGATTTTCATTTTTGAGGACCCGAGCCCTTCAAATTGACTTTCAGAGCTGCCGCTCACCATTCGGGATGTCACTTTTTTTTTGCGGGAAAAACTTGTATTACTCACATCACACTGGATTACAATCAAAGGAGTTAAGCTCAATGGCCTCCGGAGGTCCCGACCCAATCCAGGTCATAGTTCTTCCCTCCATACGAGCAAAATTTGCCAGAGAGTTACTAACTTTATTTTGAGTTCTACTAACGTGAGTAATACTAGTTTTACGAAGACCCATGAGATACTTGATCTCCTTTACCAAAGCCGAGTAGATCGACCTATCTTCCTCGCTGGATTTAATCATCTTCACTGCAACTAAAGAGTCCATTTCAATTGCCACCGGTAATTCTGACCGCAACAAAGCCAAAGATAGCCCTTCCATACACGCTCCTAGTTCAGCTTCCAAGGCTCCCCGACACGAAAACAGTTCCCTGCATGAGGAGAAGATAATGGAACCCTGTTCATCACGCAACACCATGCCTGATCCAGCTCTTCCATCCTCTGAAAATGACCCATCCGAGTTAAGTTTCACCCAGCCTTGATCCGGCCGAACCCAGCGGCTATGACTTGCAACCACTGATCTTTTCTGTGATATGTGCAGCACGACATCTGGCGAAACAGCAGTCTTACCTTTGCACGGATCCGCGAACGGCTCATTTTTTAGGCATAATATTGATTCCATATAGCTGCACAAGAAACGTTTGGATACCTCTATCGGTGGTGGATTCTTGTCATGGACAATCTCATTTCTAACATGCCAACATCTCCAGAGAAGCATTAGTAGCATCGCTCGATCAGTGTCAGGCAACACATCCAGAGCTTGAAATAGCCATTCAACTCCAGTATGTTGTACTGATTCAATTGCAGGAAGCCGCCACACATTGGCCATCTCATTCCATAGTTCAACTGATTTTGGGCACACACAAAAAGGATGGTAGTTGTCCTCAATTCCTTTGCCACAAATCGGACATTTGGCCATTGTCTCAAGACCCCTATGGTGCTTGTTTTGCCATGTTGGTAGGGAATTTGTGCATAGACGCCAAGCAAATTCCTGATCGTAGGAGGAACTTCACATGACCATACAAGATTCCAACAATCTCTGCTGCCATCCGGAGCCGAGCTAGAAGAACCCGAGACTTCACCGGCAGCCAGTTGCAATGCTAGATTATAAGCAGACTTGACAGAAAAATTTCCATGCACTCCCGGACCCCAAGCTAATATATCTTCCTGCAATCTTGGAGATGCTCTGATCTTCAAAATTTCCACAACATCACAAGGCAGAAAATACGTCTGCAGCAACTGTACGTTCCATGAACCATTAGTGTTTAAAAGGTCTGCCACAAACCTGATTCTGCACCTTCCTTGGATCGAAACCAGTTTAAAGGAATCTGGTCTTGGAATCCAATTATCCCTCCATACTCTAATGCTCCGTCCATTCCCAACTCTCCAGATAAGCCCTTTTTTCAACAGATCTAACCCATGACATATTGCTTTCCATGATGACGACGCATTACCAGAGAACACTGTATCCTCAATATTACCATCTGGGTAGTAGCGAGCCTTCAGTAGTTGAGCACACAAACTATCGGGTCTAACAATGAGTCTCCATGCCTGACGTGCAAGAAGAGCTTGATTGAACAAGCGGAAGTCCCAGAAACCTAGACCACCTTTGCACTTGGGTTGCAACAGACTGTCCCAAGCCTTCCAGTGAACCTTCCGTTTCCCCTTTTCTGAGCCCCAATAGAAACTTCTCACCATTCTTGTTAGATCATCACACACCAAGTATGGGAGTTTGAAGACCCCCATGACATAAGTAGGTAGCGCTTGGGCCACTGACTTTATTAATACCTCTCTACCCGGTTGTGCTAGGTGTCCATCTCCCCACTGCATCAACCTTTTTGTCAGACTAGTCTGAAGATTTGGAAACTTTCCTTTTGACATACAACCTTCCGGAGTGGGTAGTCCAAGATATCTCTCTTCAAAACAAGAAGTGGTGACTTGAAGCACAACTCTAACATTTTGTTGTACATCCTCAGGACAAGAATTACCAAATAGAATGGAGCACTTATCATAGTTTAAGCTTTGACCAGTAGCAAGTTCATAAGTATCCAATGCATTTTTCACATGTGTAGCCTGGTTATCTGAAGCCTCAAAAAATAGCATTGTATCATCATCAAACAAGAGGTGTGAAATACCGGGCGCACGCTGACAAATTTTTAGCGGCGTTATAACATTTGAATTGACACCATGTTTCAATATAGCAGATAATCCCTCAGCGACGGAAAGGAATAAAAGGGGTGATAATGGGTCACCTTGCCAAAGACCACGGGACGGTGCAAATGAATTCAAGAGAGTTCCGTTGAATTTGACAGAAAACCTCACCGATGTAACACAAGTCATAATCCAGTCAACCCATCGACGAGAGAAACCCATCCTTTGCAGCACTTGCTTCAAGAATACCCAGTCAACCCCATCATATACTTTTGATAGATCAAGCTTGTAGGCACAGAAGCTTTTAGTTGGATCTTTATCCTGTTTAATATGATGAATACATTCAAACGCCATCAAGGCATTATCGGTGATCATCCTCCCTGGGATGAAAGCACTCTGTTCAGGGGAGATGAGATCATCCAACAAGGGCCTCAATCTGTTCAGCAAACACTTAGATATAACTTTATAAATTACATTACATAAACTTATTGGCCTGTAGTGAGTAATTCTGGTTGGGTTTGCAATCTTAGGGATAAGAACAATCGAGGTCTCATTAACACCATCCGGCATGACACCCGTGATGAAAAATTCCTTCACTGAGGCAATAACACTTTCCTTCAAAGTATCCCAATTCTATTGGAAAAATCTGGCCGGAAATCCATCCGGACCAGGGGCCTTCAAGGGGCCAATTTGAAACAAGGCATCCGATATCTCCTGATCAGTAAAGGCCGCACATAGCCAAGCATTATCCTCATCCGTGATTTTACTTTCAAAAAGACCCAGAATAGGAGCGGCATCAAGGTTTGGATCAGCAGTATATATGGAGCTAAAATACTCATTGATCATACCTTTCAAAGTTGGAATATCAGAATGATTAACACCATCATTGTCAACAAGCTTTCTGATTTTGTTCTTTCGGGCTCGCCATACAGCCTTGCTTTGAAAGAACTTGGTATTTCTGTCACCTTCTTTTAGCCAGGTAATACGAGATCTCTGAAGCCACATCATCTCCTCTTTATATAGCAATTCGTTCATTCTATCCGTCACTTTCCTAATCTCTTCCCGATCAGCATTCATATTCATCAATTCTTCTAGCTGGGTGCGGGACTTATTAAGTTCTCGAGTAATGATTCCAATTTTTTTCTTACCCCACGACCGAAGGGTATTCATCATGGACCCAAGAGCAGTCCGAAGTTTCCCAAGATCATCAACTGTACCGAAGGATTGCCACCTTTCCTTTATGATTCCATGAAGTGCTTCGTCCCTCTCCCATAAAATTTCATATTGGCGAATACGAGAACCAACAGCACCCGAATCAGGCTCACTTATAAGCAGAAGTGGTACATGGTCTGAGCACGGCGAGGCCAAGTGCTTCAACTTAGATCGGGCAAAAAGGTTTCTCCATGAATTTGAAGCCACTGCCCTATCAAGTCTGACCCTACCATTTGCTTGTCCCGCTCTCATGTTGTTATATGTGAATGGAGTTCCTGTAAATCCCAAGTCAACTAGAGCACAAGCTTCCAAGGTATCTCTAAAAGCTAACATTTGTACCTCCGGCCGAGGTGTTACCGACAAATGCTCAAAGTCCCACATAGCCTCATTAAAATATCCCATCACTAGACATGGCACATCTGAGGCGCTACATAGATTCTGCAATTTCGACCACATAAGATGGCGGTGCTCTACCCGGGGCTCTCCATTGAGGACTATCCATAGTGACCTGCACCAGTGCATCAATATATCGATCATCTGTATCCAAAATCTCCACCACACATGACTCATGCCAGTAAAGAGCAAGGCCACCGCTCAAGCCCCTACTGTCCACACCTTCAAACCCTCGGAGTCCAAGACGACCCCTCTTGCTTTTCATCTTGCTAGCTTTTTGTCTAGTTTCACAAAGGAACACAAATTTGGGGGAGCGATTGTACTAACATCGCTAGATCACGAATTGTCCGGAAGTTCCCCCCACCCCGACAGTTCCAACTTAGGAGATTCATTGCTCCCAGCGGCGCCCCTCAAGGGAGCCCGCCGATATATACTTTGCCTTGTTTTGATCACCCAAACTTGAATTGACACCTGTTTTTACCCTCTTTGGATCTTGCTTTGCATTCGGACTAGGAGGAACACCTACACTTCCTGCAGGTACAGCAGGGGCAGAGGCATTAGCATTCACAGTATCAACACGGGATGCAACATCCCTTTTCCTTCCTGGATCAGATTCAAACTCCACCATCGGCAGACCATTATTTTTGTCAACCTCCATTGCTGCGGCTACCACATAACCTTCTGGACTCATTTCATTGCCTGGTGCCTTCCCATCCTGATTTCCTCCACCACTCCTGCCACCTCCACGCATAGTCCAAGAGTCCCGGAGGTCTTTGAAAATTAAGGATTTTGGTGGATGAACTCCATCACCATGTTCAGTATGCAAGTGACTAATCAATCCACTAGTGAACACGTCGTCGTACTCCAACATGCCAGCCTATAGGTGCTACGGACCGTGAAGCAGCCAGTGTGTTAGAGCCAGGGCTCCGCCTCCTCCAAAAAAAAAAGTTAGGGTTGGTGCCTCTCGCCAGCGCCGGCGCAGGTCTGCCTCGTCTCTGGTGGCCCTAGGACCATGGAGGCGCGGTGGATCCTGGCAATGATCGGTGGAAGGGCTCCGTTTTTAGTCTTTTTTTCAATCATATTAGGGTTTGTGTCCTACTCAGGAAGGCGAGACGACGGCGGCTCCCTGAAGATGGAATAAAGGTCTCGCCGCCTAGCCCCCGTTCCGGTGGTGCGTCTAGCATCGTTGGTGGGTTGTGAAGGTGTGTCTCTGGCAGATCTATCTTTGATGGATTTGTTCGGATCTCGTCGTTGTTCGTCTACGTTCGTGTGTCTTCGGTTTGGATCCTTCCGATCTACGTAATTTTTCATTGGCGGCGGTTGCTGTTCCGGGGTGTTGGTCCTATGGGGCCTTAGCACGGCGACTTCCCGACTGTCTACTACAACAAGTTGTGCCCGACTTCAGCGATGGAGGGGCGATGACGGCGGCGCGTCTTCGGCTCGCTTCGGTGCTTGTAGTCGTCGCTAGGTGGTCTACGAATCTGGATGTAGTTTTTATTCCTAAAATCTAAAAAGTGCATACGCACTAATTAGAGAAAACGATCGGCCGGTTTTACACACACATGCATGTAGTTTTGTGGTCTAAATTTTGTCTTTATTCGTGACATGGCATGTACTACTAGGATGATCACATGGGCAAGACACCGCATTATTCCATGGATGCGCATGTCCATTTATTCGGGTTTCAAATTTTTAAAAAGTCATATCTTTTAAACCGTGCTTCGGAATTTAGATCCGTTTCACTATTGGAATCCTCGCGACGAGATCTTTGAAACTAGATCCCGCATGGGTATGTTTTGACGAAATTTTTTGATGCCAACTTTGATGCTATATTGTGCAACTCTATTACTGTATTGTGCAACTTTACTACTGCATCGTGCAACTTTTTTTCAAAACTAATGTTTGGAGCTGCACCTTCGTATGAGGTTGCAACCTAGCAACCACGACAACTTTGATGTGCAACTAGTCTATTGCCTCGACGAAAGTCGATGTGCAACCTCCTCTTGTAATGTAGTCTAGTTACACACACACATTGATGTTTAATTGGCCTGTAATATAGTCTAATTGCACACGCATTGATGTTTAGTTGGCAGGAAGACTAATTGCACACACATATGCTCAGTTGGCTTGTAATTTAGTCTAGTTACACACACATTGATGTTTTGTTGGCAGGACACTAGTTGCACACACATATACTCAGTTGGCGCGGCAATCTAGTCTACTTGCACACACATTGATGTTTAGTTGGCAGGATTTTTTGGCACACACATATGCTCAGTTGGCGCGACAATCTAGTCTAGTTGCACACACATCGATGTTTAGTTGGCAGGAAGACTAGTTCGTCGAAACATCCCATGCGGGATCTAGTTTCGAAGAGAACGTCGCAAGGATTTCAGTGGTGAAAACGGATCTTAATTCCAACACGCGGATTGAAAGTTATGCTTTTTTTAGTTTTTGAAACCACGAATTAAATACACCAAAGAATAAAACGTATGCACGGAAGGGATGACTGTGCAGACATTTAAGGACCAACTGAAAAGCTTTCTTAATTAGGATAGTTAATTAGGAAGGGGGATAAAAGAAATTCTTAAAATAGCCGGCCGCTCGCGAGCGGCAACGAGCGCCCAGCAGCCAGCTAGACCGGTCCATTTTTATTTCTGGTATTCATTGTACTGCCATGATTGAAAATGAATAGATTGAAAGTTTTTTCGGAAAAAAAAGCAGCCAGTGTGTTCCGGCTGCCAAGAAATAAAATCTTGGCATTGATGCGAAGACCTCTGGATCACATCCACATCCATTGGCCACAAATATCCTCTAAAGAGTCGTGTGTTCCATGCTCTACGGTCATTCAAGAAGTCTGAACATGATTCAGCCTGCCATTTCTTTCAGGGGTGACTAGTTTGAAGATAGAGCCCTTAGGGATTTAAGGATTCCCCCATGTTCTTATTTTCTCGCCATTTGCCGACCCGCCAGATTACTCCTCTCTTCATCAACTCTAACCCATGTTCAACTCGTTTCCAAACAACATACGAATTTTCTGTGAATACCGTGTCTAGTAAGTTACCATTGGGGTAGTATCTAGCATGCAGTAGCCTAACACATAGGCTATTAGGGGAGACAAGAGGGGGTCATGCCTGTTTGGTTAAAAACGAGCATATCCCTGAACCTCATACCACCTTTTGCTTTCAGTAGAATCATTTTCTCCCAACTCAGTCATGCCATTTTCCTTTTCCCATTCTCTAACCCCCCATTAGTACTATCTCATCAAGCGTGTCAAATCATCACAAACTGATGTAGGGAGTCGAAGGACACTCATAATATATGTTGGTATGGCTTGGGAAACAACTTTGAGCAAGACCTCCTTGTTACCCAAGGAAACATATTTTTCACTCCAATCTACGAACCCTTTTGCTTAGGCTAGCTTGCAGAGTTTCAGACATACCTTTCTTTACCCTTCCATCGGGGATTGGCAATCCCAAATATTTTGGTTCAAACACCTGTTAGGTTGTCTCCATAGTACTCTTCACTTCATCCGCCAGGTCAGGCAGGAAAGTGTGAGAGAAAAGGATGGGACACTTGGAGGGGTTGACCCGTTGCCCCGTCGACGACAAATATGTGTTCAACAAATCTTTCACCATAGTAGCATGTTGCTGATTGGCACGAAGAATAACAAAGAATCACACACAAATATTAGATGTGAAATCATAGGTTCCCTATGGCATATCCTTACTCCAACCAAACCTTCCTCTCTCATTGGTTTATTCACCAAAGCAGATAAGGCATCAACAACGAAAAGGAACAAGAACGGAGAAAGCGGGTCACCTTGCCTTAAGATTCGCGATGTTGTGAAAGAATTCAAAACCTTCCCATTAAACTTTGCTGAATATTTAATTGATCTCACACATGATCAATTCAGAATCTATGATCGTGGGATTACCAGTTCTTGCTTTCTCCAAATTTTATCCTACCTTTCCAACTTGAGATTAAAAGAAGCTCGAAAGAAACAATTCATTGAGGTGACCATGATTGCGGCCCAACTTGAAATGAAGTTGGAGTTAAGTTAAACTCAGGTCATATGTTTTTTTGTATGGATCAGGAGATTAGTTGTTTCTATAGTGCTATAATTGGATCGGATGCCACATTTTTTTAGTTGCGGTCACATTTTTTTGAAATACTTTTTTATTTTTTGCTAGCTTTATTTTTGTTGCAGTTACACCTTTTGTGCAATCAATAGCCACTATTGATCGCCTGAGCACATGATTCGGCATTATTATAATGTGTTGTGTTCCTGCACATTGCGCTTTGTTCTTTTTCTTTAACACAGTACGGACGCAAGTGCTCATATACACGCACATACACTCACCCCTATGAACGCACACACGCACACCCTACCCCTATGAGCACCTCCGAAATACTGAAATTTACAAAGTCGCCGTAGGCACCTTATCGTCGACGGGAACGTCTCCTTCCACTGAATGCGCATCGCCGGAAATCCTGAAATATATCTAGGAATAAATGCGAGCACCAACATTTGAACCCTGGTGGGCTAGGGATACCACAGTCCCTCTAACCATCCAACCACAGGTTGGTGCACATTGCGCTTTGTTCTTAGTGCAATTACACATTCACCTTTTTACCTTTTTTTTAATGAAAGGGGGTTGCCCCCTGCCCCATTTTATTGAAGCAGAAAGCAACCAGTTCACCGCCTACAAAGGAATGGCATCGACTACCCATCAAAAGCAACTACCTCGAATGATAAAGGCTACAACCACCAGAGTAGAACCTAGTCACAGGGCACAAACTTGTCTAACACATAGCTTACAGAGTACCAACAGTAAAAACAGGAAAACGAAGAAGATCAACTATCTCTAGCGTCCTGATTCTTCAATTGGTCTCCCCCAGTCTCATCTCCAGGCGATCCGGAGGAGTTCCCCATGACGCTTGTCCAATAGTAGGATGCATCGTAGCAGGAGAGTTGCTTGTCCATCGTCGCAGAGAACTTTCCACTGGTGAATATAGCAGCTTAGTTTTGCAAGAATGCATTTCACACTTCTCCATTTGCGCCCCTGAAAATAAATTTCATTTCTCAATCTCCATAAGCTCCACAAGGCAGCAGTTGTTACCAAATTCAAAATAGCTTTCTCTTTATGCATACGCCAAAAGGACATAACTCTATCAAAGCATGATAAGATATCAATATTAAAGATTTCTGCCACAAGTTTCCAAACTTGTTGGGCTACCACAAAATCAAACATCAAGTGTTGTACAGTTTCAGGCTCGGAATAGAATAAGCAGGAAGGATCCTCCACCTCCCTTCTCTTTTCAAGATTGTCCCTGGTAAGTATCTTGTTATGAATGCAAAGCCATAAGAAGATATGAATATTCTGTGGACATAAGATTTTCCACATTTTTGTACTAAAGTTAGAAACAACTCCACCAAAATTGATTTGTTTGTAAAAGGATTTAACTGAGAAAGAGCCACTGGGTTCTAATCCCCAAATTGGGGTGTCCACTTCATCTGATGGAGGGTATCCCCTGATTATGCAGACAAGTTGAACCTAGCGGTTCATCCCCATTGTGTCAACGCATCTCCTGAATGTTAATTTCAACTTATTCCCATCCCAAACCTGGGCTATAGTACTATCATCTTGATTACAAATGTTAAATAGGTCCCAGAATTGTGTTTTAAGGGAACAACCCCCCACCCACACATCATGCCAAAAACTGATGAGTTTTCCATTTCCCAACCTCCACCTATAAAAGGTTTTTGCAGCTGCTAAAGCCCAAGTAATGCTCTTCCAAAAAGTAGACCCCCTCACTTTTATCCCAAAGGAGATTAGGAGAATTCACTCTATACTTATGCAGGAGAAGTTTAGACCAGTCTGAATCAGGGTTATTATAGAATCTTTTATCCCAAGAAGCTAACCCTATCATACGCCTTCTCGTAGTCTAGCTTGAGAACTAAGCCTTGAGATCCTGACTTTTTAATCTCATGATTTACTTCATGGGCCATAACCACGCTCTCTAAGATATACCTCCCTTTAATAAAAGCGGTTTGGTTCGAGGAGATGAGCCTACGCCCCACATGAGACACCCTATTTGTCATAGCTTTAGAAAAGATTTTTATCCCACAGTTTCCCAAGCTAATAGGACGAAACTTCTTCATCTCCCTGGCATCAGCCTCTTTTGGGATGAGAACAACCAGAGCAAAATTCAAATGCTGCAAGTCTAACTCCCCCGCTTCAAAGTCTCTGACTAGAGCCATGAAATCAGTTTTGATAACTTCCCAAAATGTTTGATAGAACAAAAAGGACAGCCCATCAGGGCCAGGGGCACCATGGGCATAAGACCCAAATATCGCCTCCTTGATTTCTTCTTCAGAAAAATTCTTTTGCAGATGATCATTTTCCTCCTGAGTAACTAATTCATCTTCCTCCCAAAAGGAAGGGCCAAGACAGATATTATGTTTATTTTCAAAGCCAAACAAATTTTTGTAATAAGAAGTAGCCACCCCTAGCATTTCCTGAGTAGTATAAACTGGACCATTTTCTCCAACCAACTTAGACAGATGATTTTTTCTGTGTTGGTGGTTCGCCATCACATGAAAGTACGCGTTATTCTTGTCCCCGTCAACAATACGACGATCTCTGGAGCGTTTCCACAAGGCAGTTTCCTCTTTACTCCAGATCAGAGCGAGTTCTTTCCTAATTTCTTCAATCCTGATTTTATCCCTATATCAATCTGGTTTCTTTCAGAAAAAACGTCAAGAATGTCAAATTCAAGCAAAAGCTCTCTCTTCTTCTTCTTAATGTCCGCCTCAATGTTAATACTCCACCCTCTAGCTTTTTTCCTAAAAAGTTTACTTTTATTCATCCAAATATCCATAGCAGTTTTTCCAGGAACTGAAGTGTTCCAGGTATCAATCACCATTTTCTTAAAATTAGGGTGGTCAAGCCACCATTTTTCAAAACGAAAAATCCTCGGGGAGGTAACCCTCCGAGCCCCTGTGTCCAAAAGCAGTGGTCTATGATCACTCCCCACACGAGGAAGTGCAGTAACTACTGACAGGGGGAAATGAGCATCCCAGTTCAGAGAAAGAAAAACCCTATCTATAGTTGCAAAAACAGGATTATCTTGATTATTACTCCACGTATACTTCCTATTTGCAACATTTATTTCCATAAGACACCACTTGTTAATCCAATCATTAAAGAGGTATGAAAACTGATTATTAACAATACCATTGTTCTTATCAGCTGAAGATCTGACTAAGTTAAAGCCCCCCCAAGTAAAGCTGGGTAAGTAAGCCCATCCATGATATCATGTAACTCCGCAAAGAAATCAAGTTTAAACTCATTATACGATGTACCATAAATGGCTACAAGATGCCAAACAAAACCATCTGATTTATTTTTCAGAGTTGCAACAATGCAAAACTTCTTATTTACAAAACCAATTATTTCAAACAAGTCACTTTTGAGGCCCACAAGGATACCACCAGCTGTGTTAATAGCAGGGAGATAATGCCAGTCAAAGGTCAGTCCACCAGAAATGCCATTGAGGATATGAGCTGGAATGGTCTCTTTCTTGGTTTCAGAAAAGCAAAGGAAATCTACATGATTATTACTAATAAAATCTCCTAGGCACTAAATTTTACTAGGTTGACCTAAACCATGGATGTTCCAAAAGGCTCCTGTCATTTAATCTTAAAAGGATGGGATAAGCCACAAGGCTTTTTCTTAGTGTTCAAAACAGGGCATTCCAAACCTGAAACAGCAGCGCCAACTGGTTCAATATCTGGTATATCTTCTTGCCCAGAAACAGGGGTAAGGTCATTCATTTCCAACAAATCTAAATTATCAAGGAGAACAATCTCAGGGTTTTCATCAGCAAACTGTAAGCATTTAAGTTTCTCCTTGTTAACAAGGTCGAGAATAATATCATTGCGTCCTACTTCATTGTTACCAATGCAAAGATCAACTTTGGCAGTATGAGAAGCAAGTTCAATAGGATCAAGGGTGCAAATGATTTACCTTTGAATGTGGCTGGTATCTCCAAGTTCTTCTTCATCATGTATGCCGCTGCCTTGTCCATGATTTTAACATTTCCATGAGTTCTGGTCCTGGGTTTGTCAGCAAGCACGGGGTGATAACCCACAAGTGTAGGGGATCGCAACATCTTTCGAGGGTAAAGTATTCAACCCAAATTTATTGATTCGACACAAGGGGAGCCAAAGAATATTCTTGAGTATTAGCTGTTGAGTTGTCAATTCAACCACACCTGGATAACTTAGTATCTGTAGCAAAGTGTTTAGTAGCCAAAGTGGTATGATAATAAAGGTAACGGTAGCAAAAGTAAAGATAAATGTTTTTGGGTTTTTGTAGTAGTTGTAACAGTAGCAACGGAAAAGTAAATAAGCGAAGAACAATATGTGAAAAGCTCGTAGGCAATGGATCAGTGATGGATAATTATGCCGGATGCGATTCCTCGTGCAATAGTTATAACATAGGGTGATATAGAACTAGCTCCAATTCATCAATGTAATATAGGCATGTATTCCGTAAATAGTCATACGTGCTTATGGAAAAGAACTTGCATGACAACTTTTGTCCTACCCTCCCGTTGCAGCGGGGTCTTTACGGAAACTAAGGGATATTAAGGCCTCCTTTTAATAGAGAACCGGAACAAAGCATTAGCACATAGTGAATACATGAACTCCTCAAACTACGGTCATCATCGAGAAGTATCCCGATTATTGTCACTTCGGGGTTGTCGGATCATAACACATAATAGGTGACTATAGACTTGCAAGATAGGATCAGGAACACACATATATTCATGAAAACATAATAGGTTCAGATCTGAAATCATGGCACTCGGGCCCTAGTGACAAGCATTAAGCATAGCAAAGTCATAGCAACATCAATCTGAGAACATAGTGGATACTAGCACTAGTAGAAAAGGGGGCAATGATCTAGGCCGGTCCACCCCATTTGTCCCGGTTCAGTCCAGAACCGGGCCCATGGGGGCATTGGACCGGGTTCATGAGTCCCGGGGGCCGGCCGGGCCACGTGGGCCATTGGTCCCGGTTCGTCCGGACCTTTTGGTCCCGGTTGGTGGGACGAACCGGGACCAATGGGCGTCGCTCCTGGCCCACCACCATTGGTCCCGGTTGGTGGCATGAACCGGGACCAAAGGCTGCCCTTTAGTCCCGGTTCATGCCACCAACCGGGACTAAAGGGTTGGTCCTCGTTGCGGTCAGAGTTTAGTCCCACCTCGCCAACCGAAGGGCGCTCACACCGGTTTATAAGCCCCTCCCTCTCTGCCTTGTTGAGCTCCTCTCAAAGTGAAAATAGATGCCCTTATACAGGGAATTTGACCTAAATTCATACTCAATTTCTCTGAAGTTAGTAGAAATTTATTATGAATTTAGGTTGAATTCTCTCTATAAGCACATCTATGCTCATTTTTAGTAAAGTTAACCACAACTATTTTTTCTTCTATTTATTTCTGAGTAGTTTTTTTTTCTTTTCTACTATATTTATTTTTTCCTATTTATTTCTGAGTTGTAATAAGTCATTAAAAATAAAAAAGAGGCGCAATGCTCGTTAATTAGCTTCAAGCCTTTCGGAATAGTGTAAACTGTACTGCACATAGCTCCGTGCAGTCTACCCTATTCCTCAAGGCTTGAAGCTAAGCAACTTGCAGGTGAGCATTGAGCCTCTTCTTCATCGTCTCTGCACTCAGGGCTTATAAACCGCTGCGAGTGCCTCTCGCTTGGCGAGGTGGGACTAAAAAACAGCTGCAGAAAGAATCAACTAAAAAACTCTTTTACCGATTCATGCCATGAACCGGTACTAAAAGGTGCTCGTGGGGCACTAGCCTTAAAACCTGTACCAAATAAAATGCCTTTGTAACAGCCTTAGGACTGGTACTGAAGGAATCAACTAAAAATCTTTTATAAACCTCTAGTATTATTGAAACTAAAATTATATGGAATTTTGTTACAAACTTTAATAGCAAAAATAATTATCATAAAAGAAAATAAATAAGTAATTAGAATTCTGTTGAAAACACTAAAAGCAGAAAGAATTATCATAAAAGAAAATAAATAAGTAATTAGAATTTTGTTACAAACTTTAATAGCAAAAAGAATTATCATAAAAGAAAATAAATAAGTAATTAGAATTCTGTTCAAAACATTAAAAGCAAAAAGAATTATCATAAAAGAAAATAAATAAGTAATTAGAATTTTGTTACAAACTTTAATAGCAAAAAGAATTATCATAAAAGAAAATAAATAAGTAATTAGAATTTTGTTACAAACTTTAATAGCAAAAATAATTATCATAAAAGAAAATAAATAAGTAATTAGAATTTTGTTACAAACTTTAATAGCAAAAAGATTTATCATAAAAGAAAATAAATAAGTAATTAGACGGGTACATTGGTACCGGTTGGTGGCACCAACCGGGACCAATGACCCACCTTTAGTCCCGGTTGGTGCCACCAACCGGGACCAAAGGTCTCTGTTTCCCGCCCTTTGGGCTGTTGAAAAGAGGCCTTTGGTCCCAGTTGGTGGCACCAACTGGGACTAAAAGGAGGCATTAGTCCCGGTTTGTGCCACGAACTGGGACCAATGCCTTTGCTATATAAGTAGCACTTAGGAAATTTTCAGAACCGTCCATCCCCACTTCAATCTCTCCTCCTGCTCTCCCCTGACGGCGGCGAATCCATCCACGACGCCGGCAGGCTGCCCGAGCTAGCCCTCGCCCCGCGCCGCCCCGTCCCGCGCCGCCCAGTCCCGCGCCGCCCCGGCCCGCGCCGCCCCGACGCTGTTGCCGCCCCGCCCCGCCCCGCGCCGCACCTCGCCGTCGCTGTCGCCGTCACCGTCGAGCGTCGCCGTCGCCGTCGCCGTCGCCGTCGCCGTCGCCGTCGCCGTCACCGTGAGCAACTAATTTAATTTGACGTTAGTAGTAGTTAATTTAGATGTGTAGTTAATTTTGTTAGATTTTTTAGATTTTTTTTATAGTTCATAGATTTTTTTGTTAGATGTGTAGTAATTTAGATGTGTAGTTCATAGATTTTTCTGTTAGATTTTTTTTCATATTGTGTAATTAATTTGTTCATATTGTGTTAGATTAATTTTTCTGTTAGTAGATTTTTTGGTGATATTATTGTTGAATATGCATGTTTGTATGTTCATATATATGCAAAGATCGAATATGTCAAATTTTTATGATTTTTTTCTGTTCATAGAATTTTTATGATTTTTTCTGTTGTAATTTTGTTCATAAAATTTTAATGATTTTTTGTTCATAGTATTTTCTTTGTCAACTTATTGTGTATGTATAGAAA
This sequence comes from Triticum dicoccoides, assembly GCF_002162155.2. NCBI lineage: Eukaryota > Viridiplantae > Streptophyta > Magnoliopsida > Poales > Poaceae > Triticum > Triticum dicoccoides. The sequence continues at coordinate 755,784,681 of NC_041385.1, forward strand.
AATTGTGAATGATATAAGTCATTTATGAATATGTTCATATTTAGAATAGAGGAAAAAAGAAAAAAAATAAGAAGAGAAAGTGTTTAATATAATTAGTTAGAAAACTAATAGAACTATAGTTAAAGTAGTTTATTTTTAGTAAGTACTACTTTATTTTATTTATAGTAAGTGCTTCATATATAGTTGAACTAGCTAGTTGATTTAATAAACTACTTTATTTTACTATATATAGAAGTAGGTTGTTTTTAGTAAGTACTACTTTATTTATTTATAGTAAGTGCTTAGTAGTTGAACTAGTTGATTTAATTAATAAAACTACTTTATTTAACTATATATATAGAAGTAGTTCCCGCATCAACGTCGGCGATGCCTATCCCGCATCCTCGTCGTCGTCGACTCGGTGGTGGAGGCCTGCTTGATCAGGGCCATGTTCGGGACTGGGCTCCGCCGGGCTGGTATTGGGAGGTGCTACCTTCCCGGGGACGTAGGTTGGTGAGGAGGCAGCCCGTTGTTGACCCGATCCTTGTTTGGTGGCGGTCGTGTGGGCCAGTGACGGTGCCGAGGCTTCCGGACACCGCGGAGGTGGTACATCACCGTGTCAGCGAGGAGGACGAGCACGTCCGTTGCTACATGGTTGCATTGGAGGGCAGGTTCGACAATACCTGGCAGATTCTTCAGGGATCTCACTGGAGCTATGATCCTGTGATGGTTCCTTATCTTTGGGTGTCCACCGCCCCCGACGATACCCGTCGGGCGCTACTGTTCTAGTTGTATTAGTGATGCTATATTAGTGATAATATTCGACGATGTACGGACACCAAGAGATGATGTACTTTTGCTTATAATTGAATGCATGCTAATTTGAATACTACTTTATTTTATGATTTGGTTTTGCTTATTTTATGATTTGGTTTTGCTTATTGAATGCTCATGTTGGAAAAGTTCTCCTTCATTCCCGTGTGCTAGAGAATTTGGTGTAATAATGCACTCGGGAATGAAAGGAGGAGCTACATACCATCACCGATAGTCAACCCGTGATTAATAATAATGATCTAGTTTAATATTTGAATTATGAACATAGGCCGGAAATGTCGTACTCGGACGACGAAAACCGCCCGGGGGAGTGTGAGTGGTGCCACGACGACCGAGGTATGTGCGATAGGTTCATTGAGCTGGACGAAGATCGGCGCTTCAGCATTAAGCTCGAGGAGACCTTCGATGTTCATACGGTACGCAACGACGACAATAGTTTTTTTCGTAACTAAGCACGACTTCAACTATTTTAACGTGTATTTTTAATCTTTTCCAATTCAACTAGCTTATCCCATGCTATGCAAGATGCTATGTCTTGGAGATGATCGGTTTTGAAGACCATGAGAGTATGGAAACCAAAAAAATTCTCCTAAGGACCCATCATGGTGTGGATTTTCAAGTAAAGTCGTACAATGCTGAGAGTGTAACCCATTTTGGTTGCAAAAATTGGGAAGCACTTTGCAAGATGTATGGTTTTGATGAGGGTATGCTTGTCACCATGGATCTTGGTGATCCTACAATCGAGCAAGACACACCTTCGATTTGGGTCCTTGTGGATACACCTCCAATTCTTACCCCATGTGAGCTTAACATAGTTATTAAGTAATTTATATTGTTTATTTCAAAATAGTTGACATCTTATTTCCATTGACAACTTATTTTCATTCTTCAAAGAATGTGCGGAAGATGGTAGACAAAACCCACTACACCGATGGCTCCGAATTAACTTATAGGGAGAAAAATCATCTGATCGCATTTTGTACTGATCTTGAGAATTACAATGTCTACAATCAAACTCCTCAACATTATGGTCAATATGTGCCACTAGTGCACATGTTGAACTACGGTAACTACCATGGAGATACCATGGTAAGATTTTTTGCTATTACGACATCCGTGCATCTTTTTGCACACTTCTAAAACTAGTACATCATTGCTAACTACGAAGTTATTACTATGTTTTTCAACAGATAATCCCAAATAATTGTGTGCCTCATCTGATGTATACGCACGGTAGCCTTCATGTTTTGAACATACAACCAGGTCTTCCTACGAATCTGAACTGTCCATACCGGGTTTCTAAAAGAAGTGGAGACATGACAATCAAAGAATTGAAAAAATGTATGGACAGTCGTAAGGAGCTTCTTGGAAGCAAAAGGCAGCGAAGCGCAAGAATTGGAGACATGATGATCTCCATTCTTCATAATGGAGAGTTAGGGTCTATATTATTTTATCTATTTTACCTTAAGGGTGTTTAGGTCCTACCTGATACTGATGATCATGTGCTAAGAACAATTATGTAGGGTTGGGTTCGATGACTATGAGGATGATGATCGTATGACTTATTATTAATAACGAGTAGAAGTTGTATGATGATGCATGATAATTAGTAGGACTTGTTATTATATATGATGATGTATGATGCGAGCATGCATGAGTTATATATCAGCGGGTGAAATGAACATAGCAACAGCGTTGGTAAACCAAGGACGAAGATATAAGAGAGGACACTTCTCTCTATTAGCTAGCTAATAACAACCTAAAAATAACCCCCAAAACCCCTAAAGCAGCCACTTTTTTTTTAAAAAGAAAAACATCACCTTTTGGTCCTGGTTGGTGCCACCAACCGGGACCAAAGCCCCCCCTGCCTGGGCTCGGCGCACCGGCCACGTGGAGGACCATCTATCCCGGTTCGTGTTTGAACCGGGACTAAAGGGGGGAGGTATTAGTAACGACCCATTAGTCCCGGTTCATGAACCGGGACTAAAGGCCCTTACGAACCGGGACAAATGCCCCTGATGAAGTCATGTACCTAGGGTAGGGTCATGGACCTATCTAGGATACCCTACTCAAGGACATCCTTAGAAGAAGCTACCTTCCAGTCGACCAAGCGAGGAGGTTCACTCGACGAACTCAAGGACACTCGACGATGAAGATAGCCACTCGACCATGAAGCTAACCACTCGACGGCCAGGAGACCTAAAGTCACTCAGCACGCAACGGTCTGTCACTAAGTAAGCTGTAATAGTCTTCACGACACTTTATGAGGGCGTTACCAGTAACCCCCTGTCTTAATGTACTTTAAACCCTGCATAACTGAGGGCCGGAGGGGTCTGGCGAACTCTATATAAGCCACCCCCCTCCTCAGTGTAAAGGGTTCGCACCCCTGTAACTCATACGCACATAATCCAGTCGACCGCCTCCGGGCTCCGAGACGTAGGGCTGTTACTTCCTTCGAGAAGGGCCTGAACTCGTAAATCCCTTGCGTATACAACTACTCCATAGCTAGGATCTTGCCTCTCCATACCTACCCCCCATTCTACTGTCAGACTTAGGACCACGACAGTTGGGGCCCACCGTGGGGCCGATGTCTTAGCGACTTTTTGGAGAAGTTCCAATTCGTCCGATCGCCTTCATCATGGTTTCTGGTGGAGCTCTGATCGAGGGCCGCGAGATCCGTCTCGGTGCGCTCGCTTTCATTGCCGACGACTCCGCTTGACTCCAGGAGGCACCACTCGACATCGACGTGCTCCCGGTCCGCGGTGCAACGCATTTTCGGGCGTGTGTCCGCGGCGTCCTACTGCGGCAGCCGTCGACTCCATACCGGTCGACTCCTGTGGCGTCCTCCCTCCCTATCTCCCGCCAGCGCAAGCGCTCCGGTCGGTCGAGGCTCCAGCGATGGGTGAGACACGCAGTGGCTCGCCAATCAGCCACCACCCAAGTCGCGGCAAGTGAGCCCGACGAATCTCTCTACGGCCTGTTCGATCTGTCGCTGGCTCCGTAGAGACTGCATCCGAGTGCGACAGCAGTGATCCAGCGGCGGAGGTCCTGATGGTCAATGGGCCTCGTAGCCCTCCCGGTTTCCCCCGCATCGACGGGATGGATGATGGAGGCGACCCCGCTCAGGCCCACGAAGAATATCAGCTCGAGCCACTCACTTCTCAGCAAAGGGAAGATCTTTGCCGCCGGAACATGGATGCCCTGCATACTCCCATCGCAGGAGAAACTCCTGAGGCTCGTGCCTTGGAAGAGGCGCGTTTGGACAACTTGGCTGAACGCACTCGACTGGAGAACCTCCAGTGAGCACTCGACGAGCGTGCGCGTCAACGAGTACCCGACTCCAGCCGACGTCAGCTCTTTCCGCAACCAACTCAGGTATATCGAACCCCGATTCAGAATTTAGCAGCCGCAGCCCGTATAGCAGAGTCAATTCAGCCCTCTCAGTCGGAGGCTGGAAGAGGCTTGTTGTAGATCAGGGATTTGCTCCGAGCAGCAGGAGATCAGAATTCAGTTGTGTCACAGTCGCGCAATAGGATTCACAGTCGATCCGTCGCTGCGAATACTGTTCAGTCGACTCATAGCCCAAGGTCGCCTCCGAGGCGCGTGGGACGTGAAGGCCGGCAGGACCACTATGATGACCGATTTGATCGTGATGATAGGCGTTGAGTGCCCACTCCTCCCCCGAGAGGTGGGTCTAATGCCCATCGGTAGCAAGATGACAGGCGCCAGCTCAGTGTTGGGCGGAGAGCTCCGGTCGACCCCGGAGAACCAGGCTTTGACGCGAGATCCATCATTGTGCAAGGTTTGGTCGATCGGAACAGAGCTCATAGAGGTGGCCATGACAGAGATGTGCCCACTAGCAGCCGAGTCCATGTTTCAGGTCTAGAATGCTTTAGCAGAGCCATCAGAGCCGCAGTGATACCCCCCAACTTCAGGTTGGCGACTGGGGTAAGTAAGTTCACCGGAGAGTCCAAGCCTGAAACTTGGCTTGAAGACTACCGAGTGGCGGTACAGATTGGTGGTGGTAATGATGAGGTGGCCATGAAGCATTTGCCACTCATGCTAGAGGGTTTGGCCAGGGCGTGGTTGAATCAGTTAGCTCCTAGTAGCATTTACACTTGGGAAGATCTTTCCCGAGTGTTCGTCAGGACGTTCGAGGGAACTTGCAAGCGCCCGACCGGATTGACGGAGCTGCAAGTCTGCGTACAAAAGTCGAGTGAAACATTGAGAGATTACATCCAGAGATGGATCACTTTGCATCATACCGTGGAGAATGTGTCGGACCATCAAGCGGTCTACGCCTTCAAGGATGGCGTCAAGAATAGAGAGTTGAGCCTGAAGTTTGGTCGAACCGGAGATATGACCCTGAGTCGAATGATGGAGATTGCCACCAAATATGCTAATAGTGAAGAAGAGGACAGGCTCCGGAGTGGCAAGTATAAGCCGAGTCAATAGGAAAAAGGAAACTCCAGTCGGAAGCAGAAGCGGAAGGCCGAGCCAGCTGCTCCTGGAGAGGCTCTGGCCATGACTCAGGGCAAATTCAAAGGGAAGCCCAAAGGATCTTGGAACCCCAAGAAGGTAAAGGATAAAGAAGGAAATGACGTGATGGATCTACCGTGTCACATCCACACGAAGAAAGACGAAGAGGTTAACTTCATCTACCCGAAACATACCACTCGCCAGTGCCGGCTCTTAATCCAGCAGTTTCAAGGAAAACAGCCCAAGGACAAAGAGAAGGAGTCGGACAAGGCCGAGGACAAGGAGGACAGTGATGGAGGGTACCCTCATGTCAATTCCACCCTGATGATTTTTGCTGATATAGAGAGCAAAAGTCGACTGAAAGTGATCAACCGTGAGGTAAATATGGTCGCCCCAGTGACACCAAGCTATCTGAGATGGTCTCAAACTCCCATTACGTTCGACCAGTCCGATCACCCTACTCACATTGCCACCCCTGGGAGGCAAGCGCTGGTGGTCGACCCAGTCGTCGAAGGCACTCGACTAACAAAGGTATTGATGGATGGCGGCAGTGGGTTGAATATACTGTATGCAGAGATGCTCAAGGGAATGGGCATTCCGATGTCCAGGCTTAGCTCCAGCAACATGAGTTTTCACGGAGTCATTCCTGGAAAGAAGGCTGAGTCACTCGGCCAAATAGCTCTGGATGTGGTGTTCGGCGACTTGAAGCATTTCCGCAAAGAGAAGCTGACATTTGAAGTCGTGGATTTCCAAAGCGCTTACCACGCTATTTTGGGAAGACCAGCCTATGCCCGCTTCATGGCTCGACCATGTTATGTGTACCTCAAATTAAAGATGCCTGGCCCCAAAGGCGTGATCACTATCACTGGTAGCCGGAAGAAGGCAGAAGAGTGTTTCCAGAAAGGCTCAAAGATTGCGGATGCCCATATAACAGTGGTAGAGCTGGAAGGATACAAGAAAAATGCAGATCCGAGTGATTTGTTGCGGGCCAAGAAGCCCGCCACAGAGTCAGCGTTCCAGTCGTCTGGGGAGACGAAGCCAGTTCATATCCACCCAACTGACCCCAACGCAGCTCCGACCCATATTTCCACAACACTCGACTCTAAATAGGAAGAAGCGCTCATCCAGTTCCTCCGTGAGAACTGGGACATCTTTGCATGGAAGCCAGCTGACATGCCGGGTGTTCCCAGGGGGCTGGCTGAGCATCGCCTTAGAGTCGACTCAAAAGCAAAACCTGTTAAAGAACATCTTCGACGGTCTGCCGTTCAGAAGAAAAAAGCCATTGGCGAGGAGGTGGCTCGACTCCTTGCACCAGAGTTCATCCGAGAGATATACCACTCCGAGTGGCTCGCCAATGTCGTCATGGTTCCCAAGAAGGACAACTCACTTCGCATGTGCATTGATTTCAAACATATCAATCGGGCCTGCCCAAAAGATCATTTTCCTCTCCTTCGCATCGACCAAATTGTCGACTCGACTGCGGGATGCGAGAGATTGTCTTTTTTAGACGCTTATTCCGGGTATCATCAGATCCGTCTGTATGGACCTGACGAAATCAAAACAGCTTTCATCACTCCATTCGGATGCTTCTGCTATATCACCATGCCATTCGGTCTCAAGAATGTCGGAGCCACGTTCATGAGAATGATTCAAAAGTGTTTACTCACTCAAATCAGTCGGAATGTGGAAGCGTACATGGATGATATCGTGGTCAAGTCACGAAAGGGTTCCGACCTGTTGACTGACCTAGCTGAAACATTTGCCAATCTCAGGAGATATGATATCAAGCTCAATCCATCAAAGTGCACATTCGAAGTACCTGGCGGAAAGTTACTCGGTTTTCTCGTTTCAGAACGAGGAATCGATGCTAACCCAGAAAAAGTTGGCACCATACTCCGAATGAAATGCCCTGTGCGTGTGCACGATGTCCAGAAGCTTACTGGATGCTTGGCCGCGTTAAGTCGATTCATCTCTCGCCTCGGTGAAAAGGCGTTGCCTCTTTACCGACTGATGAAGAAGGCAGACAAGTTCGAGTAGACTCCAGAAGCTGATGCAGTGTTTGCCGAGCTAAAAGCTCTGCTCTCCACCCAGCTGGTGCTTGCTTCTCCAATCAGCAAAGAGCCTCTGTTGCTTTACATTGCAGCCACAGGACAGGTCGTCAGTACAGTACTTATGGTCGAGCGGGAAGAGGAAGGTAAAACCTTCAAAGTTCAGCGGCCAGTGTATTATCTCTCTGAAGTTTTGACTCCATCGAAGCAAAGATATCCTCATTATCAGAAGCTCGTATATGGGATCTACATGACCATGAAGAAGGTTGCTCATTACTCTGATCATGACATTACAGTCGTCAGCGACGCACCATTGTCATAGATTCTGTACAACAGAGACACAACTGGTCGAGTGGCTAAATGGGCGATTGAACTCCTTCCCCTTGATATCAAATTTGAGGCAAAGAAAGCCATTAAGTCCCAGGCTATAGCAGATTTCCTTGCCGAGTGGATTGAACAACAGCAGCCGACTCAAGTTCACTCGGAGCATTGGACCATGTTCTTTGATGGTTCTAAGATGTTAAATGGTTCTGGTGCTGGGGTAGTTTTCGTTTCCCCCCGAGGAGATAAGCTCAGATATGTGCTCCAGATCCACTTCGATTCCTCCAACAATGAAGCAGAATATGAAGCACTTTTGTATGGGTTGCGCATGGCTATTTCACTCGGTGTCCGTCGCCTTATGGTTTATGGCGACTCAGATTTGGTGGTCAATCAGGTGATGAAAGAGTGGGACGTTAGAAGCCCAGCCATGACTGGATACTGCAATGCAGTGAGGAAGCTCGAAAAGAAATTCGAAGGGTTAGAGCTCCACCATATACCCCGACTGAAAAATCAAGCGGCTGATGATTTGGCGAAGATAGGATCCAAGAGAGAAGCCATCCCCAGTGATGTGTTCTTGGAGCATATCCATACTCCATCAGTCATAGAAGATCCTTTTACCGACGAAGCCCCGCAACCTAAGAGTGTTACGGATCCGACTGAGGTTGAAGTTCCAGCAGTGGTCGACCTGATCATGGAAGCTTTAGTGATCACTCCCGATTGGACAGTACCGTATATCGCGTATATCTTGAGGAAAGAGCTCCCGGAGAACGAAGAAGAGGCTCGACAGATCGTTCGTCGATCTAAAGCCTTTACTGTGATAAAGGGGCAGCTGTACAGAGAAAGCGCGACTGGAGTTGGTCAGAAATGCATAATGCCGGAGGAAGGTCGAATAATCCTTGATGACATCCACTTGGGGACCTGTGGCCATCATGCGTCTTCCAGGACCATTGTGGCCAAAGCATACCGAGCCGGATTTTATTGGCCAAGAGCGAATGAAATGGCAAAGGAGATAGTCGACAAGTGTGAGGGATGTCAATTTTACTCCAATATGTCACACAAGCCTGCCTCAGCTTTAAAGACCATACCACTTGTTTGTCCCTTTGCAGTATGGGGATTGGATATGGTCGGCCCTTTGAGAACAGGCAGAAGCGGTATCACCCATGTGCTGGTAGCAGTCAAGAAGTTCACCAAGTGGATTGAGGCCAAACCCATCAAGAACCTCGATGCCGGTACTGCTGTCAGCTTTATCAGAGAATTGATATTCAGATATGGAGTCCCGCACAGCATCATCACTGACAATGGGTCAAACTTCGATTTCGAAGAATTCAGAGCTTTCTGCACGTCTCAAGGCACACGAGTCGACTATGCTTCAGTCGCCCATCCACAGTTGAATGGACAGGCAGAACGAGCCAACGGCTTGATTCTCAAAGGGTTGAAACCCCGTTTGATGCGTGATCTCAAGCATGCGGATGGTGCATGGGTCGACGAACTTCCCTCGGTGCTCTGGGGGTTAAGGACCACGCCCAACCGGTCGACTGGAAGAACTCCGTTCTTCTTGGTCTACGGAGCTGAAGCAGTCTTGCTGATTGACCTTCTCCACAATGCTCCTCGGGTCAAGCTCTACACCGAAGCTGAAGCAGAACAAGCACGGCAGGATGCAGTCGACCTTTTAGAGGAAGAAAGGGAGATGGCTCTGATCCAATCGACCATTTATCAACAAGACTTGCGTCGCTTCCACGCCAAAAACGTGAAGAGTCGAGCCTTCCAGGAAGGAGATTTGGTTCTCCGAGTGGATCAGCAGAAACCACACAAGCTTGCTCCTTCTTGGGAAGGTCCCTTCATCGTCACCAAGGTTCTCCACAATGGAGCATACCGTCTTTACAATGTCGATCATCAGATCGACGAGCCCCGATCTTGGAACGTGGAGCTTCTCCGCCCCTTTTACACTTAAGTATTCACTCGAATGAGTTGTAATAAAAGTACTTCTGTAGTTTATTTATCAAAGACAAGAGCTTTATAATTTTCCCAGTAATTGTTATTACTTTCGTCCACATAAAGCAATCCCCCAGTGGGTGGCTTGGCTGCGAATCCGATTCGCCTAAGTCTGTAAAAAAAATCCTAACCGAGTGGTGAGCCAGCCTCCCACTCGAAGGCTTAGTTGCGAAATCCATTTCGCCTAAGATAATCAAAATCCTACCGAGTGGTAAGCCAGCCTTCCACTCGGAGGCTTAGCTGCAGTCCAAGTACTCGCCTAAGTTAAACAAAATCCTACCGAGTGGTAAGCCAGCCTTCCATTCGGAGGCTTAGCTGCAGCATTGCGCTCGCCTAAGTTCAAATACAACGTGCGCTCTGTGAGGAAGATGAGGGGCAGGTCGACTGCTACCCTCTCCTTCCGAGCTACGCCTCAAATACAACATGCACTCTGCAAGGAGGACGAGACGCAAGTCGACTGCTACCCTCTCCTTCCGAGCTACACCACAAATACAATGTGCGCTCTACAAGGAGGACGAGATGCAGGTCGACTGCTACCCTCTCCTTCCGAGCTATGCCACAAATACAACGTGCGCTCTACGAGGAGGACGAGACGCAGGACGACTGCTACCCTCTCCTTCCGAGCTACGCCACAAATACAACATGCGCTCTGCAAGGAGGATGAGGTGCAGGTCGACTGCTACCCTCTCCTTCCGAGCTACGCCACAAATACAACATGCGCTCTGCAAGGAGGACGAGGTGCAGGTCGACTGCTACCTCCTTCTCCAGAGGTACGCCTTGAAAATCCTACCGAGTGAAGAGCAGACCTCCCACTCGGGGGCTTAGCTGCGGCCCAGTGCTCGCCTAAGTTTTTGAAAATCCTACCGAGTGGAGAGCAGACCTCCCACTCGGAGGCTTAGCTGCAGCCTAGTGCTCGCCTAAGTTCTTGAAAAACCTACCGGGTGGAGAGCAAACATCCCACTCGGGGGCTTGGTTGCAGCCCAGCGCTCGCCTAAGTTTTTGAAAATTCTACCGAGTGGAGAGCAAACCTCCCACTTGGGGGCTTAGCTGCAGCCCAGTGCTCGCCTAAGCTTTTGAAAAATCCTACCGAGTGGAGAGCAGACCTCTCACTCGGAGGCTTAGCTGCAGCCCAGTGCTCGCCTAAATTTTTGAAAATCCTACCGAGTGGAGAGCAGACCTCCCACTCGGGGGCTTAGCTGCAGCCCAGTGCTCGCCTAAGTGTATTGGGGAACAAGTCGATTGCAATGAGCGCCTCGCTTTAGCCTGCAAAAGACACCTCAAACCAAATGCAAACATATTCAACGTCAAATCCAAGTTCGGATAACACCTAACGGAACCGAAAGTGCTCAGGCGCTAAGCCTGTTAAGGTTTGTCGGTTACAAAACTCACTCGGCATACCGAGGCAAATTTAAAGTATCAAGCTCAGAAGTTTTTTACCCCTCCTGTGGAGGGCTGGAAGGTGCAACAAACTCATCCAGGTCGATTCCATCTGCAATCCGAGTGGCAGCGGCGATGAAGGTCTCCATGAAAGATCGGAAATCATGCTTCTTGGTGTTAGCCACCCTAAGGGCCGCCAGCTTGTCCTGTCGTGCATCCTTGCAGTGAACGCGGACCAGAGATAGAGCAACATCTGCGCCACACCTGGCAGAAGACTTCTTCCACTCCTGCACTCGACTTGGGACCTTGTTCAGTCGAGTCATCAGAGACTCGAGGTCGTTCTGGAGCGTCTCTCTTGGCCAGAGTGTTGTGTCAATGCGAGAAGTTGCGACCTTCAGCCTTGCGAGATAGTCGATGATAGCAGCAACGCGAGATTCAAGCCGGAGCACGTTCATGGCGACTTCATCTTTCACGGGAGAGTTGATGGGATCCAGGTTTATTTCCAGTTGACCAGTCTCCTCTTCAAAGTTCTGGCAAAATTCTGCAAGCACAACCACCAAGTCAAGACAACAGTCGGAGATCACAGTTAAAATGTCTGTTCGATACAAAAGATTACCTTCAAGCATGAGGAATAGCTTCTTGGCGAGTCCACCCAGATAAGCCTCCATATCGTTCTTCTTTCCCACCACACCCACTGGCCTTGTCATTCAGGGCAATCTTGTCACTTTTCAGTCGACTGACCTCCTTGTTGGCTGCATCAAGAGCAGCTTTCAGATTGGTGTTTTCTTTTTCAAGCTTGGTGACTGAAGCCAGCTTCTCATCTGCGAGCTTGGTCTTCTCTAAAGCCGCTTTCTGCATCTCAGCAAAGTCAAGGTCTTTCTTCTTCAGGGCATCCCTCACTTTTTCTGCAATGTTACAGTGAGATCAGACTCTAAAACAAACGAGAGGCAAAGGCAGTCATCGAAGGCCTCACCAAACATACCTTTAGCTTCCTCCTTCGCCTTCGTTAGGTTCTCTTGGGTCAGTTTCAGATCAAGCTCGAGCTGGATGTGTTTGTTCTCCAACTCAGTATAACGAGCCGCAAGGTCGCAGGATTTCTATGAAGAACCAATCGACAAATGTCAAAGACAATTCACTTCCGAGCGGCTAAGGAAAAATCATAGTGTTTCTAAGACTACGGCCGAATACAAACATTCGACCATAGTCTCGGGGACTACACCCAGTGGGTGCACTCAGCGTGCCCCCACTAGTTTTATCAGTTAGAGTCGACCAGTCAACCAAAAAAAACGGGAGGTGTTCTTCAGACTATAGTCGACTGCCAGCAGTCGACCACAGTCTCGGGGACTACACCAAGTGGGTGCACTCAGCGTGCCCCCACCGGTTTATGAATCTATTCGACATAGTCGAGTAAGGAAAAAACTGAAGACATAAAGACTATGGTCGACTGCCAGCAGTCCACCATAGCCTTGGGGACTACACCCAGTGGGTGCACTCAGCGTGCCCGCACTAACCCGGAATTTCAATCGACACACCCAGTGGGTGTAGGACAAACTCTAGGAATTTCAGAAAGAAGGGTTTTCAGATATCATATCCTAACAGAACAGGCAGTGACCGACTGACCTGAACATTACTCTGAAGAGCTGAACTAGCGTCATAGGCTGCCTGGCTGGCTTCTCAGATTGCCTTCACTTGCTCCATCATGACCCCCGCTTGGCGTATTGCTTCTTTAGCAGCACTAGCTTGGTCTTCTGGGACGTGGTGGGTTGAGAAAAGTGAGGGTTGAGCAGCACTCAACGATGAAGGACGAGCACTCGTCAACGACACCGCAAAGGTTATGGTAGGCCGAGTGAGATTGTCTCCCTCCACGACCAATGTCTCGGGTGCTGGCACGTCCTGAGTTGCCTTGCCAGCAGACGCTTTCTTGTTCCTTCTCTGCCTCAGTGGTTCCTCGTCGTCATCATCGGGAAGGTTGATAACAATGTTAGATGAAGCTGCAGAAAAAGAATCAAAATTAGAGACAAGAAGCCAATCGACTGAAGACGAAACTACAAGAGTCATACCAGGTTTCGAAGTAACAGCATCCTCCATCTCCTGATCTTCATCTCTGACCGAGGTATCAGAAGTAGCAGCACTGCAGTTCCAGAAGTCAGTCGATCAGCTCATGAGTCGACCAAGAATAAGTTCATGTGGAACAGACAAACTCAAGTTACACCATTACCCTGAGATACTGGGGATCACCATCTTCATCTTCGGCAAGACCTTCGCCGACTTCGACGGCGCCACTCGAGATTGCTTCGGAGCTTTCTCAGTCGGCACCGGAGAAGTAGTCCGAGGGTGCTTGGACGACTGCGTGACGGTTGCAACCCCCTTACCACGCTCGGTCGCGGGATCATGGACAAGCTTCGAGCATCTTTCGGAGCGAGGAGGTACAACTTCCTCCTCCTCCTCCTCCCCCTCTTCCTCCTCACCAGAGTCATCACCCTCATCATCATCGTCAGCATCTGAATCCCACTCCTCCGGGCTTTCCCCCCCACTTCCTTCCTCCTCCTCAGTCGGCGTCTGCGCTCCATTGGGCATCGAGTATAACTCAGTGGTGGCCTGTCAGACAACAAAACAAAACAAAGGTCAATCGACCAATTCGCAGGGAAGCAGAATGAATAAAGCAAGATTACAATTGGAGATAAGTGGTCATACCGTGTCCGATGTGTAGGTATAGTCGAGTGGTGGGATCCTCCTAGCCCCTCGAGGGTTGTCCTTATTCCCTGTGATTGCGGTCACCCACCTCTCCAGTGTGGCGTCGTCGACTGTCTGGATGGACCCGAGTGGTGTCTTCGGTACCACAGTACAGCCACATCGGGTGGCCTCGGTACTGAAGCGGTTGGATGCGCCGTCTAAGGAAGACCTCCAGAAGATCCATACCCGTCACTCCGTCCCGAACGAGTTGGACTACGCGCTCCATCAACATTTTTACCTGAGCTTTCTCCTCAGGAAGCACCTTCAGAGAAGAGGGTTTGTCCACTCGGTCCATGGAGAACGGAGGGAGACCAGCCGACTGCCCCGACGTCGACTCGTCTTGGCAGTAGAACCAGGTCGACTGCCACCCTCTGACCGACTCAGGAAGGGTCATGGCCGGGAAAGTACTCTTACTCCTCATCTGAATCCCAAGACCCCCGCACATCTGGATAACCTTAGTCCTCTCATCATCCGGACTCGCCTTTTTCACCGTGTGTGAGCGACAGGTGAATATGTGCTTAAAGAGACCCCAGTGTGGTCGACAACCCAGGAAGTTCTCGCACATGGACACGAAAGCAGCAAGATAGGCAATGGAATTGGGAGTGAAATGGTGGAGGTGCGCCCCAAAGAAGTTCATAAACCCTCGGAAGAAAACACTCGGCGGCAGAGAGAATCCACGGTCTACATGAGTGGCTAGGAGAACGCACTCACCCTCCTGCGGCTGCGGTTGCCACTCGGTCCCCGGAAGCCTTGCTGACCCGTGGGGGATCAGACCCTCGTTGGCCAGGTCATTGAGATCCGTCTCGGTGATGGTCGAGCGGATCCAATCCCCTTGGACCCAACCTTTTGGCAGGCGGGACCTTGACGAAGATCCGCCCCGACTGGACGCTCTCCCCTTTGCTTTCCCCGTCGCCGTCGCCTTCTTCGTGCGCTCCAAGGCCGCCGTCTTCTCCTTCACCATTGTCGCCGGTGAAGCACGCGAGGAGTGGATAGGCGGTGACGAGAGCAGGCACAGCGGGCGGAGGCAAAGAGGGCAGAGAGGAGAATGAGAAGGCACTGTTCAAAAACCCTTGCCCGGCCCTTTATATAAGGACGCTTCCGAGTGGCTGACAAGTAGGCCCGGGAGGTTCTATCACATCCCGAAACAGTCGCGCACGCATGATACGTGGCGAAAAAGGCGGCGCGGAAATCGAGGCGTCCACGCCTTATCCCATCCGACTACCGCGGTCTGCCCCGCTTCGCGCGCTTCCCAAAATTCAGATCCCACAAAATCCGCTAACGGTAGATCAATCTGTCAGACGATAGATTTCCTGCGATCCGTCGCTCGGAAGTTCACTAAGTTCAAAAGTTCACTCGACAGAAGAAAGGAATGGATCAAGGCGACTGAAAGAAAAGTTAATGCCAACGCTAAAAAAGAAAAATCGCTGATCCAGGATATGACATAATCAGAGCACGGGAAATAGGTCGGAGAAAATTATCAACTCCTTCCTCACTCGAACCTCGATCCATTCGGGGGCTAATGATGAAGTCATGTACCTAGGGTAGGGTCATGGACCTATCTAGGATACCCTACTCAAGGACATCCTTAGAAGAAGCTACCTTCCAGTCGACCAAGCGAGGAGGTTCACTCGACGAACTCAAGGACACTCGACGATGAAGCTGGCCACTCGACCATGAAGCTAACCACTTGACGGCCAGGAGACCTAAAGTCACTCAGCACGCAACGGTCTGTCATTAAGTAAGCTTTAATAGTCTTCATGACACTTTATGAGGGCGTTACCAGTAACCCCCTGTCTTAATGTACTTTAAACCCTGCATAACTGAGGGCCGGAGGGGTCTGGCGAACTCTATATAAGCCACCCCTTCCTCAGTGTAAAGGGTTCGCACCCCTGTAACTCATACACACATAATCCAGTCGACCGCCTCTGGGCTCCGAGACGTAGGGCTGTTACTTCCTCCGAGAAGGGCCTGAACTCGTAAATCCCTTGCGTATACAACTACTCCATAGCTAGGATCTTGGCTCTCCATACCTACCCCCATTCTACTGTCAGACTTAGGACCACGACAACCCCCTTTTCTACTAGTGTAGGGATCAAACGCTAAAAAAACTAACTTGATTACATGGTAAATCTCATCCAACCCATCACCGTCCAGCAAGCCTACAATGGAATTACTCACGCACGACGGTGAGCATCATGAAATTGGTGATGGAGGATGGTTGATGATGACAACGACGACAAATCCCCCTCTCCGGAGCCCTGAACGGACTCCAGATCAGCCCTCCCGAGAGAGATTAGGGCTTGGCGGCGGCTCCGTGTCGTAAAACGCGATGAAACTTTCTCTCTGATTTTTTTCTCCTCGAACGTGAATATATGGAGTTGGAGTTGAGGTCGGAGGAGGTCCAGGGGGGCCATGAGATAGGAGGCCGCGCCCTAGGGGGGGGGGCGCCCCCTGTCTCGTGGACAGGCTGTGGGCCCCCTGGCATTAATTATTTCACCAAAAATTCTTATTAATTCCAAAAAGTGCCTCCGTGGATTTCCAGGACATTCCGAGAACTTTTCTTTTCTACACATAAAACAACATCATGGTAGTTCTGCTGAAAATGGCGTCAATCCGGGTTAGTTTCATTCAAATCATGCAAGTTAGAGTCCAAAACAAGGGAAAAAGTGTTTGGTAAAGTAGATACGTTGGAGATGTATCAACTCCCCCAAGCATAAACCTTTGCTTGTCCTCAAGCAATTCAGTTGATAAACTGAAAGTGATAAAGAAAAACTTTTACAAACTCTGTTTGCTCTTGTTGTTGTAACATGAAAAGCCAGCATTCAAGTTTTAGCAAATATTATGAACTAACCATACTCACAGTAAGATTAGCTCTCACAATTACTCATATCAATAACATAATCAGCTAGCGAGCCATAATAATAAAACTCGGATGACAACACTTTTTCAAAATAATCATAACATAATATAACAAAATGGTATCTCGCTAGCCCTTTCTGAGACCGCAAAACATAAATGCATAGCACCTTTAAAGATCAAGGACTGACTAAACATTGTAATTCATGGTAAAAGAGATCCAGTCAATTCATACCCAATATAAACCAATAATAATGAATGCAAATGATAGTGTGCTCTCCAGCGGGTGCTTTTTAATAAGAAGGATGATGACTCAACATAAAAGTAAATAGATAGGCCCTTCGTAGAGGGAAGCAGGGATTTGTAAAGGTGCCAGAGCTCGATTTTAAAATAGAGATTGAATAACATTTTGAGCGGCATACTTTTGCTGTCAACGCAACAACTATGAGATGGCTGTATCTTCCATACTACATGCATTATAGGCAGTTCCCAAACAGAATGGTAAAGGTTTATACTCCCCCAACCACCAACAAGCATCAATCCATGGCTTGCTCGAAACAACGAGTGCCTCCAACATACAACAGCCCTGGGGGAGTTTTGTTTAATTATTTCGATTTGCTTTGATCTTTTTGGATCATGGGACTGGGCATCCCGGTTATCGGCCCTTTCTCGTGAATGAGGAGCGGAGTCCACTCCTCGCGAGAATAACCCACCTAGCATGGAAGATATAGGCAGCCCTAGTTGTAACATGAGCTGCTCGACCATACAAAACAGAATTTCATTTGAAGGTTTAGAGTTTGGCACATACAAATTTACTTGGAACGGCAGGTAAATACCGCATATAGGTAGGTATAGTGGACTCATATGGAACAACTTTGAGGTTTAGGGAGTTTGGATGCACAAGCAGTATTCCCGCTTAGTACAGGTGAAGGCTAGCAAAAGACTGGGAAGCGGCCAACTGAGAGAGCGACAACAGTCGTAAACATGCATTAAAATTAATTCACACCGAATACAAGCATGAGTAGGATATCATCCACCATGAACCTAAATATCGTGAAGGCTATGTTGATTTGATTCAACTACATGCATGAACATGTGCCAAGTCGAGTCACTTAATACATTCAAAGGAGGATACCATCACATCATACCACATCATAATCATTCTAATAGCATGTTGGCACGCAAGGTAAACCATTATAACTCATAGCTAATCAAGCATGGTACAAGCAACTATAATCTCTAAATGTCATTGCAAATATGTTTACTTCATAATAGATGACTCAGGAACGATGAATCATCATATTTACAAAAACAAGAGAGGTTGAGTTCATACCAGCTTTTCTCATCCCAATAAGTCCATCATATATCGTCATTATTGTCTTTCACTTGCACGACCGAACAATGTGTATAATAATAAGAGTGCACGTGCATTGGACTAAGCTGGAATCTGCAAGCATTCAACTCAAGAGAGAAGACAAGGTAATATGGGCTCTAAGTTAAATAAACAATCATGCATATAAGAGCCACTAAGCATTTTCAATAAAGTCTTCTCGACCCCCAAAGGAAAGAAAAGAAAATAAAACTATTTACACGGGAAAGCTCCCAACAAGTAAGAATAAGAACTAGAAATCTTTTTGGGTTTTTCATTTTAATTTCTACTACAAGCATGGAAATTAAACTAACTATTTTTTGGTTTTTCTTAAGGTTTATCAAACACACAAGAAGAAAACTAGGAAAAGAAATTTAAACTAGCATGGATAATACAATGAAAGAGTATGAGCACCAACGACTAGTGTGTGAACATGAATGTAAAGTCGGTGAGAAATACGTACTCCCCCAAGCTTAGGCTTTTGGACTAAGTTGGTCTAATACCAAGGACCGCCGCTACTCTCCCCGGTGTAGTGGGAGGTGTAATCAGGATACCACTGGTTGGTCATCTCTGGATCCCACTGGACAGATGATGCACGATAAGGGTCTAGTTCAGGTTCCGGCTCAGGTTCAGGTTCTGGAGTGAAAGCTTGGGCTAGATGGTTGTTCACCGCTTCCGGCGTGACAACATATCTTCCTTTTTCCTGATAATCAAAAAGGTAGGGAGCAGGAAGAGTAACAGGGACGACATTGCACCTGTCATAGATTAGTCGATAATGGAGGAATTGTTCATTCCTCCCAAGAAAATGATGATCAAAGATATCTTCTTTATCCAAATAAACAGGAGGTACAATCATATCCCCCTCTCGTGGAGCTATATTAAGAAAATTAGCCACATGGGTTGCATAAATTCCTCCAAAGAAATTACCCCTTCTACTAGTATTCTGTAACCTACATGCAACTATTGCCCCCAAGTTATAACTTTTATAACCTGACACAGCACTCTTGAGGACACAAAGATCAGGAACGCACATGTGACATGCCTCGTCCTTGCCGTTAATGCATCTACCAATAAAGAGAGCAAAATAATGTATAGTAGGAAAATGAATGCTCCCTATGATAGCTTGTGTTATGTCCCTAGATTCTCCCACAGTAATACTAGCAAGAAAATCTCTAAATTCAGATTTGGGAGTATCATTAATATTACCCCACTGCGGGAGTTTGCAAGCAGTCGTGAAATCCTCTAAATCCATGGTATAAGATGTATCATAAATATCAAACATGACACTAGGAGAATTATGCACACAAATATATTCGAACCTCCGCACAAAGGAATCAGTCAATTGATAATATTGAGGACACTTATCTTGTAAGAAGTCCTCTAGCTCAGCATTACGCACATATGCGTCAAATTCCTCCTTGAAGCCTACTTCGACCATAAAATCATTGGATGGCCACTCACAAGCCCGTACATTCGCGTCCCTCGGCAGTTTAACATCTTGCTCACGTATAGCAATCCTTGGCCCTTTCTTTGCCGAGGAACCACCTTGGTACATTCTTCTAAGCATATTTCTTTTCTAAAAATTTCTGAAATTTTGGTAACTTCAAAATAAAAGTGAATAAAACTAAACAAGATTGATAGCAACTACTCCTACAAGTGCCTAGAGCCTATATCATGCATTGGAATTGCTTGGGATCTCAAAAATTTAACATGCAAGCTCAAGAACATGGTCATCTATGCAGTAAGAATTTGCAATGAATAAAGCACTAGAACAAAAACTAATTCGACCAATGGAGGAGTCACATACCAAGCAACAATCTCCCAAAGCAGTTTTGTGAATGGAGCTTTGAGCTAAGAGATCGAAAATCGCAGCAAAACAAGCTAGAACTCGTGCTTGAGCTGGATGGGGATTTTTTTGGGTAGAAGATGAAGTGTGTGGGTGCTGGCATAAGTGGAGGGGAGCCACCAGGGGCCCACGAGACAGGGGGCGCACCCTAGAGGGGGGCGCGCCCTCCTCTCTCGTGGCCTGGTGCTTGCCCCTCCTGCAGTGTTTTCAATGCCTAAAATTCTCAAATATTCTAGAAAAAATCATACTAAATTTGCAGGGCATTTGGAGCACTTTTATTAATGCATGGATAATTCAGAAAATAGACAGATAATATTATTTTTGCTTTATTTATTCTAAATAACAGAAAGTAAAAAGAAGGTACAGAAGGTTGTGCCTTCTAGTTTCATCCATCTCGTGATCATCAAAATGAATCCACTAACAAGGTTGATCAAGTCTTGTTAACAAAACTCATTCCAAATAACACGGAACCGGAAAAATTTCGAATAACACTAAGTTACCTCAACGGGGATATGAAAATCCCCAACAATAAGAATATCATACTTTTTCTTGACAGTAGGAAGAGGAAATTCAAAACCTCCAAAAATGATAGTTGGAACTTTTTCAATAGAATTGATGCTATGAACTTGAGATTGTTTCCTCAGAAAGTGTACCATATGCTCATTACCATTAACATGAAAAGTGACATTGCCTTTGTTGCAATCAATAACAGCCCCTGCAGTATTAAGAAAAGGTCTACCAAGGATAATAGACATACTATCGTCCTCGGGAATATCAAGAATAACAAAGTCCGTTAAGATAGTGACATTTGCAACCAGAAGAGGCACATCCTCACAAATACCGACAGGTATAGGAGTTGTTTTATCAGCCATTTGCAAAGATATTTCAGTAGGTGTCAAGTTATTCAATTCAAGTCTACGATATAAAGAGAGAGGCATAACACTAACGCCGGCTCCAAGATAACATAAATCAGTTCTAACATAATTTCTTTTAATGGAGCATGGTATAGTTGGTACACCCGGATCTCCAAGTATCTTTGGTATTCCACCCTTAAAAGTGTAATTAGCAAGCATGGTGGAAATTTCATCTTCCGGTATCTTTCTTTTATTTGTAATGATATCCTTCATATACTTAGCATAAGGATTTACTTTGAACATATCAGTTAAGCGCATACATAAGAAAATAGGTCTAATCATTTCAGCAAAGCACTCAAAATCCTCATCATCCTTTGACTTGGATGGTTTAGGAAGAAAGGGCATGAGCTTCTGAACCCATGGCTCTCTTTCTTTACTGTGCTTCCTAGCAACAAAATCTTTCTTATCATAACGTTGATTCTTTGATTGTGGGTTATCAAGATCAACAACAGGTTCAATCTCTACATCGTTGTTTTTGCTAGGTTGAGCATCAACATGAACATTATCATTAATATTATCACTAGGTTCATGTTCATCACCTGATTGTGTTTCGGCATCAGAGATAGAAATATCATTTGGATTCTCAGGTGTGTCTAAAGTAGGTTCACTAGAAGCATGCAAAGTCCTATCGTCTTTCTTTTTATTCTTTTTAGAAGAACTAGGTGCCTCTAAATTATTTCTCTGAGAATCTTTCTCGATTCTCTTAGGGTGGCCTTCAGGATACAAAGGTTCCTGAGTCATTCTACCAGTTCTAGTAGCCACTCTAACAGCAAAGTCATTTTTATTATTTAATTCATCAAGCAAATGATTTTGAGCTTTAAGTACTTGCTCAGCTTGAGTAGCAACCATAGAAGCATATTTGCTAACACGGTGAAGTTCATCTTTGACTCTAGCTATATTATCGCCTACGCGACCTATCTCGAAAGCATTATTCTTTAACTCTCTACCAACATAATTATTAAAACTTTCTTGTCTAGCCATAAAGTCATCAAATTCATCTAAACATGGACTATGAAATTTAGTAGAGGGTATTTCAACTTTATCATATCTATAGAGAGAATTTACCTTTACTACCTATGTCGGGTTATCAAGACAATGTGGTTCTTTAGGCGGTATATTAAGACCATGTATTTCTTCAATAGGTGGTAAATTCTTAACATCTTCAGCTTTAATACCTTTTTCTTTCATTGATTTCTTTGCCTCTTGCATATCTTCGGGACCGAGAAATAAAACACCTCTCTTCTTCGGAGTGGGTTTAGGAATAGGCTCAGGAGTTGGCTCAATTGGTTCAGGAATTACTTCAGGAACTGGCTCGGGAAAAGTCCAATTATTTTCATTAGTAAACATATTATTTAATAATATTTCAGCTTCGTCGACTGTTCTTTCCCTGAAAACACAACCAACACAACTATCCAAGTAGTCCTTGGAAGCATCGGTTAGTCCATTATAAAAGATATCAAGTATTTCATTTTTCTTAAGAGGATGATCAGGCAAAGCATTAAGTAGCCGGAGAAGCCTCCCCAAGCTTGTGGGAGACTCTCTTCTTTGATTTGCACAAAATTATATATTTCCCGCAAAGCAGCTTGTTTCTTATGAGCAGGGAAATATTTAGCAGAGAAGTAATAAATCATATCCTTGGGACTACGCACACAACCAGGAGCAAGAGAATTATACCAAGTCTTAGCATCACCCTTTAATGAGAACGGAAATATCTTAAGGATATAAAAATAGCGAGACTTCTCATCATTAGTAAATAGGGTAGCTATATCATTTAACTTGGTAAGATGTGCCACAACAGTTTCAGATTCAAGGCCATAAAAAGGATCAGATTCAACTAAAGTAATAATCTCAGGATGAATAGAGAATTCATAATCCTTATCAGTAACACAGATAGGTGAAGTAGCAAAAGCAGGATCGGGTTTCATCTTAGCATTAAGAGACTGTTGCTTCCATTTAGCTAATAATTTCTTAAGATCATTTCTATCATTGCAAGCAAGAATTTCCATAGCAGTTGCTTCATTCATAACATAACCCTTAGGAACAACAGGTAATACATAATCATTGGGGGAACCTTCATCATCACTATCATCAATAATAGGTTCTTCAGTAATATCATCCCCCCTAACTCTGGCAAGTTGTTCATCAAGAAATTCACCTAATGGCAAAGTAGTATCACACACAGAAGTAGTTTCATCATGCATAGCAGAAGTGGCATCATCAATAACATGCGACATATCAGAATTCATAGTAGTAGCAGGTTTAGGTGTCGCAAGCTTACTAATAACGGAAGGAGAATCTAGTGCAGAGCTAGATGGCAGTTCCTTACCTCCCCTCGTAGTTGAGGGCAAAATGTTGGTTTTAGCGTCTTTCAAGTTCTTCATAGTGATCAACAGATATAAATCCCAAGTGACTCAGAGAATAGAGCTATGCTCCCCGGCAACGGCGCCAGAAAATTAGTCTTGATAACCCACAAGTGTAGGGGATCGCAACAGCTTTCGAGGGTAAAGTATTCAACCCAAATTTATTGATTCGACACAAGGGGAGTCAAAGAATATTCTTGAGTATTAGCAGTTGAGTTGTCAATTCAACCACTCCTGGATAACTTAGTATCTGTAGCAAAGTGTTTAGTAGCCAAAGTGGTATGATAATAAAGGTAAGGTAGCAAAAGTAAAGATAAATGTTTTTGGGTTTTTGTAGTAGTTGCAACAGTAGCAACAGAAAAGTAAATAAGCGAAGAACAATATGTGAAAAGCTCGTAGGCAATGGATCAGTGATGGATAATTATACCGGATGCGATTCCTCATGCAATAGTTATAACATAGGGTGATATAGAACTAGCTCCAATTCATCAATGTAATGTAGGCATGTATTCCGTAAATAGTCATACGTGCTTATGGAAAAGAACTTGCATGACAACTTTTGTCCTACCCTCCCGTTGCAGCGGGGTCCTTACGGAAACTAAGGGATATTAAGGCCTCCTTTTAATAGAGGACCGGAACAAAGCATTAGCACATAGTGAATACATGAACTCCTCAAACTACGGTCATCACCGAGAAGTATCCCGATTATTGTCACTTCGGGGTTGTCGGATCATAACACATAATAGGTGACTATAGACTTGCAAGATAGGATCAGGAACACACATATATTCATGAAAACATAATAGGTTCATATCTGAAATCATGGTACTCGGGCCCTAGTGACAAGCATTAAGCATAGCAAAGTCATAGCAATATCAATCTCAGAACATAGTGGATACTAGGGATCAAACCCTAACAAAACTAACTTGATTACATGGTAAATCTCATCCAACCAATCACCGTCCAGCAAGCCTACGATGGAATTACTCACGCACGGCGGTGAGCATCATGAAATTGGTGATGGAGGATGGTTGATGATGACGACAGCGATGAATCCCCCTCTCCGGAGCCCCGAACGGACCCCAGATCAGCCCTCCCAAGAGAGATTAGGGCTTGGCGGCGGCTCTGTGTCGTAAAACATGATGAAACTTTCTCTCTGATTTTTTTCTCCCCGAACATGAATATATGGAGTTGGTGTTGAGGTCGGAGGAGGTCCAGGGGGACCACGAGATAGGAGGCCGCGCCCTGGGGGGCGCCCCCCTGTCTCGTGGACAGGCTATGGGCCCCCTGACATTAATTCTTTCGCCAACAATTCTTATTAATTCCAAAAAGTGCCCCCATGTATTTCCAGGACATTCCGAGAACTTTTCTTTTCTACACATAAAACAATATCATGGTAGTTCTGCTGAAAACAGCGTCAGTCCGGGCCAGTTTCATTCAAATCATGCAAGTTAGAGTCCAAAACAAAGGCAAAAGTGTTTGGAAAAGTAGATACGTTGGAGACGTATCATGGGGCCCCAGATAGGTGAGTTTTTGTTGTTGATTTTTTTCTTGACCATGGTGTCTGCTCTTTCTAGAGAATCGAGCAGAGATCTTTTAACTGAATTCATTGCCAAGGTTAGCTCATCTGGTAAACATTCCATCTCCATATTGTTGTTTTCCTCTTCCACATCAGACTCCTCCATCTCAAACTTGCTAAGTTGTTCAGAACAGTAGTCTAGATGGACTGACAGAGCATCACTTTTTTCAACTCTTGAAGATTCAGTTTCACCCTCATCAACTTTCACTGGTGTCCAAACTTTGAGGTCATCAGAAATCATAACTTGCATTTCATTTATCGATCTCACTGGATGGACTTCCACTATAGAGGTAGTCACTTGAGATTTGTTTTTATTCGAGCTGGATGAGGTAGCTGTCTTGGTCCGAAAATTGGCCTTGTCCAATTCATCAATTGCCTCATCTTCTTCCATGCCCTCTTTATCCTTAGGTTCTTTACTGTTATTTCCATTGTCACTGCCAAGATTGTCTAGACCTAGATCATCATCACCTCCATCAGAGTCCTCACCATTCTGTTCAAACCCTTCTACTGTAAAAAACAACAGGTACAGTTTCTTTTTCATCTCCACCAATCTCTCAAAAGGAATCTTCCTTGGGTCTCTACAGGCAACCTTGACTCGAATAATTTCATAAAAACTCTTGAAAATCCCATTTCAATCCACATCCACAAGGATACCAAAACATGCAGTAATCTGGGCAAACACTTTCCAGGCACACCACTTAGGTGGGATTCCTTCAATCTGCACCCAGGCTTCGGTAAGTGCTCCAAACTCATCCAACATGCCTTCCCATTCACAAATCCTGACAGATACTACATCAATAGGTAGTTCAAAAGGAGGGAATTCAATTAAGTCATCCACATTCTTCCAAGGTGAAAATCTTAACAGGAATTTCTTGTTCTCCAATTCTCTGATTTTCCATGGCCACTCCTTGTTCTTACAAAAGATCCCATTCAGTTGTGTTAGCAGATCAGAGACAGAAACCTCCCCCTTGACCACCTTAAGAACAACACAGTTTTTGTAGTTAAGCCAACTGGATTCGGCCGCCATAGGAACTTCAATATGATAAAAACCCAGTCCAGAGGCAACACTACCAAAATAAGTAGCAGCAGGTTGTGGTTTCACCCAAGCAGCGCAATTGTTGACATTGTGGTTCCCAGCGCAAATAAAACACTTTTTCGCCTCCACACAATTCCCCACATAGTGTCCAGGCCAACTATAATTGAAGCAGATCATATCTTTGTACTTTGGATCAAGAGGCTGTACCACTGGAGGAGGTGGAGGAGGCGGTGGGGCTACAGCTGCCGGAGGAACCACATGGGCATGGGTCCCCTAGTTGGATTTGATCGCCCCCTGCTGACCTGATTTCCCGGCAGCACCCACGGCAGTAGTAGCAGATTTCCCCTCCTGGGGGTTGGGTTTCTTCCCTGGCATAGGCCGGCGATTTCTGTGTGGCATCTGGCCACGATTCTCCATCCCTTTCTTAACAGCCTCCACAAACGATCTAGGAAACCTAGGGTCTTCGGTGGAGATCTTGAAGGTGGTGGGGATAGGATCAAACGGACCAACAGAAGAGATTGGGAAGCAGTCTTGGACCGTAAAATTCTTGGAGTGGAACAGATCTTTCCTCACCCAAAACAATCTGGGATGGCATAACTAGGGTTTGGAGGCGTCTGTTTTGGTTTATGTAGGGGGCGCCTACGGGTTGGGGAAGGGATAACCCACAACTATTCGAAAAAATCCGCCACCTCCTCTCCAAACCCGCGTGTCAAAGTGGAAAACATATTACGAGAACCCGCTTTCTTCCCAGCCACACATCCCCTGATCAGCGGAGATGGGGTGGGTTTTGGCCCTACCGCAGTGACTGGTTCGTTTGAACGCATCCCCGCCTCCATCGCACAAACAAGCTCACCGGAGTTAGAACTGGTCACCGGAATTGGAACTTCAGGAGGGAATCACGGCGCTCCAGGAATGGGTGAGGACTCGCCAGGGCTACTCGAAGGGACAACCCTTCCATTTGTAACACCCTCAATTTCCTTACGAAATCCCCCACCCAGAACAATCTGGGAATCCCCAATTGATTGAAATTCAGGACGAACACAAAGTAAATCATTGAACAGGGTTTGGATCGATTTTTTCATACCTTTGAATGGGGTTTCTCCCCGCGGTCACCCGGCCATGGTGGAGGTTCCAGGGAGGAGCCCCTGATCCTCCTGCGCCCTCACTACTAGGGAAAAGGCTAGCAGCAGCGCGGGTTTTAGGTGTATCAGCAGCACGGGGACCGGCGCTACTAATAAGGCGCTACAGCTAATAGTTAGTAGTAGCGTGGGAGAAACCCGCGCTACTACTAACTTTGTTAGTAGTAGCGTGTGCCACCCACGCTACTGCTATTACAGACTCGCGCTACTACTAATGAAGTAGTAGTAGCGTGCCTACAACACCAGCGCTACTAGTATCCTAGATACTAGTAGGGCACTTTTTTCCCAACGCTACTAGTAGCAAATTGGGAATTAAAAAAAATAAAAATAGATGCAATATTCACGAATGGAGATCAGAGACACGTCCAATGCAAAATAAATTTCACAGAACCATCTTAACACTTGCAGTGTTCATGGATGCAACATTCAACATCTCAACTCGAAGAGATCACGAGGACACACACAACCGTCATCAAAAGGTTATTACCTTCTCTAGTGTTTCACCACCAACCTAACCAGACCACTTCTCTAGATGTATGTACAAAGCGTCGAGGTCCTCCACCTTGAGGAAATCCAGACGGTGGCGTCGTCCTCCACCTCGGTGACCTCCGAACGGTGGCGTTGAGGTCCTCCACCCCGGGGACCTCCTGCGTCGCAATCACCTGGACTATAATCTGTATGACACGGTCGCGGGGCTTCACGGTGAAGTCTGCCTCTGAGTAGTTGAAGAGCACGACTCCCATCGGGCCGCAGTAGTCCTCATCGATCACCCTGCACCCAATCGAGAAAGTGAAAACTTGTTAGTTAGCTCCTGCTTGCGCAGGGTTCGCGGAAGGGTCCGGCCACTTCCAAAGATGATAATAAGATACAATAACTATGTCCAGGTTTGGAAGATTGAAAATGAATTAAAAGAGAAATGTATTCAAGATAATAACACACAACAATTAGATTGAAAATAAAGAAAGCACCTGCGCACGCTGCCCTTGCCCCCGGTCACTGGCTATATCCCAGTCTCGCACGTCCTCAGCTAGGATTTCATGGTTGTTGAACCTTTTTGCTCTGCAGGGAAGCATTATGGACAAGATCAAAGACAGTTTAAGAGACAGACCATAATCCCAGTTCGCTACAGGATATCATTCCAGCATTAAATTACTGAAAATATCTTAATACAGGTGAACATGTGTTCACCTTTCTGATCTGCAGCAGCTTCACCTGCATCATATTTGGTTACACCTTCTGCCTTAGCCACACCATGTAACCATGCAAACAAAAACTATCTATGACACAACTAGGCTACAACTGGTCATTTGGATCTTTTCTACGCCAAGACCACAGCTCATATATACTTTATCACATTATAATTCCTCACACCATCAACTATGACAAAATCTGAGAGTATAAGTCTGGTTACATTCACCCAAGTCCAAACATAAAATTCTGTCCAACATAGTACAACCCACTTTGATAATTTCATAGGATTTAATATACCAAACGAAACCTGACAAATGATATGTGTTTAAGTATCTATAGAACAGCCTCTAGAATTTTCATGATGTAACTTTATTTTAATACCACCTCTAACAGGGCCTAATCTCCCATATCAAAATACTGTACCCAGGAACATATATTTCGGGACAGCAAACTAAACTGATGGATGCTCTCAAACCGTACATCCAAACGACACAAATAAATACTCTAAAGAAACCTTGGAACTTTATCTAAAACTTATGTAAAGGGGCCAACTCAAAATTCTAAGCCTAGCTAACTCATTTTTTAGATATAAGCTTGCTGTCCAGATTTGACAGTGCAGTTTTGAACTGAACCAAGTTCAGTTTACAGCCAGAGTCACCCCACACTCCACATTTTATCTAAAAGGCTACCAACATCTCGCAATATTTTATAGCACTAAAGAAGCCAATCAATCACTCGTATCTCTCTCTACCAAGCCACAGAATCTATGAACTCTTCTCTATGATCCTCTAAAGTAGCTCTTAGAACTGTACAAGGATGTGAATGTGCTCCTTACGCCAGAATTAAAATGTATGGAAGTAAGATGGTTGTTGTGTCATATCAGTTAAAGTTATGTAACAATAATATTTAAATATGGCCGAGAAGACAGTGGAACAAGCTCATTATTTGAAAAAACCATTCTACGCCATGAGCCGAGAAAGGACTCTTCGTCAAATGTGGTAGCTTTGTGTTTTCTTTTGTGGTCGCATACTCGCAGGCCCTCTAATCTAGCACTAGTCCATAAAGCAAGTTTGGATCCACTCTCACATGAATGTGTCAATACAGAGGGTTTGTATCAACTCTAGATTACTTAGTTAAATCACTAATATTTCTCCAGCAGTAAGAAATTCCTCAGATAGTGCATCAAACTAGTACAACTCCTAAAGAAGAAGAGGATTGGAATTGGATGTGTTATTGGTCAAGCATGCTACTGGTACCTGCTGGGGGAGCAGTAGTGGAGGAAATGTGGGCCTGGGGGCACCATCTTGATCCCTTTGAACCTGGGGCTCACCGAGAACACCTGAATCAGCAGCATAATCTCCGATGTCAAATCTCTAGAATCAAATCGAAGCGCAGCCACCGGAGGGGCGACCAGTGCAAGGCGCGGCGTACCTGGGTGTCGAGGCCGAGGAGGGTGTGCTGGGGCACGTCTAGGAGCAGGAGGGTGACCCCCTTCCGCGCCAGCTCCGTCGCCGCCTCAGGATCCATCCGCGCCGCCGCGCTGCTCTCCATGCCAACAGTGCCCGACGCGGACAGCTCTCGGCGCCGCTCGGTGCTGGACCAAGCTTCTCACGGGGAGGGAGTGGGGCGAGCAGCTAGCGGTCGGAGGAGGGAGGGGGGTGAGCAGCTAGCGGTCGGAGGGGGGAGGGGAAGGCCGGCCGGCTGCAGTGGATTGGGAGAGGAGAGGAGGTCGAAGGAGGCCGCGGTGGAGGGGATCTGGATCGGGGCTTTGATGAATTTTTTTTTGATAAACGGGGCGGGTGGACGGTGGAGTTGGACTGTTGGTGGGGTGGGTTTATACTAGTAGCTCGGCTGCCTTACTTGCGCTACAACTATTCACATAGTAGTAGCGCTGGTTTAGAACCCGCGCTACTACTACTGTTTGTCCCGGAGGGCATGGTGAAGAACACTTAGTAGCAGCGCGGGTTTATAACCCTCGCTACTACTATCAACTTAGTAGTAGCGCGGGTTTTATACCCTCGCTACTAATAATTAGCATCAGCGCCTTTTTTTTGGACCGCGCTACTGATAAACTTCTGTGTATAAGCTTTTCCCTAGTAGTGCCTGGTTGTAGAGCAGGGGCACCCTGCAGGGCCCATGCACCGGGTTCCTGAAGCTTCAAGGAACCCTGGGGAGCACGGCCCCTAGCGGCAGCGCCTCCGGTGGAATACGGGAGATCTGCAGCATCGGAGGAGGCCAGATGTTGAGCCTTGACGGGGAGCTCGATTTGAATCGTGCCCATCTCGCCGCCTGCCTTAGGTCCGACGATTCCGCCTCCTGGATCGCCCAGAAGATGAACTCGAAGTCCATGCCTCCATCGTTGCCCGCAAAGCGAGCGTGCTCCTCGAACGTCGCACGATGCAGGATCTCCATGAAGATCTCGGGCCACTTGGAGCGATTCAGGAATCTCTCCTTCACCACCCATCACATCTCCGCCAGCGCTTCCGGCGATGACGCATCGATCTCCGGGAGTGTCGCCATCGGCGGCGGTGGCTGGGGCGGCGCCGCCACCTGAG
>NC_041385.1:755815610-755824204 GCF_002162155.2 Triticum dicoccoides
TAAGGATGCGATGGCATTAATGGCGGCTGCGGCGCCATTAATGTTGGTAGGTGGAGAATCGCCTCTCCCTCTCCCTCGCTCCGCACGACTCGTCATCCTGCCGCGTGCGCCTCTCTCTCGCTCTCGGGCGCGTCTTCTCTTCTCATTGCGGTCCCTTCCCCGCCGGTCTCTCGGTTTCTGCACCGCCCTTTTTACCTTTTTATTATTGTTTCTTTGTTGCAATTTGAAATTTTTGTGAAATCATGCTTTATTTGGCCGCAAACACTTTTTGTGTGTTTTCGTTTGTTTGTGTAATTGCAATTTATTGGTGGTGAAGTAATTGAACTTTTGAAAATTCTGGTCATCTTCTTTCTAGTCACTCTTTCAACAGGTCTCTTCTGGGTCTCGCCATGCCATCGCGGAGTCTAAGGTGCCTAGGTGGCGAAGATGACAAGTGGCTGGTGGTCTCCTAGGAGGTGTTGGTTGGCGCCAACTCTGCTCATTTCTCCTGTGTTTTCGTGATCTTAGTCGGAGCTATCTAGGCACCTGCTGCGGTGGCCGACGGTTTGGCATGGGCCAACATGGGTTCCAGCATTTTTGGCAACAATTGCTTCGTTGGTGAAGTCAGAGTCGTCGGCTCATGGGAGAGTGATGATGATGACGATACTTAGTGACGTCCTCAAATTTGTGTTCCTTCCATGAGGCGTTTGCGTATCTTCGTGTGGGTGGCCATGTGCCTACTTTTGCCCTGTTTGGGCTGTTGTGACAGTTTTAACCCTATTTTCCTTTAATTAACCGGGCAAGCCTCTTCTTTTTTGAAGAAATGAAGATCCTTAGGGGATGAGTTTTATAAAAATAAAAATTCACTTTTACCACTAGTTGTGCCACACTACTCACTTTTGCCACTAAAAGTTTTCACTACTAAAAAATGCCACTGTTCCGTTAGAAACATACTAAAAAATGCTATTTTCTCACGTTATGACCGAAATGCCCCTGGTTCCATTACATGCTGGGGATCGAACCTCGTACCTTCAACCAGACCAGGTTATACACGCGCGCGTAACAACCATGTTGGACAACGCATCTATCTGTTAATTATGAAGATCTACTTCTTATAGTGTAATTTTGTTGACCTGACTAACGTGACCGATTATACCTAATCCTATCCCAAAACTACTCGTACCTTTCCCTATCCACTAGAAGCCGTAGCCACAAACCGCCGCCGCCCGCCAAATTCCTCCATTCGGTACGGCCGGTCGCCGGCGCGCCTCCACTCGCCGCAGCTCCAGCGCCTCCCATCCTGCACCTCCCTCCCCGCAGCTCCGATGCCTCCCGGCCCGCGCACCTCCACTCGCCGCAGGTCCGGCCTCCCTCCCGAGCAGCATCGCCACATGACTCCCATCTGACTCCTCAGTTCTGCCTCCGCTGGTGATTGCTTGAAGAGAGGTTGTTCCACGGCAATGGCGACGCACAACAGGGACGAATCAGAGGCTTGCCTCGGCCACCAGATGGCTCTAAGTGTATAGCTCGCAACCTCTGATATTCCATCAGGGTGAGTATGCTAATTATTAGGATAATACGTGTGTGTTCATAGTAGCATGTAGCGGTCGAATTTGTTGTGTATAATTCATAGTGACTAACTGCACACAATTTGGTTATGTGTTCATGATGATTTAGGATGGATGAGGAAACTGCTTGTATGCTGTCCTTTAGGATTGAAACAAGTCGTCTTAGTAGCGATGGCCGCAAGCGATATGTTAGCGGCTTTGATTATCCTCTGTTTGTCGAATCCAGTATCACATACAAAACATTGTTGTGCAAGTTGTGTGATACC
Organism: Triticum dicoccoides; assembly: GCF_002162155.2. Taxonomy (NCBI): domain Eukaryota; kingdom Viridiplantae; phylum Streptophyta; class Magnoliopsida; order Poales; family Poaceae; genus Triticum; species Triticum dicoccoides. The sequence goes on from NC_041385.1 coordinate 755,817,424, forward strand.
TATCCCTGGGGGTGCCGTGATTCTGTGGAGTTGAAGTACTACGAGAGGGAACATAATATATGGGTTGATGTTGCATGTGATGATGATGCAGCTTTGATGTTTAGAAAGCATCAAAATTCGAAGAAAATATCTATGCTAATTGAGGTTCTTCAGAAATCCCCAACTCCCAATACACCGAACCGCAATCCACCCACACAGCCTTCTTATATTGAGAGTCAACATACAGGGAGTCAGGCAATTGATGTTGATATAGTCAACATACATGGAGTCAAGCAGTCTACTAGTATTGATGATCCTAACAGAGACATAACCGATGATGCTATTCTTGATGATGCTATACTCTCAGATAATGATGATGAGAGGGAGTATCCTGACTTAGTCAAGAAGTCTACGAAAGAAGATGATTCAACAAATATAGAAGAGGAAGATGATCCTCCAGCATATGAATCCACTGACACTGAAGAGGAAGAAGAGAATAGAGACATGGGTTTAGTTGATGAGGAGGAAGAGGAGGGGGAGGAGGACAAACATATTATAGTGTATAATAAGGAGGATCCATCATTTGTAGAAGGATCGACATTCCCCTCTATGTTGGATTGCAAGAATGCACTTTCTACTTTTGCAATTAAAAGTGAAGTTGACTATACAGTCCAAAAGAGTGATCCTAATAGGCTAAGAGTTTGTTGTGCATATAAGAGGTGTAAGTGGAGGATACATGGCTCTTATATGAGGAATAGCACAATATTTCAGGTATAACTTGGTAATATCTAATTGATTTGATTGTTGTGCCCTTTCTTTTGTGTAATTGGTAGCAATACAATTTGATTTTTCTATTTTTTAAATGTAGATCAAGGTGTGTCCTTTCTCTCATACATGCCCAACTAAGCTGAGAAGTGAGAAGTTCAAGCCGGCTAAGAGTAGATGGGTTGCTGATGTTATCCTAGATTGGGTCAGAAAGAACCCAGACATTGACCCTACTACTCTTCAAGAGAAGATTGAGGAGAAGTATCACTTCACGGTGCCGTACATGCGTGTATCTCGTGGTAAGGAGAAAGCAATTGATATGATTAGTGGAAAATGAAAAGATAGCTTTCATTTTCTCTATAGTTTCAAGGATGAGGTGGAGAAGTGTTCTCCTGGTAGTGTAGTGGAAATAGACAAAGAGACTGTGAAGTACTCAATCAAAGGAAAAGTTAGGGAGAAGGAATGCTTTTGAGAGTATTCGTTTCATTCAAGGCATGTTGGAAAGGATTTTTAGATGGGTGTCGACCATACTTGGCCGTGGATTCAACTGCACTAAGGCCTTGTTCGGTTGCTTGCCAAACCGAGTGGATTGAAGGGGTTTGAGGGGGATTTAAACCTCTTGTAAATCAAAATACAAACCAATCCTTGCTAATCCCCTCCAATCCTCTTGGCAAGAGGATTAACTGAACAAGCAGTAAACGGGAGATTCAAAGGGCAGCTAGCTTCTGCTTGTGCCATTGATGGCCGTAATTGGCTTTACCCGGTTGCTTACGGGGTGATAGAGACAAAATCTTCTTCAAAATCTATGTAATCTTATTGGGCATCCTGAAGGACTAGTCATACACACCGACGCTTGCAAAGGTTTAGAGACAGCAGTAGAACAAGTGTGGCCTGGAGTGGAGCATAGGGAGTGTATGAGGCATCTTGTTGCAAATTTTGGAAAAAAATTCAAGGGCAAGGTCTATGATGATAATCTTTGGCTAGCAAGCTTGACTTACAGTTCTAGGAAGCACAATTGGCATATGAAGCAGATCCTTGCTAAGAAGAGTGTTCAAAAATATATGGGTGAACACCATACAAAGATATGGTATAGAAGCAAGTTCAATGAAATCTGCTAGGTTGACTACGTCAATAAAAACCTCGCAGAGTCATTTAATAGCAAAGTCATGAAAATTAAGGCTCTTCTTATTGTTGACATGTTGGACAAGATTAGGCAGATGATAATGGAGAAGTTTGATTTGCTGATGAGGATAGCATTACAAAAATGGCTTGGCCATCTCATAATACCAAGTGTGATAAAGGCACTACATGCCAAATCCAAAGGTAAACAAACATCTTCTGCTCTTTCAACCGACTAATGTCATAACAAACTAAATTAAATGTTTAATATTTGGTGTTTTTTCAGGACTGAAGATGAAGGTAGTTTAGACGCAGTGATGTTGAGGCAGAAATTACTACAGTCGACAAAGAAAATAGGGAGTGGAGGTACCCTGTTGACATAGCCAAGGAAACATGTAGCAGCAGGCAATGGCAAGTCAAGGGTTTGCCATGTATCCATGCTCTGTATTTGATTACTTCACTAAGAGGCCCGGTATCAGAAATTGAACCGTATGTACATGAGTTCTACTCCGTTGCAAAATTCAAGGCTGCGTGTGCAGACAACATACCTGCAATGGTTGGCAAGCAACAATGGGACATTGTTGACCCTGGCTTCAAACTACAAGCTCCAGTGTTGAGGAGGCCAAAATGACGACCGTGGAAGACTAGAATCAGATCTAGTACTGAAGGTGTTGGCCTTGGCCCTAGGAAAAAGAAGTGCAAGCGTTGCGGAGGCTTCGGCCACATAGCGAGAATTTGCAAAAATCCAATTGACCCAGCATTTGGAGAAGATGAGGCTGACCTACATGCTGGAGATGCCCCTTTTGTGGCCGAAGAAGGCGACCCTGAGCCATTCGTGGTTGCAAGTTCTGCGGGGTAACTCCAAAACCCGTGTTTTCTATATTTCAACATCCATGGCTACATTGCTACATTCATGCATTTTCAACATTCTGTCCTATAATCTGAGTCGTCAAAGTCTAATTTTACTTTCCACTTCCTAAAGAATTTGATTACATGTAAGCTATGCCTATATTCTGTACAAAATTGATGCTTTATATTTCCATTTTTTTTGCAACATGACCAACTCCTATACAGCTCAAGGAAAAGCGTGAAGAAGAAAACAGAGAAGAAAACCAATAAAAGGAAGAACAAACAAGATGAACACTCAACCAGAACTGAAGGTTCCACAAGTGGATCTGTTGCATCTCCCATGCATACCCGAGTTGCACACAAATCGCCAGACAGCCCTGCCCAAAACACAAGAAGCAAAAAGAGGCTGCACATGTGAACATTTGTGTGATTGTGACCTTATAAGATTGTGAAACCGGACCTGTTTATTTTGATCCTTATGTTGAGAATTTGGACCTTTTACTTCAAACTAGCAAGTGGATGTTATTCGACCTTAATCTATGTTTGTGAACCAGAGACATTTTGTGTGCTGAAAATCCAGGAAATGAACATTATGTTTGCTTGTGTGCCGAATGTTTTCAACCTTATGTACATGCATCATGCTAATTTTTTTAGAGAAATTTAGAGAACCATTTGTTGCTGCTGTTGCGTGTACAACTCGAGTTTACTTGAATTGTTAATAGCTATGCCTAGATGTCACGTAACGATATGTAGTGTATCTCCATTGATTAGTCACCAGGAGGTCTGGGGTTCAAACCCCTCTATTGCCTATTTTTAACGTGAGAAAATGGCATTTTTAGTGTGTTTCTAACGGAACAGTGGCATTTTTTAGTAGTGAAAACTTTTAGTGGCAAAAGTGAGTAGTGTGGCACAACTAGTGGCAAAAGTGATAAAAACCCTAATATATATTCACTAAAAAAGGTAAAGCTATATTGGAGACCTCAAAAAGAAAGATATTCCATGTAGTTTTGTTATATGCATTGACTATTTATTCCAGGAAAATTTCTTGTAAATATCAGGTTGGGGCTAGTGCATATCGATCTACTAGGATGGGCGAGGCGAGACCGAGTATATTATATCCGAATCATGAAGACTATTATACATGAGGAGGATATTTAAAACAATGTTCTAGAAGATTCAAGCATAATCCATTTAGGGAAATCTAGAATGACAAGGAAATAACAAAAGTTATTCACTTTTTCTTTTGTTTGCATGCACAAAGGCAGTGAGCATAACTTGTTTAATTTTTACATGTTATAACCCCTATGACCACAAGGGGTCATCAACTCCATTGTCATCACCGGTCACCGTGCTCTTGGACCGTTGGAGGCTTGAGGCGCATAACTTCCTTTTTTTCCCGAATACGCAAAGCTTGCGTATCATTCATTGATAGGTAGGAGAGAACAAACAGAGTCATACATGAGAAAATAAGAAGAGCACCACACAAGGTGTGGGAAAAACAAAGAGAGATGCACACACAACACAAAACTCTCCTAACTCCAGCTCCAGCCGACAGGCAAAGAGACGAGATACAAGGCATCTAGACCGCGTCACGACCGACGCCGAGCACCATCATCGGACAACCACAACTCCAGGCCGGACCGAATCAACGTACCACACACCTATGCGCCTAGAGGATCGGCAAGTGGGGTGCAGGACCAAGCCGGATTAGGAGGAGAAGACATGGAGAGAGCACCGTTGAGGCCGTACATTGCGCCCCGGATGCCCACGCCACAAGGAGCAGCCCGGACCAGCAAAGCGTCCACAATCTTCGAATCCAACACCGAACATAACACGAGCAGCAAGACGACGCCTTCATGAAGGGTACAACGACAAGCCGCTGTCGCCGTCCGATCTAGTGAACTAGATCTAGGGTTTCCCCTGATACTCTGAGTAGGGGCACGGAGAAAAGTCCATGACAACGCCTTCAAGAAGGAAACGGCACCCGTAGGTGTCGATGCCGCCAGCATCGGCGAGACGATCAGGGCTTTCGCCCCGGCCAAAGTCTGCGCAATCCCAAAAGCAGCGGATCAGGAATCGAAGACGCAGAAACCATGACAAGCCAAGACCACAACTGCCGCAAGAAGAGCCGCACCCAGCACCGGGGGAGGTGACGACGGGCGCCGCCGGACACTCCACCACCACCGACAACCACCGTGGACTAGATCGAGCCAGGGGAGACCCAAATCGGCCGCCATTAGCCCACCGCAGCCAGCACGAGAAGAAGCATGGCCGGGATGAGGCTCGGCCGCCGGGAGGAGGCCAGACAGCCGGATGCACGAGGGCCCACAGCACCACCACGGCCAGTCCGAGAGGAGGCCTAGCCGGGACGAGGTCCTGCCGCCGGGAGGACGCCGGACAGCCAGGGCCACGGGGATGCCGGGCGAGGTGGAGTGCATGGGAGGGTGGGAGGAGGAGGACGCGCCGCACCGGGCAATGCCAGCGACGATGACGAGGAGGAGGCGCGGAGGCGATGCCAGATCCGCCACCAGGAGGGGTCGCGGGGAGGAGCACCGCTAGGACGACCACCAGGAGGCGCGGGAGGGAGCGGAGGCACCGGATCCGCCTCTGGGAGGCGCGCCGCCGGCCGCCAGGACGTCGGGAGAGTCGCCGACGAACCAACACAACGCGGGCCGCCAGCCGCGGGGCGCCGCGCGAGGAGAGCCGCGCAACGGGGGAGGCCCCGCCGCCGCCGCCACAGTGCGAGCTTCGCTCGGTGGTGGCTTCCGGCGGCGGTGAGGGGAGTAGCCGGAGGAGGGGGGGCTGGTGGCGGCGCGGTGGGGGGCTGCCGCCCATGTCGCCTAGGTTAGGCGACGCGGGGGCCGAGCAGACTCGAAGATCGAGGCGCATAACTTCCACCTAACTTCCACTTTCTCCGCATGGAGATGACGGTTACCATGCAAGACTTTGCCATGATCATGGGCATTTCGATTGACGGTGGTGCTCTAATCAGAAGAGTGGAGAAGGATGGGTGGCTTGCCCGGATTACGCCTCTCATCAATGATTGCCCTCCCCCACCTATAGAAGGAGAAAAGGAAACAAGGTTAGCATGTGTCCTATACACGTGGCTACTAGAGCAAAGAGCGGGATGTCCATGGATATGGTGCGATGGTTGTGCAATAGTATGCTAGGGCATTCTTGTGTCATACATTAGATCAGGTGGTCCTTTGAGATGTGTTAGGGGACAAAGCCTCTTGGATGCAGCTGGATCTGATACGTGACTGAGACACAAAGTATAGCCTTTTTATACCGCAGTTAAAGTCAAACCATGGGAGATGAGAGAGGTTACTCAAGGGATGCAAAAGGGGACTGAGCGAACGAACAAATGGAGCCATTTTAGAGCAATTCGATAGTGGGGGCAGCAGCTCGGGTGGGGAGTGGAGTGGAGAACAAGGCTGGGGCCTGAGTGTGTGGTTGGGTGACCCAACCGACCGCAAACACCGGCGCTCAAGGGCCAAGGCCATGGTGTTTGGGCCATAGTAGAAATGCTGGGCTCCGTGGCGTTTTCCATTGTCCGCATTAGCGCGATTAGCAGTGACTGGTCGAGCATGGACCTGCGGCAAATACCATTGACTATGGTGTTTACTCGTGTTCCCAAAAGTCTAGATGAGCCGTGTTTGTAAAACATGTTAGATTGAGAACTTTCGGAATAAGATCATATCATGGAAAACTTTATTGAAAATGTTGATTTTGTGATTTTGGCCCATCAAGAACTTATGTCCAACAACGTGCTACCGGACTCGCGGTCTATGCCTACGGCCATGGGCCGTCGGCATAGGCCCCTAGGCCGTCGGCATAGATCTATGCCGACGGCAGCCGTCGGCATAGAGCCGTTAGTCTAGATCACGTCAGCGTACTCCTGTCAGACCGTCGGCATAATAATGCCGTCGGCATAGGTGGGTATGCCGACGGCCCTGGCGCAGCCGTCGGCATAGTTTAGCCGTCGGCGTAGTTTTCCGTCTGACGGCAACGGACGGCGCCGTCAAAATTGCTTGCGGCTCAGGAGGCGACACGTGGCAAAGATATGCCT
>NC_041385.1:755824459-755832488 GCF_002162155.2 Triticum dicoccoides
GACGGCTTTGCCGTAGGCATAGCCCTGCCACGTGTCGCCTCCTGGTGGCTCCTGAGCGTATCTATGCCGACGGCTTTGCCGTAGGCATAGTTTTTTTCCCTGTTTTCTCTTTTCCAATTCATTTGACAACATTTCAAAACAGAATAATATGAAATATGACAGTTCATCAACATCATTTAAACATAGTCAAGTTCATCATCTAAAGATCATCACCGGCGAAAGTCCACGAACATAAGAGCAGTGCAAGACATGAAACATCATAAAAGTTGAAACATGAAAGACATGGCACAACGGCCGCATACACGGAATCATCATCGACATCAAGCACCACCGAGTCCACCTCCTCCAAAACCACCACCACCACCGAGTCCACCTCCACCAAAACCACCACCTCCACCAAGTCCACCTTCTCCAAAACCACCACCAAGTCCACCTCCGCCAAAACCGCCACCGCCAAGTCCTCCTCCGCCAAAACCGCCACCGCGACCACCATCACTCTGCCAGATCGGAGTGACTGGGGTCGACGGAGCAGGAGTCGAGCCACCGGTCCCCTACATGTTTGAAAGAAGATTCTAACGGTAAATATGACATGATAGTGTTGAATGAACGAGAACTAGTTTGTCATTAGTTACGCAAATTTACTAACCGGAGTATCACCGCCTAGTGCCAGCCATTCCTCGAACGTGGGAATGTGTGGGGCGTCTCCCGCAGGTGGTGGTGGGGGTCCAACTTGTGGTGGCTCCGTGCAGTTAGTCCAAGACGCCAACATAGCCTGGATGTTAGTTAAACAAGTCCACTTAGAAACAAGCCGTGACCAACAAAGTCAGAAGGAATGAAAGTGCAAATTTGAGCTTGGTTTAAGAGGGCAAAACTAACCGCCATCACTTGATGGCTTTAATCATCGTTTGCCTTCACTCGTTGCAAGTACTCCCTCACCTCAATATGCCTATGCTCGAGAAAGGCCTGATATGCCTACAAAATTGAGGTTGTTTCTAAGTGGGCAGTGATGAAAATAAACTAAGAAAGATAGAGACAAAGAAGATAAGGGGAAGTACTTAAAGCACGTTGGCGGACTAAGGGAGGCTGCGAACGCCCCGTACTCTCTAACGGGCTCGGGTTGGTAGCTCGAAGCCGTGTGTATGAGATCGACGGAGTGATCAAGCCATCGAAACACGGATACCGGCCATGGGACTTACCCTGGATGGCCACCACCGCCGTGTCGTCGATCTGAGACTGGGCGACCTCAGGAACGGGAACATCCGGATGCAACTTCTGATAGTTCTGAGTGTAAGACTCCAGGTGTTTGTCGGTGTTGCCGTAGTACTGGCTCTCGCCCTCCTTGCGATCACTCCGCTCGCGGGCCAGCTTCCACGACTCCATGTCTGAGAGCGGCCTCTGCAACTTGTTCTCCTGCAACGTCAAACAGAAGTTAGCCATACATAAGAACATGATGGTAAAGAAGAACCAAAATGCATCTTTCATATAGATATACCTTCATGGCCTTGAAGCCCCAGTGGTTCCTGTTTCCTTGGCCGTGTGTCCCGTCTTTTCCACGGTTAGCCCGGGCCTTGATGCTCTTGGCAACAAACTCTGGATCGTCACCGACCCACCTATCCACCAAACACGCCCATCCGTCATGCCTTCCATAGCACCAACAAGGAACAACCTATGCAAATTTTGGAAGCATGACACGTGAGCACGAAACATATAGTTGACTCCTTGAAACAATGAAAAGTCAGTAATAGTTACCATCATGAACTGCTCCCTGCTCATGGTAATTTTTTGCCTCTGTGCTTGAGTTTTGGTCATCTTTTGTTGCAGGTAGATGTGGTAGTACTGTGAGACGGAAACCCAACGCACCTCGTACTGCAACTGACGAGCTTTCTTCTTTGCAGACGCAAGTAAGACCACGTCGGCTCTGGCCTTGTGCTCGTCAAGAACTCTATAGAGTTGCTGCAATCATGCATAAACCAGAATCAAACAAGGCATGATTTGAGTGATTCAATGATAAACTATGAACGAAACTAAAGACAAGTGATTCAAAAGGGAACTTACCCAAAATTTGGTGATCACGGCCTTAGCGGCTGTCCCGTACTCCGCGTTGCTGCAAGCCTCGTAGTGGGCCCAGCTTGTGGCCAAAACACGCAGCTGTGGGTCCCTGTCTGGCCGCGGGTAGAATAGACCAGGCCAGAACTGCTTCAACAGGACAGTGAGAAGGCCGTTCCGTTTACGGCCCTTTCGGCAATGGATCCAGTTACTGCAAAAGAATCAAAGGGTTGCCATGTGTACAATAAAAAAATGTTGTCATGTGTTGAAAGTATGATTGAGATGCACTTACTCTGTCCCCGCAGGTTCAATGAGCCACTTGTGCGCCTTGATAGAAGGTGGTGTAGGTACTCCGGCATTACCACGCAGCCACCCCTGCGGAGCACCCGGTGGCAAGTCACCCCACTACTCGGGGTCAACCTCCCCTCCACCCTCCTCGCCCTCCTCCTCACCCTCCTCCTCGGCCTCCTCCTCCTCGGCCTCCTCCTCCTCGGCCTCCTCCTCCTCGGCCTCCTCCTCCTCGACATCAGGAATATACTCCTCCTCCTCAGACTCAGAAGCTGCATCAGCATAGGAGGGCATCGTAGAAGACCCTCCTATTTCGGACACGGCCCGGAGTTTTTTGGCCCGGTTGCCTCTCCCCCACCTCCTCGTCCTCTAGGGGCTCTCCCCCACCCCCTCCTCCTCTAGGGTCTCCTCCCCTGACCCCTCCACCTCCCTGTGAGGTGCCATCCTCGCGTAGTCGGGAGGGAACCTTGTGGGCTCGTCCACTCTGAGTAAGTCCTCCTTTGAGTTTACTGAGGAAACTGGCACCGCTGGACTTGCCCATGATTAGCAAACCTGCATTGAGAAGAGAATAAACAATTAGTAAGGATATAAAAAAACAAGCATACAGGAAAGACATTAATAACGAAAGAGAACATTATTAAAAGAACATACATTTTCTAGAACCCATGTGAATCATCACTATTGTAATCTATTTGTCGACCGGTCTCATCATCACTATCCCGCATATCTTCTTCATTGTCTGACGAAGGTGGAGGCTCTTCCTCATCGTCAGCGTCAGCGTCTTCATTTAACTTTTCAAGCATAATTATGTCTCTTTGATTCACAACTGCCTCACCATCAATCCGGGCGCCGTCGTCGTTTGGGTCCAGGTCAACATAACCCAAGTCATCATCCTCCTTGTTTCGGACCACGTCATCATGTTCCTCTTGAAAAAACACTCCCTCGTATGTCATGGGGTTTATGTTGTAGTAATCATCATCGTTCGGGTCCGGTAGCTTACCATGTGGCGACACCTTAAACACAACTTCCCAACCCTTTAGGTACTCTTTCTGGCATGGGTAAGGCAGATAATATACTTGTGTGGCCTGGGTAGCGGCGATAAAGAGATCAGCTCCGGCATAGACGGTTGATGGTTTAACTTCAACTAAACCAACATAAGGCGTATGTCTCAGACCCTTTTTGGGGTCGAACCATCGGCATTTGAACACAGTGAGACTTAGGTGTTTACGGCCACATTTGAATGTAAGCTCGTATGTTTTTCCTACCCTTCCGTAGTAATCTACATTATTATCTCCTTCGGTGAAGACTCCGGTATTTATGGTTTTGGGATCAGGCCGACTGTTCTGGTGCTCCTCTGTATGGAAGCGATACCCATTCACATCATACTTTTGGCATGTCATGACGGTAGGGTCAAAACCCATGGAAACCCATCTCAATTCTTCATCCATTGATTCTTCGGATCATTTCCCTACAAGTTTAATTGAAATTATAGGGTGCATGAGTTTAATTGGAAGTGTGAAATGGGTAATAGGGAAGTGTGAAATATTACTTTCTCCATGAACCACGCAACGAAATTTTTCCTTCCATCAGCACCCTTTCGGAGAAGAGCAAGTGCCTCCGCTTCAGTAGGAGGTAGCATTCCCGTCCACTCTTCCTCAATGAATCGACTACAATAAGAAAAGCGGTATAAGAACTAGGCAAAGTGAACATAATGAATTGACTAAAAGAATGGTGCAAAGGTATTACCTCATCCACTCATCCTCAACTTCCTTGATGTTGTGCAAGATATAGAACATGACATCCTCCCACTCATCTCGTGGCATGACATAAGATGTCGAGCATCCAGCCCTGCCACCTTGCCCGGTGAATAGAGGCAACTTGGGTTTATACTTGGGTTCTTCTGTATTGTATCGAGACACCTTATTGTGCAACGTGGGAACATGGTCCGGATAGTAGGCTGTCCTGAGGTCTGCCACCTCCTCTAGGATAACTGCCTCAGCTATGGAAGCTTCAATCTTAGCTTTGTTTCCACATTTCTGTCTCAGATGCTTGTTCTGTCTCTCAGGGCCGTACTGCCAATGATACTGCACAGGGCCCCCCAACAATACCTCGTTCGCAAGGTGCAAAATGAGATGTGTCATCGGAGTAAAGAAGCCTGGCGGGAAGATCTTCTCTAGCTTGCATATCAACTCCGGCGCCTTCTTATGCATTTCTTTTATCTTCTCAGGACATACTTCTTTAGCACAAAGCGTTCGGAAGAAATGCCTTAACTCCGCAAGCACACGCCAGACACGCTCGGGAACATAGCCCCGAACCATCACCGGCATAATCCGCTCAATCCATACATGATAGTCACGACTCTTGAGCCCGGTCACTCTGCCCGTTGAAAGATTGACCCCCTTACTTATATTCGACGCATAACCATCAGTGAACTTCATGACGTGTTTCAGCCACTTGAATGCCTCCATCTTATGATCCTTTTTAAGTACGAAGTCAGCATCTGGCTTGAACCAAGATTTTCGACTGCCTGTGGGAGGTTGCATGTGAAGACGTGGTCTATCACAAATATTCTGTTGACCGACTCTAGCATTAACATTATCCTTTGTCTTATTAGGAATGTTGAGGATCGTGTTAAAAAGGGACTGTGCGACATTCTTTTCGGTGTGCATCACGTCGATGTTGTATGGAAGTTTGAGGTCCTTAAAATAGGGAAGCTGCGTGAAGGGGGTAATGTGAGTCGAGTTGTGTGTCTCACCATATCCTTCAAAACATTTTTCCCTTTACCGATGCCTTTGCCTTTGCCTTTGCCTTTCCCTTCACCGGCAGGCTTAAGAGCTTTGAGCTGAGCAAGCACATCCGCACCAGAAAACGTTGGAATCTCGTTTACTTCATGGACAACTTTGCCTTTTGTGAAGTTCTTCTTGTCTTCCCTATCAGGATGGTCTGGAGGGAGGAACCGTCGATGCTGGTCAAAGGCAACATACTTGCCACCCTTCTTCAGCCAAATGAAAATCAAGGCCTGCATGCACACTGGGCAAGGCATCTTTCCACTTGTACACCATCCGCAGAACAGGGCATAGCCGGGAAAGTCATGCATGCAATACTGTAGCCAAACTTTCATCAAGAAATTTTTCTGCAGATGCCGGTCGTATGTCAACCTCGGGAAGTACCAAGAATGGTGCAAATCATCCACCAACGGCTGCATAAACACACTCAAATTCTTCCCTAGATATTCAGGCCCCGGAATTATAAGCGACAGGAACATGGTCTTGCGTTGCATTATGGCGCCGGGAGGGAGATTGAGCGGAATAACAAATACGGGCCAGCAGCTATATGGATTAGACAACATACCATATGGATTGAACCCATCACCTGTTATAGCAATTCTGACATTCCCAGCCTGGGCTGCTTCCTCCGGGTACTTTATATCGAATGACTTCCATGCTTCACCTTCTGATGTATGTACAATTTTTTTTGGATTGTACCTTTTCCCTTCCTTGTGCCACTTCATCATTTTGGCAGACTCCTCGGTGCTGAAAAGGCGCTGCAGTCTTTTTATAAAATCAAGATACCGAAGAACCTTCACGGGGATTTTTAGCTGCTGCTTCTGACCATGCTTATCAACCACCTCAATATGCCGAGAGGAACCGCACTTCCTACAGTAGTTGTCATCCGCATACTCATGCCTAAACAAAAGGCAATTCTTTGGACAAACATGTATTTTCTCATAGTCCATGGAGAGCGCCTTCATGATTTTCTTCGTACCGTACATGGTTTTCGGCAGTTCATGGCCCTCGGGCAGGCTGTTAGCCCATACTCCCAGAAATGCTTCAAAGCAACCTCGGCTACAGCCGTACTCAGCCTTCACTGCCATTAGTTGCGAGATGGCATCCAACACAGACAGCTTGGCACCCTCATAGAGAGGTTTCTTTGACGAGGCCAAGATTTCCAGGAAGGCCTTTGCGGTTTCCTCCGGCTCCTCCAGTTCACTCGATAAATGTGACGGAGGTGTCGGCTGTGCAGCAAAGACATCATCTAGGATGTCTCTAACCCCATCGTCCTCATAACCAGCGACGCATTGTCGTATCACTTCCTCTCTACCACGGTCCAGTTGGGCAAAGTTTATCGGCATATTAAAGTTGGGCATAAATCCATTCGTGCGAAGGTGCTTAGTCATCGCACTCTTATCTCCGCGGATACGTCTCTCACATTTGGCACATGGGCATTCTAGCACCATCCTCATTGGACTATGGAATATCTCTTTCAAAAACACATCAGTTCTCTCGACCCACTCTGTTGTTACTTGATTCCGACGGAAAAACCCACTATACATCCACTGATTATCTGCCATCTCTGCTTTATTGCAAGCCACACAACAAAATTAATGATTCATTTAAATTACCCACATCAATATTTTACTTTTTACAAGGTTGACGAGAAACGACATTTAATCCACCTACATCTCTAATAGGTAAAGATGGGTCCTAATCCCACCCGAGAATGTCTAGATTGAGTACGGTCCATGCTCTACCCCATTCTGAGACAAAATTTCGGCAGCACCTCCCCGCTGTTCTCCAAATACACGTCTCGGCAAAATGCCGAGAGAATGTGCATCCGGAGAACAACAGGGAGCTGCCGCCAAAATCCTGTCTCGGAACGGGGTAGAGCATGAACAACGTACCCAATCTACACATCCTCGGGCTGTCCATGGAAAGCGCTGGACAATCCGAAAGAGCTGCGGTGATAAATATGCAATTGAATGCATATTTATCGATGCAACCCTTTCGGACGGGAGACCTAGGTTACGCGACTTGATGTGAAAATTCAATCTAGTGACATGGAAAAAAGTGGACGAGGTCATGGAATTGTTGCTCACCCTCCGATGTAGTCGATCAAAGGAGAGGGACGATCCTGGACCAACACCTCCAATGTCGACGATCACTCCACGAAGATGGAACACCACAAATCCTGTTAATTACACCGAGTGAAAAAAAATTCGGTCATCACATCACATTAAGCATTGATACTTTTAACTATGAAAAAAAGCATATTTTGTCAACTGTCAAATTTGGAAGCACTTATCATTTCGCAATTTAGGTCATGACCTCACATTAAGCATTGACACATCAATTTTTTTAGCAAGATCATCATGATGAAATAACCACTTATCATATCCCAAATTTGAAGCACATCTCACATAGCTACTTAACAACATCACAAACTAAAAATAAAATCTTCATTAACAATTTTATGAACTAAGTGACTCAAGTTGCTTTTTTAACTATGATAATTCATTTTGCCGATATTCATCCATCTAGCAACCTAACCGTAGCAAAATAATTCCTTTTGCCGAGATTCCTCCATCCATCTAAGATACATACAATATTCATCCATCTAGCAACCTAACAACATCCAACATCCATCCATGCATCCATTCATACATCCAACAATAGCTAAATAATGCAAAAAATGAAAAAAAGAGTGTTAGCTCACCGGGCAGAGAGGCGTCACGCTGGTGGAGTTGGAGGCAGGGGCCGGCGATGGAGGTGAGGGGAGGGCCGGGGCGGAGCTGGGCCGGCCGGGGAGGGCCGGGACACAGCAGGGGCGCCGGCCAAAGGGGGCCGGCCGGTCGGACCAGCTAGCAGGGGGCCGGCCAGGCTAGGGCATGGGCCGGCCGGAGCGGCGTCCACACACG
>NC_041385.1:755832960-755833993 GCF_002162155.2 Triticum dicoccoides
GGGCAGCCGGAGCGAGGGCGGCGCCGGCTGGAGCGAGAAGGGGCGGCGGCAGGGGACGAGAGATGGGGTGGGATGGGGCGGCGGCGACGCGGGTGGGGGTGGCAGGGGGCGCGGGCGAGGAGAGTGGGCGGCGACAGGGGGCGGGGGAGAACGCGGCGGCGGCGCGGGTGTGGAGGCGCGCGGCGGCAGCGACGAGAGGCGTGGGTCGATTTGCGGGCGAGTGAGTGGTGGAGGTGGACCGGCTGAGGATAAGGGCGAGCTATGCCGACGGCTAAGCCGTCGGCATAAGTACCGATGCCACGTGGCACCTATGCCGACGGCTTAGCCGTAGGCATAGTTATATTTTTTATTTTTTAAATGTTTTTAATAGCTTATATTTTTCTTATTTCTTTTTTTTATTTCCTATAAATTTTTGATGTTTTTATAGTCATCAGTTATACTTTTATACACAGAGGGGAGGTGAAGGCGCCACGTGGCTTTTTTTGCAACAACTTTTATACATGTTTAACATTATTAAAAAATATATTATTAACTGTCTTCAAATATATTTTTAGTGTATATTATTTTCATACGCATTGGAAAGTTTTGTTTACATATAAAATGAGGGACCGACGCGTCCGTTTCCCCCCTCCAGGTGCCGGCGGCTAACCCTGTAGCGTTTGACCACGGGATCTAGCCCTAGGACTTTGCACGGACGGGCTTTGACCAGTGGACCTCTCCACCCGGTTGTGTCGGGTCGGCCCAGAGGGACACCGGGGAGCAACATCCGGGCCAAACCCACAGCTACATCCACTCCGTGTAGACCCGACGCGTCCGTTTCCCCCCTCCAGGTGCCGGCGGCGGCGCAATCCGTGAGGGGGGCCACGCACCAGAGACGCGTGCCGCCTCTTCGGACATGCCACAACACCACCCAGCATGTATGAGGGCCCGGTACGACGCTCCGGTGGCATTGCTACCCCTCAGGGCCCCCGCCCGGCTAACCCTGTAGCGTTTGACCACGGGATCTAGCCCTTTGACTTTGCACGGACGGGCT
>NC_041385.1:755836204-755836863 GCF_002162155.2 Triticum dicoccoides
CGGCGGCGGCGTCCGTGAGGGGGGGGGCACGCACCGGAGACGCGTGCTGGGCGTTTGCAACCGCCTCAACACTTCCAGATTTGTGAGAGGCCGCCTACGCAAGATTTGACGGTATGCTAGCCCCCGGAGGCCGCCGGCCACAGTCATAGACGTGCGAAGAGCAATCCGCGTAGAGGGAAGTGTTCAGATACTTCTCCATCACAAAAAATTATGAAAAATTACCATCAGTCCTATAGCACATGTGCCCACGTTGTGTAAAAAACTCATGATTTTATCGCGCTCCAAGTATTTAATAATATTCACGCTGCATCGTTACCGCAGAACGTCTACTACCGTTTCATTGCCGTCCGTGAGGGGGGCCACAACCCGGAGACGCGTGCCGCCTCTTCGGACATGCCACAACACCACCTCGCTTGTATGAGGGCCCGGTACGACGCTCCGGTGGCATTGCTACCCCCCAGGGCCCCCGTCCCGGCTAACCCTGTAGCGTTTGACCACGGGATCTAGCCCTTTGACTTTGCACAGACGGGCTTTGACCAGTGGACCTCTCCACCCGGTTGTGTCGGGTCGGCCCAGAGGGACACCGGGAAGCAACATCCGGGCCAAACCCACAGCTACATCCACTCCGTGTAGACCCGACGCGTCTGTTTCCCCCTTCC
>NC_041385.1:755838779-755846382 GCF_002162155.2 Triticum dicoccoides
CAAACTACATATATATATATTCATATGTATGTTTATATTTAACATGCTACATGTTAGTTGATATAATAATACATAAAAATGCATTAAAAAATATGTACGAAAAAAAAATCTAACTATGCCGACGGCTAGATCTGACCAGCGTGCCGCGGATCACTGACGTGGCAGATATGCCGACGGCAGCCGTCGGCATAGGCTCTGCACGGTGCGGCCTGGATCGATGACGTGGCCTGCGGATCTATGCCGACGGCCCCCCGTCTCGGCCGTCGGCATAGATCTGATGCCGTTAGCCAGGGGGTGGCCGGGCCCCACGGGTATGCCGACGGCCTTTGTAAGCCGACGGCAACTGTCGGCGTATATGCAGCTAGGCCGACGGCCATTCTATGCCCACGGGTGCCGTCGGCTTATATCTGCGTAACCCGACGGCCTTTGTACGCCGACGGCCAGAACCAGGGTGTCGGCATATCTCCAAATAAGCCGACGGGGGCCGTCGGCATTGTTTTGGCCGTCGGGGTATGTGCGGTCTCGTTTATGTGCCTTGGGAACTTTACACCAAAGAGTTGAACTGCTGATGGGATAACAAATATTGTAATAACAGCCTTGTTTCTGCAACCAGAACTCCATGTTAGTAGAGCCAAATTTTGGCTCAAGGAAAAACAAAGGAAGGCGACATTGCGTACATCTACATGTCATAGCTTACATCTAAGGCCGCGCTTGGGATCGGTCTATTTCAGCACGGGTGTGTTTAATTTACAGTTGTATTTTACTGGCCGCTGAACAGTTTCCGGCTGGAGACAAAACGACCCTCCGAGGTCTGTATTTTTTATAGAGGTACTTCCTCCGTTCCTAAATATAAGTCTTTCTAGAGGTTACGCTATGGACTACGTACGAATCAAAATGAGTGAATCTACATTCTAAAATGTGTCTATATACATCCGTATGTAGTCTGTAGTGGAATCTGTAAAAAGACTTATATTTAGGAACGGAGAGAGTATATTTGAAAGGAAACGACAATCCGAACAGACCCTAACTTGACATGGCTTACGTTGCCTCTGACTTCATCCGCAGAAAGAGTGTGCCTAACTTTGTCAGTAGCAAAACAAACCAGCATTGCTGCATCCGTCGCCTGAATATACAGCTGCATGCATTATCCTCAGAAAAAAAGGAAGGCTAACCGCGCATTGGAGTGTCCTCCTACGACTCGTTCTAAAATCTTGGAGCTTTGCTTATCTTGCATGTTTTGCCGGTGTTCTAGTTCACATGGTGTCTCTCAGAGTATAAATAAATTGGCATTCATCTGCAATTCAAGCAATGCAGCAGTGCTGATTCCACCAAATTTCAGTGCCAGCCGTCTAGCCATGGCTCCTTGGCGCCTCCACCCGGTCCTGCTCCTGGCCGTGGCGGCCGCACTTTGTGCTGCGTCTGCTGATCCTGACTACACACCGTATGATTCGGCGTCTGTCTGCTCACTGAGCGACAACTACACCGACGGCAGCCAGTACCAGATCAACCTCGACCTGCTTCTTCACGACCTTCACGACGGCGCGATTGCGAATGACGGCTTCTTCGAGGCCAGCCACGGCAATTATCCCGACCAGGTATTCGGGCAAGCAATGTGCTACGTCGACTCTGAGTGGACAATGTGCCAGCTCTGCTTGCAGGCGGCACCGTCCTACATGATGACCAAAGCGTGCTCGCACAGCCGGGATGCCGGCATCATGTACGACAGCTGCTACCTACGCTACGGACGCTCGAGATTTTCCGGCTACCCCAACATGTGCCTCTATGGTTCCAACATAGTTACTGAGAGCGACGGCGACAACAACACAAACGAGACGAGGTGGAGGCTGGTAAGCCAGCTCATGTCGGAGGCCGCCGGGTCCCCAAGGCGGTTCGCCAATGGGAGCCAGACATACGTGGACTCGCACGGCAACTCGCAGGTGTTGTACGGCCTGGTGCAGTGCTCCAGAGACTTGTCGCCCAGAGAGTGCACAACCTGTCTTAATACATCGCGCACGTGAAAATGAATCGAAACACCTCCCAAGCTAGCTACATGAGGTATGGCTGCTACATCATCACCACACCCGCTTCAATCGACATCCGGTCTCCAGGTCGACCTCCAAATGTGCTGCTGAATCTCAAGTTTCAGCCTTGGTAACGGTACTGCTGAATCTTAATTTTCCATTTTGTGCATTGATCAGGAACTGACTTGCCTCCGCGCCCCCCAAACCGCCGGCTTAATTTGTCGGTGTGTGCCGCCATTGCCGGTTCCGTCCTACTGCTGATCTGCATCAGCATCTCAGTGCGGCTCTTTTCGTGCCGCCTAGAGAGAAGGGCTCCCTCGAAAGAACACGATGAGGCCATGGAAAACGAATTCAGGAAAGGGACCGGACCCCGGCAGTTCCGCTACAGCGAGCTGGCAACTGCCACCGACAACTTCTCCGACGACAAAAAACTCGGGGAAGGCGGGTTTGGCTCGGTGTACAGAGGATTCCTCAAAGACTTGATAATTGAGGTGGCTATCAAGAGGGTCTCCAAGGGCTCCAAGCAGGGGAGGAAAGAGTACGCCTCTGAGGTGAGGGTAATAAGCCGGCTTCGGCACCGCAATCTTGTGCAGATCGTTGGATGGTGCCACACCGGCGGTGAGCTCCTACTGGTCTATGAGCTGATGCCCAACAGCAGCCTGGACGTTCACCTTCACGCCACAGACAATGTTCTATGGTGGACAGTCAGGTCAGGTGCCCCCTTGACCTTAATAAACGTCTTATATTAAGTACAGAGAGAGTATTTCTTAATAATTTGTTCGGAATCAGATCACCGGCGAGTTTTACAGTCTGATGATCGTATCTAATGGTTTTACTTCAGGCATAAGATAGTGCTGGGGATAGGCTCTGCGCTTCTGTACCTACATCAGGACTGGAAGGAGTGCGTTCTGCACAGGGACATCAAGACGAGCAATGTGATGTTGGACGCGTCATTCAACGCCAAGCTTGGCGACTTCGGCCTCGCCAGGCTCGTCGACCATGACAAAGGGTCGCACACCACAGAGCTTGCTGGCACATTGGGGTACATGGACCCGGAGTGCACGGTCACAGGGAGAGCCAGCACCGAGTCGGACGTCTACAGCTTCGGCGTCGTGCTGCTCGAGATCGCGTGCGGACGGCGGCCCACCGCTGCTCGGCCGGACGGCACGCTGATCCACCTGGCGCAGCGGGTGTCGGAGCTGTACGGCCAAGGGAGGATCCTCGAAGCGGCCGACGCGCGGCTGGATGGGAACTTTGATCCCCAGGAGGTGGAGCGCGTGCTGGTCGTCGGCCTCTGGTGCACGTGCCATGACCGGAACCTACGGCCATCCATACGGCAGGCCATCAACGTGCTGCGGTTGGAGGCGCCGCTCCCAGAGAGGTTGCCGCCGGTTGGTCATCCGGCCGGCCCTCTTCCCATGCCAGACTCCGATACGGGTCACAGCTCCTGCACCAGCACCGCTCAGCAGCTAATCTAATGGTATTGTGGTGTGGGCTTGATTGCAACGCCCGCTAGCTTTAGTTTCGACGGTTAGCATCTGTCTTTTCTGTTGTACAACATCCCCGTGGCACTATATTATTATAGTCAAATTGTACTTCCTTTGTTCCCAATTACTCCCTCCGTCACGAAACGGAGAAATAGATGAAAATGAATGTATCTAGAACTAAAATATGTCTAGATACATATATTTCTCCGATAAGTATTTCCGGACAGAGGAATTACTTTTCTTAATTTATCTAGATACAAATGTATTTAGATACGAATGTATGTAAATACATTTCGGTGTTAAATACATTTGTATCTATGAAAATCTAAGATAACTAGATAAGTATTTTGGGACGCATGTAATATAATTTTTCTATGCAGAGATCAACTTTGATATACTGCCATAGTGTAAAAGTAAATCTATTTTGAGTTTTTTGACTAACTCTGACCCTCAACAGTTTTTTTGAACTCCTTACCCTTAACAGTTAAAACAGGGGCAGCACAGTGGTAGTCATAGTTTCATATCCTATTTGGGAAGATTTGGCTCATTTTAAATTTGAATTGATAGGTATAGCTTTTCTGACTAGCGACCCCCTGTCCTTCTCCTTTTTGTTAGATTGTCCATTAAACATGGTCAAAACAGTTTTGGCTCCACCACTACTGAAATTCTGGGCTACGCCGGGTGTAATGCTCTTCGCCGAGTGTCACTCTCGGCAAATCCACCTTCACGACAAACTGCAATCTTTGTTGTCACTGCCTCACGGCAAAGAGGCACCGCACGGCAAACCCTGCAGACGCCAAGAGTAGCCACGTCGCATGCCCGTCCGCAACAGACGGCTCCGTCAGTTACTGCGTACTTTGCCGAGTGTCACTCTCGCAAAGCACATGCAACTTCCTATTTTTTTTGTGTGTGTTCTTTCTAACTAACATGTGGTCCCACTGGTCACATTTATCAGTAAAAAAAATGACGATATCTTTGCCGAGAGGTGCTCTCGGCAATCCTTCATGGGAGCTGACAGTTTACATAGCTTTGCCGAGAGGTGCTCTCGGCAATCCTTCATGGGAGCTGACAGTTTACATAGCTTTGCCGAGAGCTAGGCTCGGCAATGCTCTCCTTCTTTTCCGAGAGCTTCTCTCGAAAAAGTTGTGGCACAACAGTAGTGTCCCAGACGACCATGTTTCCGAGAGTTGCTCTCGGTAGTCTACCTTTTTCCGAGTGTTGCTCTCGGAAATCTTTCCCATCCATTCTGCTGTCAAGCTATTTCTTTTCTAATCCCTACAGATAAAAACCACTACCGTGCAATTTGATCTAGTCCACACATATATAGGCATAATTTGATCATATATAGGCATAATTTGATCTAGTCCGCATATATATGCATAATTAGGGATAGTCCACATATTATCACACACAAGTCGAATGTATTATCCTAGTAGACGTCACACACAAGTCGCAAATTCATACATATTATCACTACTTGCAAAACACGTGCACGTCACAATAGAAGTACACTTGTTCATGTATAGATCATCTTGAGGAGGAGAGGCCATCGGGTTAACATTTCGGAGGAGGAGGAGGGGCATCACTTGTACTGCTTCTAGATTGCATAAGAACCTATAAGTATAGAGTCACGTGAGGGTGGTTCGTCCCTATGTAATGAATCTTCTACTCTAGTTTAGATAATGTTCTACCTGTAGTTGATCCTCAAGCATCTTCAACCTATTGTTAGTGTCTGCCCATTCCTTTTCTCTGGACTCCTCCTCAGCCTTCCGCCTTTGCTCCTCTTCAACAACCATTAAATCCTGTAACATGGCATTAGGCTCATATAGGTTGGAACGGTGCTATTTCGAGGCATGGACATAAATAAAAGGTTAGGATGCTAACCTTGAGACGCGCTATCTCACGTGATGCGGCGGTTGGGCGACTCCGTATGGACGGAGTTGAGCTGGTGCTCGACGCGCGTATCTCGTGCAGCTTGTGGTGCCCGGGGGTGGCGATCGCCCCGTTGCAAAGGAGGTGGCGGCCATGGCCCTTCCCCTGGCCAGCAATGATGAGAAGCTCAGGGTCAAGGGGCTTGGACGTAGGTTCGGCTTCCTGCCCGTGCACCTCCTGGAAGACCTCTTTGAAGGTCCCCCACTTCTCCTCTGCCAACTTGCTACAGAACTCGGCGCCATCCTTCCCCTTGTGGCCTTCTTTCCAGGCTTCCAGGATGTGGACCGGTCGACCAACCTTCGCCTCCTGCAAAATTAACCATCAAGTTGAATGAACCAAGATGCACCGTGCGAAAAAGTTAACATCTTAATCCACATACCATGTGTTGCTTGAGAGCGGTTAGGTTCCGGCTCCCCTGGACATGAGCCGGGCCTGTCATTTTGGCTCGTTCGTTTCCCTTCTCCACATGCTGTGCCTGCCATGCTGGGTCACACCACATGTCAACCAGGGCCTCCCAACAATCGTCCTTCATCCAGGGTTCCTTCACCTAGTCAGACAAAATCGAATAATTGAGGAACAAGAGGGATGAATCAAAGTACTAGCTACCGATGTAGTCACTTACCACTGACAGGTATTCTTCTCGCGACAAGTTGGTCTGGCAAGCAGTCTTCCTTGTCATCTTCTCTCCCTTCTCATCGAGCAGCCGACACTGCATCACGGCTTTGTACCGCAGCATGTGCTTGGTGTCAGAGAGTATCTTTCGGGCAGATTTCACGATGCCTTTGATCACCTTCTGCTGCTCACCATCCACGCAAGCAAATGTTTGCTACAAGAAAGCATATGGCATCTTCTCACCATCCACGCAAGCAAGGATTTGCATATGAAAAAATGCAGTGGTCGGAGCTAAGATACTTACAAAAAAGCATTGATGACCCGAGTGGCCATGGTGACATCGTGCTCATCCTTGTTGTGTAGGTAATGCTCCCAGGTTAAACCTGGCGACGACGGATCGTCATCACCCGGCTTGGACAATCTAGGGAAGTGCTTCCTCAAGAGGGAGCCGATGACGTGGTTCGGCGGGCGTACCCCCTTAGGTTGTGTCTGGATAAATTCCCACTGACTGCATGATATAAAAGACAAGCATATGTGAGTGTCAAAGTTGTGGCATCCAAAATATGATGCAAATGAAATGCTTGCTTACCCCTCTCCTGTCGGGCAAATGACAGGACGGTTGCTGGCAGCAGTTGGTTCCGGGACCTTCCCCGGACCACG
Source organism: Triticum dicoccoides (assembly GCF_002162155.2). Lineage (NCBI taxonomy): Eukaryota > Viridiplantae > Streptophyta > Magnoliopsida > Poales > Poaceae > Triticum > Triticum dicoccoides. Next base: position 755,845,492 of record NC_041385.1, read on the forward strand.
CACGAATTTCTTCCTCTTGGAAATGTTGCTCAAGGTAGACCCCGAGCCGTCCGAGGCCTCCATGTTGCCCGACTCGGTGGAGAGCGGATCTAAGTCCACTCCGACATTGCCATCCGATGATGACGATGCCTCGGTTGTGGCCTGATGGGAGGCAGACGACTCGGTCCTACCAATCAGGACTCTCCGGTACTTATTACGAGTGCTCTCATCAGAATCTGAAAAACAAAATATATATGGTTACTCTCAGTTCCAAAGAAAAATCTTCCTAATCTAAGTGTCATATCATATATGGCAAAAAATAACACAAATAGCTCAATCAAGTCTCAGATATATAGTTCCATTTACTAATGCCATAGCACTGACAAGGATTTTTTTTGAAACGAAAGGGGTTGCCCCCCAGCCCCAACTTTTTATTAAAAAAGCAAAGGCAACCAAAGATCAGAGTTCACCACTGACAAGGAAATAAGCACAAGTATATAGTTTCATTGATCTACTCTAGTATTTATCTAAAAAAAGCACAAGCACTAGTATTGATCCTTTGAGCACTCATTCAGTTTAACTAAAACTAAACCAGTCAAACATAGGAGTCAAAACCAAAGCATTCTACTCTAGGCATTACTCCAAACTTCCAAACTTCCATACTACTCTAGGCATTACTAAACAAGGCCATCTTCATCCTACATTTATGCAAAATATCCTACTCTAGGCATAGAATGTGATACTCACCTGAGGGCATCTCCAGCTGCCGCGCTACCGGAGAAGCTCTGCTGCGGCGGCCATCCTTGGGCCGCATCGAAGAACCGTCGCGCCAGCTGCCGGCCATGAAGCTTGGGGGCGGTGGCCACAATTGGGGGAGGTGGAGAAGGGGGTGGCGGTGGCCGCAGTAGGGAG
>NC_041385.1:755846812-755870579 GCF_002162155.2 Triticum dicoccoides
TGGAGGAGGGGTGGCCGCAGTTGGTGGCGGTGGAGTGCGGTGGAGGAGGGGATGGCGGTGGAGGAGGGGGTGGCGATGGAGGAGGGGGCGGCAGCGGCCGCAGTTGGGGGCGGTGGAGGAGGGTGTCAGTGTCAAAACCGGCGGATCTCGGGTAGGGGGTCCCGAACTGTGCGTCTAAGGCTAATGGTAACAGGAGGCCGGGGACACGATGTTTTACCCAGGTTCGGGCCCTCTTGATGGAGGTAATACCCTAGTTCCTGCTTGATTGATCTTGATGATATGAGTATTACAAGAGTTGATCTACCACGAGATCACAGAGGCTAAACCCTAGAAGCTAGCCTATGGTATGATTATTGTTGTTGTGTCCTACGGACTAAACCCTCCGGTTTATATAGACACCGGAGGGGGCTAGGGTTACACAAAGTCGGTTTACAGAGGAGGAGATCTACATCCGTATCGCCAAGCTTTCCTTCCACGCCAAGGAGAGTCCCATCCGGACACGGGACGAAGTCTTATATCTTGTATCTTCATAGTCCAATAGTTCGGCCAAAGTATATAGTCCAGCTGTCCGGATACACCCTTATCCAGGACTCCCTCAGTAGCCCCTGATCCATGCTTAAATGATGATGAGTCCGGTGCGTAGATTGTCTTCGGCATTTCGAGGTGGGTTCCATGTCCGAATACTCCAAGATAAGTTCCGAACACAAGGATCGTGTCCGGCTCTGCAAAATAAATTCCATATACCACCGTAGAGAGAATAATAATCCACGAATCTAATCTGCTGACAACTCTTCGAAAAGTGACATCACGCCATGGTCCGATTTTTATTCGAACCGTTTTTCACAACCTGCTTCCGCACATATTGCGAGGCGTTTCCTTTGGCACGTCCTGTGAAAGCAGAGATCGTGTCCCCTTATCACGGGATCTCCATCAATACGGGTATGGGTGACCCAACCAGCACCATTAATCGAGGTGCTTGAAAAAATAAGAGATTCTGAGAGGCGAGTGGGGAGGCGCACATTCTAGATCGCCTTTATAAAGGGGTAGAAATCCCTGTTTTCACCCACGCCTTCGTCCTCCTTTGCTCATCCGTTCTCGCACCTCGAGCTCCAGCGCCCAAGTTCTCACCCTCTCCGTAGGATCGCATCATGTCCGGAGTGGGAGGCAAGTGGATGGCCTCCTCTGTCACAGAGGAGAACATCACCAAGCTTCTGGAGGCCGGATACCTAGCCGAGGATATCGCGCACAGGCTTCGAACAGAGGGACAGATTACCCCCACTCCAAAGTCTCGGGAGAGAGTAGTATTTCTCCCTCATTTCATCCGCGGACTAGTATTTCCACTCCACCCGTTTGTCCGCGGGCTCATGTACTACTACAGGCTAGACTTTCACGATGTGGCCCCGAATTTCGTCCTCAACATCTCGGCGTTCATCGTTGTGTGCGAGGCCTTCCTCCGCATCAAGCCTCACCTCGGCTTGTGGTTGAAGATCTTCTGCGTGAAGCCGAAGATCGTGAGTGGTCAACAGGCGGAGTGCGGAGGCGCCATGGTCGGCAAGATGCCCAATGTCACATGGCTTGACGGCGCCTTCGTGGAGACCGTAAAGGGGTGGCAATCAGGGTGGTTCTACATCACCGAGCCACGCGACACAAACTGGGTAGCGGCCCCCAAATTCAGATCCGGAATCCCCACGCGGCTCACTTCTTGGGAGAAGAAGGGCCTGGCCTGGGGCGAACCCATGGAGCTGGCCGGACTCGAGACCTGCATCAGAGGTATGAGGGACAAGAAGATCAAGCTTGTCAATGTGGTCCAGGTCATGCTCATTCACCGGATTCTCCCGTGTCAAAGACGGGCTTTTGATATGTGGGAGTTCGACCCGGCCAAACACCAGATGCTGCTAGAGCTCTTCGGCACAACGCATAAAGAAATCTGGAAGGTGTTGTTCAAGACCGGCGAAGTTCCTCCTCCCCTTTTCGAGGACCGGGGGCTCAGCGCAAGCCGCCTCGCCAGTCTGGTAAGTCCTCTGGTTATTACAAGATGTTTTCCTTCCTGGTACATTCATGGGAGGATTCTTAGGTCACTATGCTGACCGAACAGGAGTGGGTGGAGAAGGCAGAGCGGATTAACTGTCCGGCTCCATTGCCTGAGGACCCAGTGAGCGCACTCCTAGCAGAGATGCTGGTTCCGGCGCCTTACAAGGTGCCGGAGAAAAAGGCCGAGAAGAAGTCCGCAGGGACCCGGAAGGGTCTTCGGCGCGAAGCCGCACCAGACGCCTCGCCAGAAGATGATGAGGCGCACTCCTCCCATGAAGGGGAGGAGAGGAAGAAGAAGAAGACTGCCTCAACTGAGGGGCCGAAGGGTCCAAGAAGGTGGCCGCGGGGGCCAGAAAAGGTCCTCGGCGCAAGGCTGTGATAGAGTCATCATCTGAAGACGACGAGGAAGATTCTCCCCCCGAAGACGGGGGATAACATGAAGAAATGCCTCCTTCCCGCGCTAGGGAGGAGAAGAAAAGGAAGGCCGCCCGTCAGGGGAGGCCGGGACACCGAAGAAGGGAAAAGCATCCCTTCCCAATCACTCCACTACCGCCGCTTTCAGCGATGAAGGAGTGGCTGCCCAGGGGCAAGCCCCGGGCGAGGTTGTAAGTATCCGCATTCCATAATACTTTCCGTGTGACTTTGACCTCATGGTTTGTAATGACGCCGAACACGTTTATGCAGTCCGCCCGGGTCCTATCTCGAGGAGTCCTCTTCAGAGGAGTCTCTAAACGAGTCAGAGATGAATTCGCTCCCGACGGCAACCTCCCCACGACCTGTGGATGACACCGAGGTGTTGTCCCGGAGGATGCCAAAGCAGGAGGAGATGGTTCCGGAGATGCCCCAAGGCTAAATCTCGGGCGCCGAACACATGGGGGATGAGAACGCCATGGATTATGCTGACGGGAGCCACAGCAAGTCTGGCTCCCAACTGGCTACTACACCGGAGCCTACAAAGGTTCCGGATTCCGTTAAGCAGACCCTCATGAAGGAGGGCGAGCCGGCCATGCCGATGACCTCCGCCCAGCCGGAGGCATCAGATAATTTGTTGGAAGTGCTTCGAGGCGCTTCCATCGAGGATGAACACCGTACACTTATGGGTCCGGTGATTGAGAAGGTTCGGTCCGCCAAGGGCGGATTGACCAAAGCCTGCACCAGCCTGCTAATAGGCTTTGAGGTAAAGAAAGTGTGAGAAAATATCACCCCATAGATAGTAGACCCTCATACTTTGGTTGGTGTTCGGAAAGAAAAACCAAACGGAGGGTCAACTAAAAAACCGCAGGAAGCTAATGGTATTTTTCTGAATGAATCAAACAGGCTCTGCTGCTGACCACGCTGCACACACGGCCGAAGTTGCCTGACTCAAGCGCGAACTGGGGTAGGCCGAAGAAGAGCTCGGCCTCGTGAAGAAGCAGCTCGAGGCGAACAAAGGTCAGAGACACCCCGTCCATATGTCGTATAGAGGATAAAAAGTTGGCGATGCTAATAAAAAGCGTAATGGATTTTGATAGGGACCGCGACCGAAGTGGCGGCCCTGAAGGAAGCGTTGTCCGCGGCCGAAGCCAAGGCGGATACGGAGCGCACCGAGCGAGAGAAGCAAGATGCTCGGGTGGGAGAGGTACAACAGGAGCCCCAGGAGCTCGTCAAGAAGTTCGGCTCCCTGGATCATGACTACAAGACGCAAGCATCTGAGCTTGCAAAGGCCCTCCAGAGCGCGACCGACTCCAAAGCCGAAGCCCAAAAGGCCCTCCAGGAAATCCAGGCGGCCAAGAAGATAGCGGAGGGTAAGGCATTCTTTATGCAAAGCAAGCATGTGGAGGAGTCATTTCTTTTACTTACATGAATCCGGAGCTCTCCAGGGGCATTTGCAGATCTGCCACACAGCATTTCGGATGCCGCTGAGTTCTATCGTGCTGAAGAGGGGAGCTCTACGGAGAAGCTGTTCTGGTCCCAATATACTGGGGCCGAACACCCGATGCCTCTGAGTGACCAACTGAAGGAGCTGGTCGAACTCCACAATGCGGCCGAACAGGCCATGAGGGACCTCATAGTCCTGATGTGGCCTGGCAAGCCACTGCCCGACAGCTACTTTGGCCTGGTGAAGCGGATGGTGCATGCCTGTCCACGGCTAGAAGTTATCAAGCAATCCTTATGTATTGAGGGTGCCCGACGGGCCTTTGCCCGCGCGAAGATGCATTGGGGCAAACTGGATGCTGAGCAGCTCGTGAGTGATGGACCCCCGAAGGGCAAGGAGCATCGCTACCCCGGAATGTATTATAGTGGCGTTATGAAAGGTGCTCAGCTTGTGGCAAATGAATGTCCTAAGAACATTATTTTCGAGTAAATGTACTCATGTCATCTGTGTAATATGAGGACGAGTTTGATTGCGGTATATAATGCTTTGTTTGATTTAAAATATTACCTTCCCTGCGGCCGTTTATCAAAATCTGAAAGTAGGCCAGTCGTCGGCTTCCGCCCCCTTGTAACTAGTACTGGGGTGTTCGTGGAAAACCTAAACACTCTTTATCCAAATTCTTGGTCCTTTAAGGAGGTGTTTAGCGCAGTGAACCAGGCAATCGGACTATTCGGCTTTATAACTCTCACTTGGCCATAGAAGTCTATAATTTTAAATTTCGGCGAAGCCCCTAGTATTCGGAAAGCCGAATTGGGCGTTATACACGCCTAAATCGGGCAAGGCCGATTCCTCGCCTTAAGCGGAAAAAATCTTTAGGGATTTTACTACCTCGCGAATAGCGACCAGCTCTCGCCGCATCATGACGGTCACTTTTCGGCTTTCTCTACTGAGGTGCTCGTCCGGAAGAACCGGGACACAATCGCAGTAGTTCTCCCTGCGCTACCTTAGCCGATATAACGGAACGTAAGGTACCAAAACAAGGGAGCCGGGCTAACCCAACTATTGACCCAAGACATGATTCGGAGCTGATGCATATAATGCTATAAGTTCGGGGTGCCGCACTATTGAAAGTGTTCGGACTTTTATTGCCATTTTATGGTGCTTGAGAAGAAGCCCCTGGCAAACTAACCGTACCAAAGTGTACGGATGCAAATATTGTATAAATATTCAACGGAAAATATGAGGATAGTAATAAGAAGCTGACGCTATGTACTACTTCCAAATTTTTTGGACAATACGGCAAAACGTAGGTGTACAATTGATGCATTAAGCAGAAAAATAGGACTATTTGACATATCCTATCCAAGGGCAGGCTACACGCGGGTATGTAAGAACTGGTATAACGATCATTGAAGAGGACCGCCTGAGTATTCCCCTGACATGGAGGCCGGATTGCTAGTCGAGCTCCTGGCATGCCTGACGGTCCTGTTGCGGGGTACTTCGGACTCGCTTGACGGTGTTCGGGGATGTCGTTGCTGAATTGGCTGTTTGTCGGAGGAGGCTGCATTGTACTTCTGCCGCGAGGGCCGCAGTATGATCTTCCGTACGGAGGGAGCGGTCTATGTTTCCATTGACTGTTATGACCCCGCGAGGTCCTGGCATCTTGAGCTTGAGGTATGCATAGTGCGGTACCGCATTGAAACGAGCGAACGTAGTTTGTCCGAGTAGTGCATGATAGCCACTACGTAAAGGGACGATATCGAAGATTAACTCCTCGCTTCGGAAGTTATCCGGAGATCCGAAGACCACTTCCAGTGTCATTGAGCCCGTGCAGCGGGCCTCTACCCCTGGAAATACACCTTTGAAGGTGGTTTTGGTGGGTTATTGAGCCCGTGACGGATCGATGCCCATTTTGTGCATTGTGTCCTGATAAAGTAGGTTCAGGCTGCTGCCACCGTCCATGAGGACTTGTGTGAGGTGGAATCCGATGATGATTGTGTCAAGGACCAATGCGGCTGAGCCGCCGTGATGGATGCTGGTCGGATGTTCCCTACGATCAAAGGTGATCGGGCAGGATGACCATGGTTTGAAATTTGGGGCAACGGGCTCCATCGCATAGACATCCCTAAGTGCACGCTTTCACTCCCGTTTGGGGATGTGAGTGGCATAGACCATGTTCACCATTTTGACCTGGGGGGGGGGGGAATTTCTTCTGTCCTCTAGTGTTCGGACACTGGGGCTCCTCGTCATCATCGGTGTGCAGCCCCTTGTCCTTGTTCTCGGCATTTATCTTGCCGGCCTGTTTGAACACCCAGCAATCTCTGTTAGTGTGATTGGCTGGTTTATCGGGGTGCCATGAATCTGGCACGAGCGGTCGAGTATGTGGACCAGACTGGACGATCCCGGGTTGTTTCTTTTGAACGGCTTCTTCCGCTGACCGGATTTGGAGTTGCTGAATCTGGCATTGACTGTCGTATCCTCCGCATTGTGGCCGTTGTTTCGACGCTTGTGTCTGTTGCGCCGTGGCTTTCCGTTACTGTCACGGGTATCTGAGCTGCCAGGGTTTCCTAGAATGGTGTTGCTGCGAGCTAGCCAACTGTCCTCACTCGCGCAAAAGCGGGTCATTAGTGTTGTGAGTGCTGCCATGGTCTTCGGTTTTTCTTGGACGAGGTGTCGGGCAAGCCACTCGTCACGGATATTATGCTTAAAGGCCGCTAGGGCCTCGGCGTCCGGACAATCGACAATTTGGTTCTTTTTAGTTAGGAACCGAGTCCAGAATTTCCTAGCTGACTCTCCGGGCTATTGGGTAATGTGACTTAAGTCATCAGCATCTGGTGGTCGCACATAGGTGCCTTGGAAGTTATCGAGGAATGCGTCCTCAAGGTTTTACCAACTGCCAATAGAGTTTGCTGGCAGGCTATTCAGCCAGTGTCTGGCCGGCCCTTTAAGCTTGAGTGGGAGGTACTTGATGGCATGTAGGTCATCACCGCGGGCCATGTGAATGTGGAGAAGAAAATCCTCGATCCATGATGTCTACTACACAACCTTCTTCTTGTAGATGTTGTTGGGCCTGCAAGTGCACATGTTTGTAGGACAATAGCAAATTTCCCTCAAGTGGATGACCTAAGGTTTATCAATCCGTAAGAGGCGTAGGATGAAGATGGTCTCTCTCAAACAACCCTGCAACCAAATAACAAAGAGTCTCTTGTGTCCCCAACACACCCAATACAATGGTAAATTGTATAGGTGCACTAGTTCGGCGAAGAGATGGTGATACAAGTGCAAAATAGATAGTAGAAATAAGTATTTGTAATCTGAAATTATAAAAACAGCAAGGTAACTAATGGCAAAAGTGAGTGTAAACGGTATTGCAATGATAGGAAACAAGGCCTAGGGTTCATACTTTCACTAGTGCAAGTTCTCTCAACAATAATAACATAGATAGATCATATAACAATCCCTGAACATGCAACAAAGAGTCACTCCAAAGACACTAATAGCGGAGAACAAATGAAGAGATTATGGTAGGGTACGAAACCACCTCAAAGTTATTCTTTCGGATCGATCTATAAAAGAGTTCGTACTAGAATAACACCTTAAGACACAAATCAACCAAAACCCTAATGTCACCTAGATACTCCATTGTCACCTCGAGTATCCGTGGGCATGATTATACGATATGCATCACACAATCTCAGATTCATCTATTCAACCAACACAAAGTACTTCAAAGTGTGCCCCAAAGTTTCTACCGGAGAGTCAAGAACGTGTGCCAACCCCTATGCATAGGTTCATGGGTGGAACCCGCAAGTTGGTCACCAAAACATACATCAAGAGGCACATGATATCCCATTGTCACCATAGATAAGCACGGCAAGACATACATCAAGTGTTCTCATAAAAGACTCAATCCGATAAGATAACTTCAAAGGGGAAAACCCAATTCATCACAACAGAGTAGAGGGGGAGAAACATCATAAGATCCAACTACAATAGCAAAGCTCAGGATACATCAAGATCCTGCCATAGAGGGAACACGAGAGAGAGAGAGAGAGATCAAACACATAGCTACTGGTACATACCCTCAGCCCTGAGGGTGAACTACTCCCTCCTCGTCATGGAGAGCGCCGGGATGATGAAGATGGCCACCGGTGATGGATCCCCCCTCCGGCAGGGTGCCGGGAAGGGCTCCCGAGAGGTTTTTGGTGGCTACAGAGGCTTTCGGCGGCGGAACTCCCGATCTATCTTGATATCCGATGGTTTTAGGGTACGTAGGCTTATATAGGCGAAAGAATTCGGTCGGGAGGTGCTCGAGGAGCCCACAAGACAGGTGGGCGCGCCCTACAGGGGGGCGCCCTCCTATCACGTGGAGTCCTTGAGTATCTTCTGACTTGAACTCCACGTCTCCAGGATGATATTCTTCCAAAAAATCACGTTGCCGAAGATTTCATTCCGTTTGGACTCCGTTTGATATTCCTTTCTTCGAAATACTGAAAAAGGCAATAAAACAGCAATATGGGCTGGGCCTCCGGTTAATAGGTTTGTCTCAAAAGTAATATAAAAGTGTATAATAAAGCCCATAATCATTCAAAACAGATAATAATATAGCATGGAATAATAAAAAATTATAGATACGTTGGAGACGTATCAAGCATCCCCAAGCTTAATTCCTACTCGTCCTCGAGTGGGTAAATGATAAAAACAGAATTCTTGATGTGGAATGCTACCTAGCATGATTCTCAAAGTAATTTCTCTTTATTGTGGCATGAATGTTCAGATCCAAATGATTCAAAATAAAAGTTCATATTGATAAAATAAATAGTAATACTTCAAGCATACTAATCAAAGTAATCATGTCTTCTCAAAATAACATGGCCAAAGAAAGTTATCCCTACAAAATCATATAGTCTGGCTATTGCTCTATCTTCATCACACAAAGTATTTAATCATGCACAACCCTGATGATGAGCCAAACAATTGTTTCATACTTTAATAATCTCAAACTCATTCAACTTTCACGCAATACATGAGCGTGAGCCATGGACATAGCACTATATGTGGAATAGAACGGTGGTTGTGGAGAAGACAAAAAAGGAGAAGATAGTCTCACATCAACTAGGCGTATCAACGGGCTATGGAGATGCCCATTAATAGATATCAATGTGAGTGAGTAGGGATTGCCATGCAACAGATGCACTATAGCTATAAATATATGAAAGCTCAACAAAAGAAAACTAGTGGGGTGCATCCAACTTGCTTGCTCACGAAGACCTAGGGCATTTTGAGGAAGCCCATCATTGGAATATACAACCCAAGTTCTATAATGAAAAATTCCCACTAGTAAATGAAAGTGACAACATATGAGACTCTCTATCATGAAGATCATGGTGCTACTTTGAAGCACAAGTGTGGTAAAAGGATAATAGCATTGTCCCTTCTCTCTTTTTCTCTCATTTTTTTATTTGGGCCTTTTATCCCTTTTTTATGGCCTCTTTTTATTTATTTTTTTATTTTTTTATTTCGTCCGGAGTCTCATCCCGACTTATGGGGGAATCACAGTCTCCATCATCCTTTCGTCACTGGGACAATGCTCTAATAATGATGATCATCACACTTTTTTTTACAACTCAACAATTACAACTCGATACTTAGAACAACATATAACTCTATATGAATGCCTCCGGCGGTATACCGGGATATGCAATGAATAAAGAGTGACATGTATGAAAGAATTATGAACGGTGGCTTTGCCACAAATACAATGTCAACTACATGTTCATGGAAAAAGCAATATGACAAAAGTAATGTGTGTCATATGAACGGAACGGTGGAAAGTTGCTTGGCAATATATCTCGGAATGGCTATGGAAATTCCATAATAGGTAGGTATGGTGTCTGTTTTGAGGAAGGAGTATGGATGGGTGTATGGTACCGGCGAAAGTTGCACGATACAAGAAAGGCTAGTAATAATGGAGGGGTGAAAGGAGTGTGTATAATCCATGGACTCAACGTTAATCAATAGGACTCATATACTTGTTGTAAAAATTTAAAAGTCATCAAAAATCAAAGCACTACATGCATGCTCCTAGGGGGATAGATTGGTAGGAAAAGACCATCGCTCGTCCCCGACTGCCACTCATAAGGAAGACAATCAATAAATAAAATTGTGCTCCAACTTCATCACAAAGCGGTTCACCATACGTGCATGCTACGGGAATCACAAACTTCAACTCAAGCATTCTTTAAATCCATAATCACCCAACTAGCATGACTTTAATATTACTACCTCCATATCTCAAAACAATTATCAAGCATCAAATTGATCATAGCATGCGATTCACTTCCTATGATAGTTTTCATTCAAATTACCATGCTGTTTAAGACTCTCAAAATAATATAAGTGAAGCATGAGAGACTAGCAATTTCTACAAAATAAAACCACCACCATGCTCTAAAAGATATAAGTGAAGCACTAGAGCAAACGACAAACTACTCCAACAGATATAAGTGAAGATCAATGAGTAGCTAAATAATTATGCAACTATGCAAAGACAACCTCTCATTAAAGGATTTCAGATCTTGGTATCTTATTCAAGCAGCAAGCAAAACAAAATAAAATAGCATTGCAAGGATAGCACAACTCATGTGAAGAAGCAAAAACTTAGGCTCAACCGATACTAACCGATGATTGCTAAAGAAGAAAGGCGGGATGCCTACCGGGGCATCCCCAAACTTAGATGCTTGAGACTTCTTGAAATATTATCTTGGGGTGCCTTGGGCATCCCCAAGCTTGAGATTTTATGTCTCCTTAATTACTCTCATATCATGGTTTCTCTTTTTATCAAAAGCTTCATTCACAACAAACTCAAAAAGAACTCGTGAGATAGGTTAGTATAAACCAATGCAAAACCATATCATCTTCTACTGTAAAAAATCACTAACATTATTATTCAACATTGAATAATAAATGCCTCTGCATATTTAACACTCCTATTCTCAAATAGAATCATTAAACAAGCAAACATATGCAAACATGACAGCAATCTGCCGAAACAGTACGGTCTGTAAAGAATGCAAGAGTATCAATACTTACCTGACTCCAACAATTATGAAATAAAATTCCCACTGTAATAAATTTATCAGAGCTTAATATGCAAAAAGATTCAACATTATACCATTCTCTGACTTTTCTAGGGAATTTTTGCAACAGCGGTAAACTTTCTGTTTTCAACCAGCAACATGTATACTAGCAAAATAAGCATGGCAAAGGCTATCCTTGAATTTTTTATTGAAACTAAAGATGCAAAACATTATTCTAACTAACAGCAAGCAAAAACTAGCAAAATAAAATGACGCTCCAAGAAAAACACATATCATGTGGTGAAAAAAATATAGCTCCAAGTAAAGTTACCGATGAACGAAGACGAAAGAGGGGATGCCTTCCGGGACATCCCCAAGCTTAGGCTCTTGGTTGTCCTTGAATATTACCTTGGGGTGCCTTGGGAATCCCCAAGCTTAGGCTCTTTCCACTCCTTATTCCATAGTCCATCGAATCTTTACCCAAAACTTGAAAACTTCAACCACACAAAACTCAACACAAAACTCGTAAGCTCCGTTAGTATAAGAAAATAAATCCACCACTTAAGTATTGTAATGAACTCATTCTAAATTCATATTGGTGTAATATCTACTGTATTCTAACTTCTCTATGGTTCATACCACTTAATAATAGCCATAGATTGATCAAAATAAGCAAACAACACATAGAAAACAGAATCTGTCAAAAACAGAACAGTCTGTAGTAATCTGTATCAAACGTTTACTTCTGGAACCCAAACAAATATGAAATAAATTACTGGACCTGAGGAATTTGTCTATTAATCATATGGAAAAATAATCAACCTAAAAGCACTCTCCAGTGAACAATGGCAGCTATTCTCGTGAGCGCAAAAGTTTCTCCTTTTTACAGCAAGATCACATAAACTTCACCCAAGTCTTCCCAAAGGTTCTACTTGGCACTTTATTGAAACAAAAGCTATAAAACATGATTAATACAGTAGCATAATCATGTGTACACACAAAAACAGTAAGTATAAATATTGGGTTGTCTCCCAACAAGCGCTTTTCTTTAATGCCTTTCTAGCTAGGCATGATGATGACAATGATGCTCACATAAAAGATAAGAATTGAAACATAAAGGGAGAATCATGAAGCATATGACTAGCACATTTAAGACTAACCCTCTTCCTATGCATAGGGATTTTGTGAAGAAACAACTTATGGGAACAATAATCAACTAGCAAAGGAAGGTACAACAATCATAACTTCAAGATTTTAAGCACATAGAGAGGAAACTTGACATTATTGCAATTCCTACAAGCATATGTTCCTCCCTCATAATAATTTTCAGTAGCATCATGAATGAATTCAACAATATAACCAGCACCTAAAGCATTCTTTTCATGATCTACAAGAATAGAAAATTTACTACTCTCCACATAAGCAAAATTCTTCTCATTCGGAATAGTAGGAGTATAATAAGAGACTTGAACACTAAAAATTGTTTCCACATTAAAAGAGTAACGTTCAGAAAAGGGGTAATCATAATCATGAAAAGATTTTTAAATATAATCATCACAACTTTTTATAGCATAAGTTTCATCACAATAATCATCATAAGTAGCAACTTCGTTCTCATCATAATCGATTGAAACCTCTCCCAAGATGGTGGAATCACTAAATAAAGTTGACACTCTTCCAAATCCACTTTCATCAATATAATCATCATAGGTAGGAGGCATACTATCATCATAACAACTTTGCATATCAAAACTTGGGATGCTAAAAATATCATCTTCATTAAACGTAGCATTCCCAAGCTTGGGACAAATATTAATTTCAGCAAATATATTCTCAAATATTTCATACTCATCAAACATAGCTTCCCCAAGCTTGGGCCCTTTCATATCATAAGCATCATGGATATTCAAGGAATTCATACTAACAACATTGCAATCATGCTCATCATACAAAGATATAGTACCAAACATTCTAATGCATTCTTCTTCTAGCACTTGAGCACAATTTTCCTTTCCATCATTCTCACGAAAGATATTAAAAAGACAAAGCGTGTGAGACAAACTTAACTCCATTTTTTTGTAGTTTTCTTTTATAAACTAAACTAGTGATAAAACAAGAAACAAAAAGATTTGATTGCAAGATCTAAAGATATACTGTCAGGACCCCGACTCAATGCCACATCGATCTAGCATGTAACACCTCATATCACTTTGCGGCCTCACGCACGGTATTCCCACGGGTGTCGCCTTACCTTTGCCCGGGACCGTTTGCGCCTTTTGGCACACGTATATGACAGTGTCACTAGCATCCATATGATAAGGAGCCCGGGCTGACATGGCTAGTCGTAAACCCAAAGTGGCACAGACTTACAGGGACAGGCATCCATGACCCAGCATCGAACGTGTCGGTCATCAGCGAGTGAATCCAGGCTGTAGCACTGGGCTAGCAGGACTCCGGTGAACCGGGCTGTAGCGGGCTAACAGGACTCCGGTATTCATCGCGTGACATTTCCCCGAAGGGACAGGCACAGGAACGAAGAAGGACACATGCCGGCCAGCCTAAGTGTTCCGGAGCAGTAGCAAGCTACCATGGCTCAGTGGAAACACTAGGAGACATTTCCCGGTAAGAGAGGCTACTAAAGATAAACAACTAGATGGTCAGATCCCACACATACCAAGCATTTCAATAACATACACACAATATGCTCGATATGTGCAAATACAACATGGCATCACAACATGTCTCTACGACTCAAGTAATTATTCATTAGGCTCCGAGGAGCGAGACATTACAAACATGGGTCTCACGACCCAACAATCAGAGCATACAAGTCAAAGCACAAGCGGAAGCTATCATGTCTGAGTACAGACATCTATAAATGAAAAAGGCTGAGAAGCCTGACTATCTATCAGATCCTGCCGAGGGCACAAGATCGTAGCTGAGGTAACAAGCTAAACGTCGAAGTCCACGCGAAACTACTAGTGAGACCGAAGTCTCTCTGCAAAAACATAAAATAGGCAAACGTGAGTACAAATGTACCCAGCAAGACTTACATCAGAACTATCTACATATGCATCATTATCAACAAAGGGGATGGTGGGGTTTAACTGCAGCAAGCCAGCTTTGACTCGGTGGCTATCCTAAACTACGACTGCAAGCGACTCTTTTGAGGTGGCGCACACGAGTCCACATATTCACCATACCCGACTCAATGCCACATAGATCTAGCATGTAACACTTCATATCACTTTGCGGCCTCACGCACGGTATTCCCACGGGTGTCGCCTTACCGTTACCCGGGACCGTTTGCGCCTTTTGGCACACGTATATGACAGTGTCGCTAGCATCCATATGATAAGGAGCCCGGGCTGACATGGCTAGTCGTAAATCCAAAGTGGCACAAACTTACAGGGACAGGCATCCATGACCCAGCATCGAACGTGTCGGTCATCAGCGAGTGAATCCAGGCTGTAGCACTGGGCTAGCAGGACTCCGGTGAACCGGGCTGTAGCGGGCTAACAGGACTCCGGTATTCATCGCGTGACATTTCCCCGAAGGGACAGACACAGGAACGAAGAAGGACACATGCCGGCCAGCCTAAGTGTTCCGGAGCAGTAGCAAGCTACCATGGCTCGGTGGAAACACTAGGAGACATTTCCCGGTAAGAGAGGCTACTAAAGATAAACAACTAGATAGTCAGATCCCACACATACCAAGCATTTCAATAACATACACACAATATGCTCGATATGTGCAATACAACATGGTATCACAAAATGACTCTACGACTCAAGTAGTTTATTCAATAGGCTCCGAGGAGCGAGATATTACAAACAGGGGTCTCATGACCCAACATTCAGAGCATACAAATCAAGCACAAGCGGAAGCTATCATGTCTGAGTACAGACATCTATAAATGAAAAAGGCTGAGAAGCCTGACTATCTACCAAATCCTGCCGAGGCACAAGATCGTAGCTGAGGTAACAAGCTAAACGTCGAAGTCCACGCGGAACTACTAGCGAGACCGAAGTCTCTCTGCAAAAACATAAAATAGGCAAACGTGAGTACAAATGTACCCAGCAAGACTTACATCAGAACTATCTACATATGCATCATTTTCAACAAGGGGATGGTGGGGTTTAACTGCAGCAAGCCAGCTTTGACTCGGTGGCTATCCTGAACTACGACTGCAAGTAACTCTTTGAGGTGGCGCACACGAGTCCACATATTCACCATATCAATACACCACTATGGATCCGCTACCGTCTCCCTACGAGAACGCCATCCATAGCACTCACGCTTATCTTGCGTATTTTAGGGTATCCACTTTCACTTGTCTATGAACTGATATAAGCAACCCAGAAGTCCTTTACCGCGGACACGGCTATTCGAATAGATCATATTAACCCTGCAGGGGTGTACTTCTTCACACACGCTCTCACCACTTACCGCCGTTTACACGACATGTACTCGGCAACCTTCAAGCAGAAGCCCAATGTGGGTGTCGGCCACGGCCTACCTAAACACTCGAGTCTCTAGTCCAGGTTTATCGCCTATTCGGGTTCCATCCATGAGGAGATCCGGCTGGAGTTTCGCTCACAGCCCCAAACGATGTGAACAGGGTTCCCGAGACACCAAACGGGCGCCCGGTACACTGTGCCACGTGCCTACCGCATCACAGCCCACCCCTACGGTCAGCGCTGCGCACGGCCTCCAGCATACTAAAAACACCAGAAACTACTTGCAACTCCTGGACAGAGGACAAGGGTGATCAAGAAGCCGAGAGGGTCCATTGGTTTCGGGCCCAATGCGTGGTAGTAGCTGAATCATGGATCACAAACACAGAACTCAGTTCCTGAGGATGGCTGCAATGAGACAACCCACCATGTACTCCTACATGGCCTCTCACCGCTACCTTTACCAAATCGTGTTCACACACTTAGCTCACACACAGTAGGACATGTTCACACGCCTCTGATTCATCCCCGATGAATCAGACCTGACTCAACTCTAAGCAGTAGCAGGCATGACAAACAAACATGAATGAGTAGGCACAACAGGGCTCAAACAACTCCTACTCATGCTAGTGGGTTTCATCTATTTACTGTGGCAATGACAGGTCATGCAGAGGATAAAGGGGTTCAGCTACCGCAGCAAGTAACAGATGAATCGGTGTTGTCCTAATGCATTAAAAGAGAGCAGGAGCGAGAGAGTAGGATTGTATCGGAATGAACAAGGGGGTTTTGCTTGCCTGGCACTTCTGAAGATAGCATTGAGTCTTCATTAGTGTCAACGATCACATCATCGGTATCACGTCTATCGAGAGGGGACAAATACCGGCAACACAGAAGGGAACACAATCAATGCAATGCACAATATGATGCATGATCATGACATGGCAAAATGAATGTGTTTTGGGCTAATGCAACTAGCAACAGATTAAATGAAGTTGGTTTGAATACAAGATTCAAATTCAAACTCCATATGTGATTATTCAAATGCCATTTAATTGATTTGTGCTAAACAGCAGCTATAAGTTGTTCTAACATGCATGAAAATGGTACAGATGGATTCCTTGAATTTTTCTGATAATTTTTCATATATAATTTATTTCATTTGGAGTTACGGTTAATTTTCTATGATTTATTGAAGTTTATACAATTTTCTGAAATTTCCTGAATAATAATAAATCCAGAAAATACTTATTGCGTCAGCCTGATGTCATGATGACGTCAGGAGGTCAAAGGCGCCAGCCCAGGTCAAACCTGACGCTGGGACCCACATGTGAGTGTAACAACTAGTTAACAGGATTAAGTTAATACTAACTAAACTGTCAATGGGCCTGGGCCCGCATGTCAGTGGTTAGTTGACTAACTAAACAGGGTTAGCTAGTGTTAGGTTAGTCACTAATCCAGGTAATTAGCGCTAAACTAATCTAACTAAAATTAGCAAGGGTGGCCCACATGTCATTGACCCAGGGGTCAAACTGGGCCCACCCAGTCAACGATCAGCGGGTCAAACCCGCCGGCGTCTAGCCGCCGGCGAGGCCGAGACGACGGAGAGCGTCGGAAACGCTGCTCCGGCCACGGTTTGATGCGCGGGTGGGTGCTACGAGTAGCTGGCGATGTGGCGCATCCAACGGTGGCGGTGTTTGGTGCTGGGGTGGCCGGAGTTAACGGCGGCGAACTCTTTGCGGCCACCGGAGTTCGGGCAATCTCGGGGTCGGGGTTAGGGAGCACGGCAGGATGAGTTGGGGCGTGCTACGGACTCCTGAGATCGCGGTGAGCACGTCAGTGGGCTCGGATACGAGCTGGGGTGGCTGTGGCCACGGCCACGCCATGGCCGGTGGCGAGAAACTCTCGGCCGCGATGGAGGAAGAGGCTAGGGGGCGAGAACGGAGGGGGCGAGCACAGGAGAAGCAGCAGGGGCTCACAGCGGATTCATTCGAGGCGGAGACGAGGCCGGGGGAGCGTTGGAGGCAGCACAGGGTCGCCGGAGATCCGGGCGGCCGAAGGTAGAAGACGACGATTGCGACGACGTTGCAGGGCGCCTGAGGATGCGTGGCTCATCTGGGATGACGCGGACGACGAGGCGGAGCCAACGATCATGACGGTTGCTCGAGGGACGGCCGGTGAGCGCGGTGACGGTGTGCGGCGGCGACGGAGGCGTTCGGGAGCGAGAGGGGAAAAAAGCAGAGAAGGGGGAAAGGGTCGAGGGAGAGTGAGAGAGGTCGGGCGGATCGGGACGTCACCGGCATTCATCCACGCGGCCAGGGGAAGCAGGAGGTGGCCAGGGGAAGCAGGAGGTGGCCGAGGCAGCGTCGGCGCGCGCCTCGCCTCGCCTCTGTTCGTCCTCCTGGCAGAGGAGGAAGAGGACAAGGGGGAGGAGGAGGTGGGCTGGGCCGGCCATGTGGGGGAGCTGGGCCGGCTGGTGGGCTGCACGGGTGAGGCCAGGTAGGCTTTACTCTTTTTATTTTTTTCTTCTATTTTGTTTTTATCTGATCTTTTGCCACTGTTTTGAAATAAAACAAATTCAAAAACAGTGACAAAATTCCCCTGAACATTTTATTTAGCACAATGGAAATATACCAAAGCACATAAAAATGTTTCAGTTATTTGAACATATATTCAGTAATATTTGGATATAAGTTCAAATTCAAAATAGTATTGATTTAAATTCAAAGTCCCAAGATAAATCCTTTTAAAATGTTCATTATTTTTGGTTTAGATCAAAACCCTTGCCAAAAATATTAAACATCTAAGAAGAACATTTTGGAACAATGAATGAGATTTTAGGGTTTTTGCCCTTCTTTTATTTAGGGTTTTGAGGCTTCTGACTTCCTCAGTTCAGGTTTCAAAAATTTAAACATGATGCTCAGATGGAAGCAAGCATAGGACAGGCCAGAACTAGGGATGTGACATATACCTTCAAGCGCTAACCTCCCCGGCAACGGCGCCAGAAAAGAGCTTGATGTCTACTACACAACCTTCTTCTTGTAGACGTTGTTGGGCCTGCAAGTGCACATGTTTGTAGGACAGTAGAAAATTTCCCTCAAGTGGATGACCTAAGGTTTATCAATCCGTAGGAGGCATAGGATTAAGATGGTCTCTCTCAAATAACCCTGCAACCAAATAACAAAGAGTCTCTTGTGTCCCCAACACACCCTATACAATGCTAAATTGTATAGGTGCACTAGTTCGGCGAAGAGATGGTGATACAATTGCAAAATAGATAGCAGAAATAGGTATTTGTAATCTGAAATTATAAAAACAGCAAGGTAACTAATGGCAAAAGTGAGTATTGCAATGATAGGAAACAAGACCTAGGGTTCGTACTTTCACTAGTGCAAGTTCTCTCAACAATAATAACATAGATAGATCATATAACAATCCCTCAACATGCAACAAAGAGTCACTCCAAAGACACTAATAGCGGAGAACAAACGAAGAGATTATGGTAGGGTACGAAACCACCTCAAAGTTATTCTTTCGGATCGATCTATAAAAGAGTTCGTACTAGAATAACACCTTAAGACACAAATCAACCAAAACCCTAATGTCACCTAGATACTCCATTGTCACCTCAAGTATCCGTGGGCATGATTATACGATATGCATCACACAATCTCATATTCATCGACTCAACCAACACAAAGTACTTCAAAGAGTGCCCCAAAGTTTCTACAGGGGAGTCAAGAACGTGTGCCAACCCCTATGCATAGGTTCATGGGTGGAACCCGCAAGTTGGTCACCAAAACATACATCAAGAGGCACATGATATCCCGTTGTCACCACAGATAAGCACGGCAAGACATACATCAAGTGTTCTCATAAAAGACTCAATCGGATAAGATAACTTCAAAGGGGAAAACTCAATTCATCACAAGAGAGTAGAGGGGGAGAAACATCATAAGATCCAACAACAATAGCAAAGCTCGGGATACATCAAGATCATGCCATAGAGGGAACACGAGAGAGAACACGAGAGAGAGAGAGAGATCAAACACATAGTTACTGGTACATACCCTCAGCCCCGAGGGTGAACTACCCCCTTCTGGTCATGGAGAGCGCCCGGATGATGAAGATGGCCACCGGTGATGGATCCCCCCTCCAGCAGGGTGCCGGGAAGGGCTCCCGAGAGGTTTTTGGTGGCTACAGAGGCTTGCGGCGGCGGAACTCCCGATCTATCTTGATATCCGATGGTTTTAGGGTACGTAGGCTTATATAGGCGAAAGAAGTCGGTCCAGGGGTGCTCAAGGAGCCCACGAGACAGGGGGGCGCACCCTACAGGGGGGGGGGGCGCCCTCCTATCTCATGGAGTCCTCGAGTATCTTCTGACTTGAACTCCACGTCTCCAGGATGATATTCTTCCAAAAAATCACATTGCCGAAGGTTTCATTCCGTTTGGACTCCGTTTGATATTCCTTTTCTTCAAAATACTGAAACAGGCAATAAAACAACAATATGGGCTGGGCCTCCGGTTAATAGGTTAGTCCCAAAAGTAATATAAAAGTGTATAATAAATCCCATAATCATTCAAAACAGATAATAATATAGCATGGAACAATCAAAAATTATAGATACATTGGAGATGTATCAATTCACACCGCGGGGTATGTTGTGCCATCGCATGACTCGATGTTGACGGGTTTAAACCCTTCCGGGAATTCATGTTCCATTACTTCGTCAATGAAGCAGAGGGTGTGTGTGGCGCCTCTGTGCCGGGCTATGTCGCGGCATAGTCCGATTAGGTCTGGTCGGTAATGTCCGGCCCGGCCGGATTGATCAGTATTGTATCCGGTGTGACGATCAGTGTCCTGAGCTGTGGCGCGCCCTCGTGATCCGTAGATCGATCTTGGTTGTCCTGCATTGTTTTCCAGTATGTCTTGCAGGTCCTGCATATTGCCCTGAGCCGTAGTGAACCGATGTGGGGGTGCGGGCTGGTGTCCTGCCTGACATGTCGTTTTATCCCAGCCACGTGGTGGTTGGTCAGCCTCATCTTGTGCTGGAAGTTCATGCTCCTCGACCTCTTCTTCTAGCGGTTTATGCTTTGGGTATCCCCTGCTCGGGGGATCGAGTCCGTATTCTTCGGCCGCCAGGACTTCGTTCCATCTTTCTGCAAGCAGATCTTGGTCCGCTTGGAGCTGCTGCTGCTTCTTTTCCAGGCTTCTTGCAGTGGCTATAACCCTGCGCTTGAAGCGCTCCTGCTCTATGAGATCCTCTGGTACGCCGAATTCGTCGTCTCCGAGGCTCACCTCGTCTTCGGAGGGAGGCATATAGTTATCAACCTCCAAGTATCCGTCCGCCGCCTGTTCATCTGGGCTAGCCTGCCCGTGTTCCTGTCCGGCTTGCTCGAAGGTGGGTTGATCAGGATCATATTCCTCTTCGGCACCATTTGGATTTTCTTCTCCAGTGCCGGTATTGTTGTGGTGAGGCTTGGAGCAGCACCGATGACGCCCATGTTTTGCTTTCTTCCCCGAGGGGTTATCTCCCATTGCCTCATTGCCATTGGTTTCTTTGGGAGTATCCACCATATATATATATATATATATATATATATATATATATATATATATATATATATATATATATATATATATATATATATATATATATATATATATATCATATGAAGAGGTGGCAGTCCAGCGCCCTATGGGCGGTGGTTCCTATTCTTCTCCCGCATCGTCGTCTATACTGTCGATGTCTTCGGAGTCGTAGTTAAGCACGTCGGTTAAGTCATCGACCGTGGCTATGAAGTGGGTGGTGGGTGGGTAACGAATTTCTTCATCGCCAGCTTCCCACTCGAGCCGGACATAGTTCGGCCAGGAGTCTCCTGACAAAGAGAGAGACCTTAATGAATTCAGCACGCCTCTGAAGGGTGAGTGCTGAAAGATATCCACGGCGGCGAACTCCATGACTGGATCCCATTTGGATTCGATGGGCACGGATGCGCACGGTCCGGAACACACTACCGGAGATGAGTCCGGGGGTCCGGAGGTACAGATTTCCCGAGGAGAGGAGTCTGTGTTCAGCTCCAACGCCGATGAGAATGCGGCCTTCGGGGCGGGGTCCATCCACCCGTCCTCGGGAGGCACGGCCTGCTCTGGAACGAAGTCCGGAACTGAAGCAGGTGCGATGTTCCGAATACTGTCCGACTGCAGATCTAGGTCATGCTCGTCGTGATTGTTCGGCGCTCCTGACACGGGCCTGACTACGTCGAAGATCATGTCTCCGCGGTTATTGGCGATGTAGTTTAGGTTTCCAAACCTGACCTGATGGCCAGGGGCGTAGCTATCGATCTGCTCCAGATGGCCAAGCGAGTTGGCCCGCAGTGCGAAGCCGCCGAGCACGAAGATCTGTCCGGGGAGGAAAGTCTCACCCAGGGCAGCGTGGTTGAAGGTTGGAGAAGCCATCTAGCCTTGCAGTGTTGACACAGAGCAACTCTCAATGAAAGCACCAATGTCGGTGTCAAAACTGGCGGATCTCGGGTAGGGGGTCTCGAACTAGGCGTCTAAGGCTAATGGTAACAGGAGGCTGGGGACATGATGTTTTACCCAGGTTTGGGCCCTCTCGATGGAGGTAATATCCTACTTCCTGCTTGATTGATCTTGATGATATGAGTATTACAAGAGTTGATCTACCACAAGATCAGAGAGGCTAAACCCTAGAAGCTAGCCTATGGTATGATTGTTGTTGTTGTGTCCTATGGACTAAACCCTCCGGTTTATATAGACACCGTAGGGGGCTAGGGTTACACAAAGTCGGTTTACAGAGGAGGAGATCTACATACGAATCACCAAGCTTGCCTTCCACGCCAAGGAGAGTCCCATCCGGACATGGGACGAAGTCTTCTATCTTGTATCTTCATAGTCCAACAGTCCGGCCAAAGTATATAGTCCGGCTGTCCGGATACCCCCTTATCCAGGACTCCCTCAGAGGGGGTGGCGGCGGCTGCAGGGGGTGGCGGTGGAGGAGGGGGTGGCCGCAGTTGGTGGCGGTGGTGGCGGTGGTGATTTCGGCGTCGGCGGCGGTGGTGGCGCAGGGAAGAGACGAGGTGAATGAAGATACAAACGAAAGGGGAAAGGTTAACATCTAGGTTAGATGCTTTACCGAGAGCAGCGCTCGGAAAAGGTGTCCATTACTGAGAGCCGAGAATCGACACTCGGTAACCACTGCTCTATTTTTCCCTTCTCCTTTTGTTTTTGTTTTGCACTATCTTTTTTTATCTCACATCCTATATACCTAAGAGATTCATCCCCACTAACCTATTTATCTAAACATGCAACATGTCCACATCATCAGTCCTTCCACGTCATCAAGTTTTGGTCCTCACAACCCCACGTCATTTACCACAAAAGCAACTATTTTTTTTATTTTCCGAATAAGACGAAGCCAACCATGTGACACCTCGCATCCCGTTCTCACTTTTTCATCTTCAGACTCGGCTGCTCGTGTGCCCTGCCCACACTCATCGCGTCCTCTGCACTTCTACACACGCCTCTTCCTCGCCCGTTCTCTTAAAACACACAACATTCACCCCTGATTTCTTCCGTCCATCTCCGTCACTCATCCCTCCCCTCTATCTCCATCCCTCCAGTGGCTTTCCCCATCACCCAATCCGAAGGTAGACTGCCATCGTTGTGTCGGCGACATGCCATGAACCCCAAACTCGAGTAGATCTATGGTGATGAGATCCAGGATATCTTCCGCACCCTGCATAAGGCAGATCTCTCTATCTTTTTTATTCAATAATTTTAGTCCCAATTTGTTCTGTAGTTGTGCTAAAAAATATTATACGATGTGGACTCTGTGCTGAGACCAGATTTTGCCTACCCACTACCAAATCATGACAACTCTCTTTTTTTCAATAATTTTAGTCCAAATTTGTTCCTGAGGGGGGGGGGAGAGGGCACCCATACATGGGCGTGGCCCATGCATATGCATGCAGGGGTGGTGTGCTATTTGAATAAGCAACGCACGTCCTTGACGTAACACGTGCCTCACAAACCACACACACAGGTGGGAACATCGAGGACCGGCTGCGTCCGTCCCCGAGACAGTCTTCGGTGGGCGATCTCGTGATAGAACGGGCCTAGACTTGGTCTGTCATCTCGCGATGACATGCACTAACACGGAGAAGCAGTTATTCACCATGGACGACACCCTCTCGGTGCCTAAAAATGATCTAGACCGCCGGGGCCACCGGATGGGTGCTCGATATGGAGACCGCCCGAGGGGTGGGGGGGCACCCCTACATGCGCGTGGCCCATGCATATGCCTGCAGGGGTGGTGTGCTATTT
>NC_041385.1:755870944-755897604 GCF_002162155.2 Triticum dicoccoides
CCACCGGATGGGTGCTCGATATGGAGACCGCCCGAGGGGGGGGGGAGAGCACCCCTACATGCGCCTGGCCCATGCATATGCATGCAGGGGTGGTGTGCTATTTGAATAAGCAACACACGTCCTTGATGTGGCACGTGCCTCACAAACCACACACACGGGCGGGAACGTCGAGGACCTACTGCATTCGTCCCCGAGACAGAGTCTTCGGTGGGTGATCCCGTGATAGAATGGGCCTAGACTTGGTCTGTCATCTCGCGATGACATGCACTAACACGAAGAAGCAGTTATTCCCCATGGCCTAGCCCCTCTAGGTGCCGAAGAACACCCTAGACCGCCGGGGCCACCGGAGGGGTGCCGGTCTCTAGAACCCGACGAGGCTCATCCGAAGAAGAAAACACCAGACGGTAATTATAATGTTCTAAGGTTGTTTGCCAAGCATGAAAGAAAACAACAAAAAAAAGTATAATAAATATTATGGAGGCACAAGAAGGAAAGAGATCTAGGTGGATGCTTTACCGAGAGCCGCTCTCGGAAAAGGTGGCAATTACTGAGAGCCGGGAATCGACCATCGGTAACCACTGCTCTAATTTTTCCCCTTCTCTTTTTGTATTTTTATTGTACTATCTTTTTTGTATCTCATATTTCATATGCTTTTACGACCAAAGTTTATAAATTAAATGACTTTTGATGATTTTTTTCAAAACTCAACTTTAAAGAGTGTAAAGTAAAAAACATGAGAAGAAGCAGTTGTTGACCGTGGCCTACCCCCTCTCTCGGTGCCGGTCAACTTCCTAGACCACCGGGGCCACCGGATAGCCCATGCATATACATGCGATGGCCTCCTTTGAGAGCACGGGAAGTTTCGAGGGCAACGGAGCAACAAGACCCGCACTTCCTGCACAAACCGGACACATTCCCTCTCGATACCCATAGACTATCTTGAAGAACGGGACTAGAATTGGCCTGTCATCTCGCGATGACATGCACTAACACGGAGAAGCAGTTATTCACCATGGACTACACCCTCTCGCTGCTGAATAACGCCCTAGACCGTCGGGGCCACCGGATTGGTGCTCGATAAGGAGAACGCCCCGGGGGAGGGGGGGGGAGGGCACCCGTGCACGCGTGTGGCCCATGCATATGCATGCAGGGGGGTGTGCTATTTGAATAAGCAACACACGTCATTGATGTGACACATGCCTCACAAACTAAACACACGGGCAGGACCGTCGAGGACCGGCTGCGTCCGTCCCCGAGACAGAGTCTTCGATGGGTGATCCCGTGACAGAACGGGCCTAGACTTGGTCTGTCATCTCGCGATGACATGCACTAACACGGAGAAGCAGTTATTCACCATGGACTACACCCTCTCGGTGCCGAATAATGCCGTAGACCGCCGGGGCAACTGGATGGGTGCTCGATATGGAGACCTCCCGAGGGGGGGGGCACCCCTACATGCGCGTGGCCCATGCATATGCATGCAGGGGTGGTGTGCTATTTGAATAAGCAACGCACGTCCTTGATGTGGCACGTGCCTCACAAACCACACACACGGGCGGGAACATTGAGGACCGGCTGCGTTCGTCCCCGAGACAGAGTCTTCGATGGGCGATCCCATGACAGAACGAGCCTAGACTTGGTCTGTCATTTCGCGATGACATGCACTAACACGAAGAAGCAGTTATTCCTCGTGGCCTACCCCCTCTAGGAGCCGAACAATGCCCTAAACCGTCGGGGCCACCGGAGGGGTGCCGGTCTCTAGAACCGGACGAGTCTCATCCGAAGAAGAAAACACAAGACGGTAATTATAATGTGCTAACGTTGTTTGCCAAGCATGAAAGAAAACAACAAAAAAAGTATAATACATATTATCAGGAATTCACAAAGAAGGAAAGAGATCTAGGTGGATGCTTTACCGTGAGCAGCTCTCGGAAAAGGTGGCAATTACCGAGAGCCCGGAATCGACCCTCGGTAACCACTGCTCTAATTTTTTTTCCTTCTCTTTTTGTCTTTTTTTTGCAGTATCTTTTTTGTATCTCATATTTCATATGCTTTTACGACCAAAGTTTATAAATTAAATGACTTTTGATGATTTTTTTCAAAACTCAACTTTAAAGAGTGTAAAGTAAAAAACATGAGAAGAAGCAGTTGTTGATCGAGGCCTACCCCCTCTCTCGGTGCCGGTCAACTTCCTAAACCTCCAGGGACACCGGATAGCCCATGCGTATACATGCGATGGCCTCCTTTGTGAGCACAAGAAGTTTCGAGGCCAACGGAGCAACATGACCCGCACTTCCTGCACAAACCGGACAAATTCCCTCTCGATACCCATAGACTATCTCGAAGAATGGGCCTAGACTTGGTCTGTCATCTCGCGATGACATGCACTAACACAGAGAAGCAGTTATTCACCATGGACTACACCCTCTCGGTGCCGAATAACGCCCTAGACCGCCGGGGCCACCGGATGGGTGCTCGATATGGAGACTGCATGAGGGGGGAGGGCTCCCGTACATGCGCGTGGCCCATGCATATGCATGCAGGGGTGGTGTGCTATTTGAATAAGCAAGGCACGTCCTTGACATGGCACGTGCCTCACAAACGACACACATGGTCGGTAACATCGAGGACCAGTTGCGTTTGTCCCCGAGAAAGAGTCTTCGGTGGCGATCCCGTGACAGAACAGGCCTAGACTTGGTCTGTCATCTCGCGATGACATGCACTAACACGGAGAAGTAGTTATTCACCATGGACTACACCCTCTCAGTGCCGAATAACGCCCTAGACCGCCGGGGCCACCGGATGGGTGCTCGATATGGAGACTGTCGGTGTCAAAACCGATGGATCTCGGGTAGGGGGTCCCAAGCTGTGCGTCTTAGGATCGATGGTAACATGAACACAGGATTTTACCCAGCTTCGGGCTCTCTTGATAAGATAATACCCTACATGCTGCTTGATTGACTATAATGAGTATAGGGGTTAAAAGAGTTGATCTACCCTGAGATCATATGTTGTGGTCTAAACCCTAGAGGTATGATGAGTAATGTCATAATAATCCATCGATTAGCCTAGCCTCGGTTTATATAATGTACCATAGGCCTAGGGTAACAAGAGTCCTAGCCGAATACGCCGGTGGGGAGGAGTCCTTGTCTTGATCACCAAGTCTTGTGGAATCTTCCTTGTATGCGGCAATTGTCCGGACTGGCCCATGAGTATAAGGCCATGGGGGTCCTCGGCCCAATCTTACTGATCAGGAGACCACGTCGTGAGTACCCCCTAGTCCAGGACACCGTCAGTAGCCCCCTGAACCGGTCTTCAAGTTGGGGATGCTCCTCGATTCTTCTGAACTGTTCTTCATCTTCGGCCGTCGGTCTTGAAAACTGGTTCAACGAATCTTCTGATCTTTGATCTTGAGGATCGCCAAAGTGCATCCGAAGAGTTTATACGTCGGGTATCCGAGGAGCCCCTTTAAGTTTACAGCCTTTACCAATTCCTTGTTATTTTTATGCCACGCCTCGGGTTTGATGTTGTTCCCGAGCGGCAACGTCCTCTTGCGTCCGAGCTCCAACGCCGGACTGCATTCGAGGTATCTTTAGCAGCCGAGCACCAATGCCGGACCGCTTCCGAGCTCCAATGCCGGAATGTATCCGAGCTCCAACGCCGGACTATGTCCAAGCTCCAACGCCGGACTATGTCCAAGCTCCAACGCCGGACTGTACGTATCCGAGCTCCAACGCAGGCCTGTATCTGAGGTGTCATAGATCACCTTGGTTCAAAAAGTTGAAGGAGTTTAGCCGAGCTAAATGCCGGAAATGCCCTCTACGGAGCCAGCCACTAGTGTCCGAGCTTTATGCCGGACTACTTCCGGGGTGTCTATTGTAGTCGAGCACCAATGCCGGACTGTATCCGAGGTGGTGCACTACCCCTGACTGCGGGCTGATTTTTTGATTGGTGCGATTTATTCTCTGCCGAGATATATAGCCAGTAGCGCTCAAGGTGTGTGCGTCAGTCTAAAACCCGAGATGCACCTGAAGGAAAACATGAAATCGCTGATCCTAGTTGCCCCTGAGACTCAGGTCGATGCGCGAAATTGGCCTGAGGATCAACTCCTAGCTCGGCAGCATACATAGGAATGGAAACGCGGTGTGCAAAGTCATCGAGACTCAGGTTGGGTGCGGCCGACCAACCCGAGGATAATAATCTCCTCGAAAACTATATTGCACTTTCAATTTTCTGCATTGGACAAGCAATGCAGTAGCCCCGGAGACACTGGTCGGGTGGCGACACCAGATCAGGGGACCGATGTACCCCTTTAATATTTGTAAATAATAAGCACGAAGCCTAGTAGCCCCCGAGCCTTAATGTGGGCACGGGTGGCCGAATTAAGGATCGATGTCCAAAGTAAAATCACAAATTATGTGTAATGATTCTATGTATCCAAGTACTTTACATCATCAATGCTCGGATCCGCATTGTACAAAACTTTGTTGACTGGCCATCGGCTTCAACCTCCTCAGCCAGTAGTCGGGGAGTGTTTGTCCCACTTTATAAAGCCTTTATGAGGGCAAAGATTTGCGGCAAACAAGGCAATCCGTCCATACGGTTTTATAAACAAAGGTACGCAGAGAGACATGTTATATTATTGTTTAACATAAGAAACATCGTCCAAAAAAAGTAGTCCTGCTATCGGTTCCTTTCTTTGGGTTGTCATGCTAAGCATGATCATGAAACCTCCGCTCCAATCAATGTGGGAGGAAAATACTGAGGATTTAGTTCGGGAAAAGCTTCCAAACTCTGTGGTCTAGATGAACCCAAATTTTCACTTCCGTTGCGACCGTTTATAATCTGAAAGTGTCCCATCATCGGCTTCTACCCCGTTGTAGATGCTACGCAGGGTGTTTCCGAAATAACAAAACAACCCTTAGCCGACGTCTCGGCGCCCGAAGGCGGTTGTGTTGGCGGAAACGAGGCAATCAGAAATGCGGGCTTTATGACTTTCACTTAGTCATAGGAGCTTAAAGTTGGGAGGCCAGCAAGTAGCCCCCCGCTTAGTGTTCGGCGACAGCCTAGGTCAAGCCGTAAACACTTCGGACAATGTTATGAATGGCCCGTCATTTAATATAGTCATCAGATCGCTGACCGGTTTATGCTTTATTGTGACAGTTAGTTTTTGGCTTTCTCCACCGAGGTGCTTAACCATGCGAGCTGGAAGCACAATCGCAGTGGTTCTCCTTTTGCACACCTAACCGAACAAAGCGGAATGTAGGAGGCAAGCATAGGAGCTGGGTAACCCAACTATCGACCTAAGACACCATTTGAAACCGATGCATATATAGCAATATCCGAGGATTTTTGCCGAATCTCTAAAGGTGTCCAGCGTTGCACTGCGAGACTTATGTGGAAAACACACAAATAGTTGAAAAGGGCCATAGGATTGGAAAACTAAAAAACGTCAGTAAAAACTCGACGTCCGAACTAGATTAATTGTTCGGCGCCAATAGAAAATTGGTATTAGAGAAAAAAATGTGCGTCTATCTTGCTTTAACATGACACATCCTATCTCAAGACTTCAAGCGGGTCAGCCTACGGCTTCAACCTCCTATCCCGAAGGTGGATGAGAGGGAAATCAGGCTATTGACCACACAGTCGCGTCGAAAAAAGGAGTGATAGAAAAAAGACTTTCCATCGACTTGGAAGAAGAACAATTATTATAAAACAGCTCACATATATTTAAGAGCCCCCAAGTGACTTGGGTAAAAGAATTTTATGTTATAATGATTGTGCGTACCGAAGTACTTATATCATATATGTGTTCACCCGAACTTTGAACGCGTCTTAACCGACCGTCGGCTTCTCCCTCTTCGGCCAAAGGCCGAAAAGTGTTATGTTGTCAGGACCCCGACTCGATGTCACATCGATCTAGCCGGTAACACCTCATATTACTTTGCGGCCTCACGCACGGAATCCCCACGGGTGTCGCCTTACCTTTGCCCGGGACCGTTTGCGCCTTTTGGCTCACGTATATGATAGTGTCGCTAGCATCCATATGATAAAGAGCCCGGGCTGACATGACTAGTCGTAAACCCAAAGTGGCACAGACTTACAGGGACAGGCATCCATGACCCAGCTTCGAACGTGTCGGTCATCAGCAAGTGGGTCCGGGCTGTAGCACTGGGCTAGCAGGACTCCGGTAAACCGGGCTGTAGCGGGCTAGCAGGACTCCGGTACTCAAAGCGTGACATTTCCCCGAAGGGACAGACACAGGAACGAAGAAGGACACATGCCGGCCAGCCTAAGTGTTCCAGAGCAGTAGCAAGCTACCATGGCTCAGCGGTAACACTAGGAGACATTTCCCGGTAAGAGAGGCTACTAAAGATAAACAACTAGATAGTCAGATTCCACACATACCAAGCATTTCAATCATACACACACTATGCTCGATATGTGCAAATACAACGAAGCATCACAACATGACTCTACGACACAAGTACTTTATTTAAGGCTCAGGGAGCCATACATAACATACACAAAGGTACGGGTCTCACGACCCAACATACAAGTCATACAGTCATACAAACCAGCAGTGGAAGTAACTTGTCTGAGTACAGACAACTAGTAAAATAAAAGAGGCTTGGGAAGCCTAGCTATACTACAAGGTCCTTCACAAGCTCAGGGTCACCACCTGGGTCTTTAGCCTACTCGTTGATGTCAACGTCTACATAGAACCCATCAGAAGGGGTTGCAGCGTCTTCTGTAAAAATGTAGATTATAGCAACATGAGTACAAAGATACTCAGCAAGACTTACATCAGATCCTACATACATGCTTAGTATCAAGAAGGGTTGGTGGAGTTATTGCAGCAAGCCAGCTTTGACTCTTGGCTAGGCTATCCTACGATACTCCAACTTGAAATGGTTTTGCGCACACGAGTCCACTACTCACCAATTCAATACACTACCGAGGATCCACCTCCGTCTTCCTACGGAAGAGCCATACTCGGCACTCACACTTATCTTGAGACTTTTAATAGTTTCCATTTACTTGTCTATGAACTGTATAGGCAACCAAGTAGTCCTTTACCGCGGACGCGGCTATTCGAATAGATCATGTTAACCCTGCAGGGGTGTACTTCTTCATACACGCTCTCACCACTTACCGTCGTTTACACGACATGTACTCGGCAACCTTCAAGCGGAAGCCCAACGTGGGTGTCGGCCACGACCTACCTAATCACCTAAGCCTCCAGTCCAGGTTTATCGCCTATCCAGGTTCCATCCGCAGGGAGTCCGGCCGAGGTTTCCCATACGGCCCCGAACGATGTGAACAGGGTTCCCGAGATACCTAACGGGTATTCGGTACACCGTGCCACGTACCTACCGCATCACAGCCCACCCCTACGGTCAGCGCTGTCCATGGCCTCCAGTAGGCTACAAACACCAGAAACTACTTGCAACTCCTGGACAGAGAGCTAGGGTGAATAAGAAGTCGAGCGGGGTCATATTTCAGGGCCCAATGCATGGTAGTAGCTGTATCTTAAATCACACATACAGATCTCAGTGCTTAAGGTCGGCTTCAATGAAACAACCCACCATGTACTCCTACATGGCCTCTCATCGATACCTTTACCAATCGTGTTCACCACACCACTCTCATTACCGACATAAACATTTCACTCTAGCCCATCACCCAGATGAACCAGACCTGACACGACTCTAAGCATAGCAGGCATAGCAAGGTAGGAACAACACATACATATGGCTCAATCAACTCCTACACATGCTAGTGGGTTTCATCTAGTTACTGTGGCAATGACAGGTCATGCAGAGGAAATGGGTTCAACTACCGTAGCACACAGCAGTTTGAATCGCGTTGTCTTAATGCAGTAAAAGAGAGCAGGAGCGAGAACATGGGATTGTATCGATATGATCAAATGGTTGGTTGCTTGCCTGACGGGTCGGTGCACTGATACGGTTCTTCGTTAGGGTAATCACGGTACTCCTCGGAGGCAGAACCTGTCGCAAGGGACATCGATACACAACCATCACCAAACAATGTGCAACAATATGATGCATGCATGAAACATGGCAATATGAGTGTGTTGGGCTAATGCAACTAAAACCAGAGGGTTTGAACAAATTTGAATCAAGGATTCAAATTTCAAATTCAAATATGGCCTTTTAAGGTGCTTTTCCTTGTTCTGCTTGAAACATCAATTTAACTTGTTTGATCATGCATGAAAATAGTACAGATGGATAGATTGGATTTTTCTGATCATTTTTCATATATAATTTGTCCAATTTGGAGTTACAGAATAAAAGTTATGAATTTTTGAAGTTTAAATAATATTCTGGAATTTCCTGATTTAATTTAAATCCAGAAATATGATTATTGCGCCAGCATGACGTCAGCATGACGTCAGTGGTCAACTGCGGCTGGCTGAGGTCAAACCTGACGTGTGGGGCCCACACGTCAGTGACAGGGGGGTTAAACAGAGTTAAATTAATTCTAATTACTAATTAGGGGCGCTGGGGCCCACTGGTCAGTGTCAGGGGGTTAACTAACAGTGGTTAGCGCTAATCCTAATTAGCTACGGGGCTGGGCCCACCTGTCAGGGACTCAGGGGGGGTCCTGCCGTGGTCAAAGTGGGTCAAACCCACCGGCGACGTGACGCCGGCGAGGCCCGAGACGGCGGCGCGATGCGGGATCGCGCTACAGGGCACGGGCGAGGCTGTGCTTGGGCGCGTTGGAGAGCCCTTGCTCCCGCGCGTCGAACGGTGGTGGTGGCCGGGCCTGAGGTGGCCGGAGTCGTCGACGGCGAGCTCGTGAGCGGCGGCCGGAGTTCGGGTGCGGTCGGAGTCGGCGTTGCAGGGGGTTTGGGGAGGTGTTGGTGCGTGCTGCGTGCTCCTAGTGAGGCGTGGAGCACGATAGTGTGCTTGGTTGGGCGCTACGGTGACCGTGGCCACGACGGCGACATCGCCGGCGGCGTGGAGCTCTCGGCCAAGGTGGGGCTAAGGCCTAGAGGTCGAAAGAGACCCGGGAAGAAGGGGGAAACGACTCAGGGGCTCACCGCGGTTGCAGTGGGCGTCGAAGCGGGCTCGGGGACGCGCTGGAGACGGCGAATTCGTCGGCGACGGTGGTCGGAGCCCGAAGAGGGGAACGGCGGCGTGACGGCGATGCAGAGCTTCCGGAGACCCGTGGAGCGGTGGGGAGGAAGAGGAGGTCGAGGCGGAGCTCCTGAGCTAGTCGGGGGAGTGAGGGGTGGCCGGAGATGGCTGCTATGGCGAACGGCGGCGACGGTGGTGTTCGGCCGTGTGAGAGAGAGAGCGAGGGAGAGGAGGGGAGAGCCGGGGGAGAGTGAGAGAGAGCAGGGGGGAGGCGTGGCGTCGTCCAGGGCAACGAGCGAGGAGGGGAGGGCAGGCAAGCAGGGAGAGAGGTGGCGTGGCGCGGTGGCGGGCGCGCGCGCCGGCCACACTCCCCTCCCTCTGTCGGGACGAAGACGACAGAGGAGGGAGGCGGGCTGGGCCGCCTGCTGGCTGGGCCGGCCAGCTGGATGGGCTGCACAGGGAGGAGCCCAGGTAAGCTTCTCCCTTTTATTTCTTTTTTCTATTTTCTAATTTCTGACATTTGTTTTGATTTAAATAATATATTAAATCATTTATTTAACTTATGCCAATTTTTGCAGGGGCTAGATATATTATTCCAGAGCTCCTTTAGAAATGGCATAATATTTGGACCATATTTCATATATATAGAAATATACTTCCAATGCAAATATTTATGCCTTAATTCCAAATGCCCAAAATAAATGTCCATGAGCCACTAAAAATATTGGTTTGATTTTTATCTCTGTCCAATATTTTCAGAGAGCAACATGAGCATTTTCTTGGACCCTTTTGGAGAAATTTTTATTTGGATCATTTTCAAAATGATTCTGAGGGTTTCACAGATCCCCATTTCAAGTTTCTGATGAAAGAGTAAACATGATGCAACACTCTAATGCATGACTAGCTAGGGTGTGACAACTCACCCCCACTCAAAAGAATCTCGTCCCGAGATTTGGGTTCCTCCGGGAAGAAGGCGGGATACTCAAGTCGAAGACGATCCTCCCTTTCCCAGGTTGCTTCATCCTCAGAATGGTGCGACCATTGTACTTTGAGGAACTTGATGTTCTGACGTCGGGTGATACGCTCGGCCTGATCGAGGATACGAATGGGGTACTCTCGATATGTAAGATTATCTTGGAGATCAAGCGTTTCGTGGTCCACTCCACGGATAGGATCCGAGAAGCAACGCCTGAGTTGAGAAACGTGGAAGACATCGTGGACTCTGGAGAGATGCGGAGGTAGTTCCAGCTGGTAGGCAACTTCTCCTCGTTTGGCGAGAATGCGAAAAGGTCCAATGTAACGAGGAGCCAATTTGCCTTTGATACCGAAACGATGGGTTCCCTTCAGAGGGGTGACCCGAAGATAAGCCTTCTCGTCAACCTCGAAAGTCATAGCCTTATGTTTTCGGTCATATTGACTCCTTTGACGAGATTGGGCTGTTTTCAACTTTTCACGAACGATGCGAACTTGTTCTTCTGCTTCCTGAATCGTATCCGGGCCAAAGAATTGTCTTTCCCCGGTCTCTGACCAGTTAAGGGGTGTTCGACACCGTCGTCCATAGAGAACTTCAAAGGGGGCTTTACCCAAGCTAGATTGATAGCTATTGTTGTAAGCGAATTCGGCAAATGGAAGACACTTCTCCCAGTCCATTCCAAATGAGATAACAGAGGCTCGAAGCATGTCTTCTAGAACTTGGTTGACGCGTTCCACTTGACCACTCGACTGAGGGTGGAAAGCGGTGCTAAAGGAGAGACGGGTTCCCATAGCATTTTGGAAACTTTCCCAAAATCGAGAGGTGAAAAGGCTTCCTCGATCCGAGTTAATTTCCAAAGGAACACCATGGAGAGACACTATTCGGGAGATGTATAAGTCTGCCAGCTGACTAGCGGTTATACTCTCACGAACATGTAAGAAATGGGCTACTTTGGAAAGATGATCGACAACGACAAAGATAGCATTATTCCCTCTCTTGGTCCTGGGAAAACCGGTAATGAAATCCATACCAATTTTATCCCATTTCCATTCAGGAATAGCTAAGGGTTGAAGGGTGCCAGCAGGCTGTTGGTGCTCTGCTTTTACACGACGACAAACGTCATAATTTGCAATATACTGAGCAATTTCTCTCTTCATCCTAGTCCACCAGAACCTCTGGCGTAGGTCCTGATACATCTTAGTGCTACCGGGATGAATGGTGAGAGGAGATTCATGAGCTTCCTTAAGGATCAAACGCCTCACGTTTCGCACTTTGGGAACCACTAGTCGATTCCCGAAGTATACGACCCCTTGATCATTAATGGAGAAGCAATTCGCAATTCCTTTCTGAATGTTTCTCTTGATGCGGGAGATTCCCGGATCTACCTTCTGTGCTTTGATAATCTGATCCGTAAGGGTAGGTTTTGCCACCAAGGTGGAAAGAAAACCTTGAGGAACAATGTGAAGGTTAAGCTTCCGAAATTCCTCATGGAGAAGCGGTTGACTTTGTTGTAACATCAGGTTGTTACAATAAGATTTGCGACTTAGCGCATCAGCCATGACGTTGGCTTTCCCTGGGGTGTAGGTTATCCCTAGGTCGAAGTCTGTGATCAATTCAACCCAACGTCTTTGCCTGAGATTCAGATCCGGTTGGGTGAAAATGTACTTCAGACTTTGGTGATCAGTGAATATTTCGCAACGATTACCGAGGAGGTAATGTCGCCAGGTCTTAAGTGCATAGACTACGGCTGCAAGCTCTAGATCATGAGTAGGATAATTCTCCTCGTGTGGGTGCAATTGCCGTGAAGCATAGGCAATTACGTGTCGATCTTGCATGAGAATGCAACCTAGTCCTTGTCGCGAGGCGTCGCAGTAGATAACAAAGTCATTGGAGAAGTCTGGCGGTACCAGTACGGGAGCAGAGGTCAGGCGTCTTTTCAGCTCCTGAAAGCTGTGCTCACATTGTGGAGTCCATTCGAACTTCTTATCTTTCTTGAGGAGTTCGGTTAGAGGTTTGGCAACTTTGGAGAAGTTCTCGACAAAGCGACGGCAATAGCTCGCTAAGCCTAGAAAACTCCGAACTTGCTTGACCGATTCAGGTGGAGTCCAATTAAGGACAGCTTGAACTCGTTCAGGGTTAACAGCAATACCGTTACCAGATATTACATGACCCAGATAGGTCACTTCTGACAACCAGAATTCACATTTAGAAAATTTGGCATAAAGGCGATGCTCTCGAAGTTTCTGCAACACTAGCCTTAGATGTTCGGCATGTTCTTCCTCGTTCTTGGAGTAGATGAGTATATCATCGAGGTAAACCACGACGAATTTATCCAAATACTCCATGCAGATTGAGTTCATTAACCGAGAAAAGGTGGCTGGAGCGTTGGTTAAACCGAAGGACATAACGGTGTACTCGTATTGCCCATAACGAGTAACAAAGGCCGTTTTAGAAATGTCCCCGTTTCTGATTTTGATTTGATGGTAGCCCAACCTCAAATCCATCTTGGAGAAGACTGAGGATCCAGCGAGCTGATCGTACAGGTCGTTGATCCTGGGAAGTGGATATTTGTTCTTGATTGTGACCAAATTGACAGGTCGGTAATCTACAACCATCCGGTCCGTACCATCCTTCTTCTTAACGAATAGGACGGGGCAAGCCCACGGAGAAGAGCTAGGTCGGATGAAACCCTTTTTCAAGGACTCATCGAGTTGTTTCTTAAGCTCGGCTAGTTCTAGGGGTGCCATCTTATAAGGTCTTCTAGCAATCGGAACGGTTCCTGGAATGAGGTCTATTACGAACTCAACATCCCTGTCAGGTGGAACACCTGGCAATTCCTCTGGAAAGACATCCGGGAAGTCACGGACTACCGGAACGTCCTCAAGGTCTGGCAAAGGGCTGGCGTTAAGAGAATATAATTGTCGCTTGGCTATTCGGGTCAAGACATTGACTATCTTGCCCGAAGGGTGAGTGAGTTGAACAGTCCTGGAGAAGCAATCAATTTTGGCTTGATGAGCTGACATCCAGTCCATACCCAAAATGATATTAATATCTGAAGATTTAAGGGCTATCAAAGACGCGAGGAAAACAAGTCTGTCGACTTGGATTTCATTTCCATGGCTTACTCTAGAAGTTTGCCATTTGGATCCCGGAGTTTGAATTACCATGGAGGTTGGCATATCACCGAATGCGACGTTATGCAAACGAGCATAATTTTCAGATATAAAAGAATGAGAGGCTCCTGTATCGAAAAGAACAGATGCCGGGTGGCAATTGACAAGAAGCGTACCGAGAACGACGTTGGGATCCTCTTGAGCTTCTTCGGCAGAGATACAGTTGACATGGCCACTTGAAGCGGTGACCGGCTTGGCGTGGAATATTTTTCCTGTCGGCTTGCCACGGCCAACAGCTTTAGCAGACTGGTTGGGGTTGGTCTGGGGGCACTCACGCATATAGTGACCAGATTCCCCACACTTGAAACAAGTCACGGAACTGGTACGTGGAGGAGCATTGTTAGTTGGACCCCCATAGGGCTTGGCTGGAGCAGACTGTTGAACAGGGCGAGGCGCCTGGAAGGATGGCCTCGGTGTGAACCTGGGTGGCAGGGCGGTGTTGGGTACCCACACGCGGCGCTTCTGAGGACCAGCACCGGATGAGGAACCCATATCACGGCCATGCTTGCGTGTTGCGTCATAGTCAGTCTGACCAGTTTCAGCACTGATGGCTTTGTTGACCAGTTTCTGAAAAGATGTGCACTCATACAGACGGAGGTCACGACGAAGCTCAGGACTAAGTCCCTTACGGAACCTTGCTTGCTTCTTGGCATCAGTAGACACTTCCTCAGTTGCATATCGTGCGAGATTACCAAACTCCCTGCTGTAAGCATCCACAGAAAGTCGGCCTTGGGTGAAACTGCAAAATTCTTCACGTTTACGGTCCATGAGACCCTCCGGAATGTGGTGTTCACGGAAAGCCTCACTGAACTCAGCCCAAGTAGTGACATGGCCCGCCGGGCGCATAGCTCCATAATTCTCCCACCATAGACTGGCGGGGCCTTCAAGATGATATGCAGCAAAGGTGACCTTGTCAGCCTCCGCTACCAGCGCGGAACGCAGTTTGTGAGAGATACTGCGAAGCCAGTCATCAGCGTCGAGAGGCTCAACGAAGTGGTGGAACGTGGGTGGATGTAATTTGATAAAATCACTGAGTGACACCACGTTAGTCCTCTGATGGTGTGCTGTGTTCTGTTCAATACGCTCCAACAAACGGTTAGTTTCCCGCTTGTTTCTCTCAGCTTCCATCATAACCTCGGCTAGTGAAGGAGGATGAGGCAGATTTACATCCCTGGCTTCACTGCCTTCGGCCTGCTCTTGAGAAGCAGGGTTAGCGCGCGTGTTGACCATCCTAGGAAGACAAGACAATGATTTAGTCAGGATGATAAAATTCCGACATAGGGTAGAAATGTAAGGAATAACTCGAAATGCAAGATGATCATCCGTATGACATGGTAGATACAGAAACTGCTTCTTTTATTCCATCGTCATACACACCATACAGGGTTTAGTACAAGACCAAACAAAGTACTATTACGGTGAGAAAAGGATTACATCTCATCGGAGGCATTCCAAGCTCCTATACATTATTTTTCTACACCTCCGGAAGGAGTACAAACTAGGTCATATCCCACGAGTCACGCGGGACGATAGAAGACACAGCTAGTGCGAACTAGTGATACTACCACTAACTCAGACCGATCCGTAGTAGTCCTCGTAGAAGTCACCTCCATAGCCTGGAAGCTCAACATGATCATCCGGAAACAGACGATCTCGCGAAGCTTGTGGACCATAGGGGCTAGGATGAGGCCTTGGACCAACAGATGGTGGCCTGCGGGGACCGCGAGGTGGGGTGATGCCTCCTACATCACGCCAAACCATCACGTCTGGCAGAGCAGATCTCACAGGATAGAGATCGCGCATATCTGAGAATCCAGCTTGCACCGCCGGTGCAAACCGAGTCAAAGTGGCCCAGTGGTCAGCACGGGTATTGAAGAGCTCTAACCTCAAGGCCCGATTTTCACGGTCCTTATCCTCGAGCATCTCAGCAGTGGTGCGAGTCCGTGAATCCTCCTGAGTGGGGTCAGCATAAATAGCCTGGAGATACCCTTGTGCTCCCGGAAGTGATCCTGGCATATACCGGAAATCAGAGTCCCGAAATATACCAGATCTGACTCGCATAATGGTCATCATAGAGTAGGCGGCGTCCTGCACAGCCATCTCAATAGTAACCCCGAGTCCATAGGAGCAGTGAAGAGGCTCGGTGGATCCAGGATAAGATGGAAATATCCTGACAGTGCAGAGATACTGGCTTTGATTAAAGTCTCGGAATTGCTCTTCGACCGTGTACTCAGGATACCAGCGGTATCCAGCCTCAGTCATTACCCTGACCAACTTGGCAGTATGGACGGGTACATCTAGGCATCGAGTCAGGCGAACCACTTGATTGAGGTCGCGAGTGGCCATCTGAAAGCACAATCATAATGCAAGGGCATTAGAATTTCTAGCAAAATTTCGGCAGCATAACAGCTGTAAATGCTCAAGAAGGATTTTGAGACATTTGACAAAGGATTTCGTACACCCTCAACATCATCATAACAAAGTTCTGAATCCATTCTAGCAACATAATATGGTAGTAGAACTGAACTAGGCTTGTATCCATCAAACTTATAAGGTACTACTGATCAGTAACACGTGATCCTGATAGAGAGAACGGATCCTAATTCCTTATTCCCCGGTAGAAGAATGGACTGACTCAGATCAGAATGTCATGAGATAAAGGAGTAAAAAGAGCCTTACGTTCCATCCCACAAACAATTCCCCTACATATAGCTAAAGAATTTCTAGACTCAACATCGACCAGTTTGGCTTGGAGAACCTACAGGCAGTCCGGCTCTGATGCCAACGCTGTCAGGACCCCGACTCGATGTCACATCGATCTAGCCGGTAACACCTCATATCACTTTGCGGCCTCACGCACGGAATCCCCACGGGTGTCGCCTTACCTTTGCCCGGGACCGTTTGCGCCTTTTGGCTCACGTATATGATAGTGTCGCTAGCATCCATATGATAAAGAGCCCGGGCTGACATGACTATTCGTAAACCCAAAGTGGCACAGACTTACAGGGACAGGCATCCATGACCCAGCTTCGAACGTGTCGGTCATCAGCAAGTGGGTCCGGGCTGTAGCACTGGGCTAGCAGGACTCCGGTAAACCGGGCTGTAGCGGGCTAGCAGGACTCCGGTACTCAAAGCGTGACATTTCCCCGAAGGGACAGACACAGGAACGAAGAAGGACACATGCCGGCCAGCCTAAGTGTTCCAGAGCAGTAGCAAGCTACCATGGCTCAGCGGTAACACTAGGAGACATTTCCCAGTAAGAGAGGCTACTAAAGATAAACAACTAGATAGTCAGATCCCACACATACCAAGCATTTCAATCATACACACACTATGCTCGATATGTGCAAATACAACGAAGCATCACAACATGACTCTACGACACAAGTACTTTATTTAAGGCTCAGGGAGCCATACATAACATACACAAAGGTACGGGTCTCACGACCCAACATACAAGTCATACAGTCATACAAACCAGCAGCGGAAGTAACTTGTCTGAGTACAGACAACTAGTAAAATAAAAGAGGCTTGGGAAGCCTAGCTATACTACAAGGTCCTTCACAAGCTCAGGGTCACCACCTGGGTCTTTAGCCTACTCGTTGATGTCAACGTCTACATAGAACCCATCAGAAGGGGTTGCAGCGTCTTCTGTAAAAATGTAGATTATAGCAACATGAGTACAAAGGTACTCAGCAAGACTTACATCAGATCCTACATACATGCTTAGTATCAAGAAGGGTTGGTGGAGTTATTGCAGCAAGCCAGCTTTGACTCTTGGCTAGGCTATCCTACGATACTCCAACTTGAAATGGTTTTGCGCACACGAGTCCACTACTCACCAATTCAATACACTACCGAGGATCCACCTCCGTCTTCCTACGGAAGAGCCATCCTCGGCACTCACACTTATCTTGAGACTTTTAATAGTTTCCATTTACTTGTCTATGAACTGTATAGGCAACCAAGTAGTCCTTTACCGCGGACGCGGCTATTCGAATAGATCATGTTAACCCTGCAGGGGTGTACTTCTTCATACACGCTCTCACCACTTACCGTCGTTTACACGACATGTACTCGGCAACCTTCAAGCGGAAGCCCAACGTGGGTGTCGGCCACGACCTACCTAATCACCTAAGCCGCCAGTCCAGGTTTATCGCCTATCCAGGTTCCATCCGTAGGGAGTCCGGCCGAGGTTTCCCATACGGCCCCGAACGATGTGAACAGGGTTCCCGAGATACCTAACGGGTATTCGGTACACCGTGCCACGTACCTACCGCATCACAGCCCACCCCTACGGTCAGCGCTGTCCACGGCCTCCAGTAGGCTACAAACACCAGAAACTACTTGCAACTCCTGGACGGAGAACTAGGGTGAATAAGAAGCCGAGAGGGTCCATTGGTTTCGGGCCCAATGCATGGTAGTAGCTGATTCTTAAATCACACATACAGATCTCAGTGCTTAAGGTCGGCTTCAATGAAACAACCCACCATGTACTCCTACATGGCCTCTCATCGATACCTTTACCAATCGTGTTCACCACACCACTCTCATTACCGACATAAACATTTCACTCTAGCCCATCACCCAGATGAACCAGACCTGACACGACTCTAAGCATAGCAGGCATAGCAAGGTAGGAACAACACATACATATGGCTCAATCAACTCCTACACATGCTAGTGGGTTTCATCTAGTTACTGTGGCAATGACAGGTCATGCAGAGGAAATGGGTTCAACTACCGTAGCACACAGCAGTTTGAATCGCGTTGTCTTAATGCAGTAAAAGAGAGCAGGAGCGAGAACATGGGATTGTATCGATATGATCAAATGGTTGGTTGCTTGCCTGACGGGTCGGTGCACTGATACGGTTCTTCGTTAGGGTAATCACGGTACTCCTCGGAGGCAGAACCTGTCGCAAGGGACATCGATACACAACCATCACCAAACAATGTGCAACAATATGATGCATGCATGAAACATGGCAATATGAGTGTGTTGGGCTAATGCAACTAAAACCAGAGGGTTTGAACAAATTTGAATCAAGGATTCAAATTTCAAATTCAAATATGGCCTTTTAAGGTGCTTTTCCTTGTTCTGCTTGAAACATCAATTTAACTTGTTTGATCATGCATGAAAATAGTACAGATGGATAGATTGGATTTTTCTGATCATTTTTCATATATAATTTGTCCAATTTGGAGTTACAGAATAAAAGTTATGAATTTTTGAAGTTTAAATAATATTCTGGAATTTCCTGATTTAATTTAAATCCAGAAATATGATTATTGCGCCAGCATGACGTCAGCATGACGTCAGTGGTCAACTGCGGCTGGCTGAGGTCAAACCTGACGTGTGGGGCCCACACGTCAGTGACAGGGGGGTTAAACAGAGTTAAATTAATTCTAATTACTAATTAGGGGCGCTGGGGCCCACTGGTCAGTGTCAGGGGGTTAACTAACAGTGGTTAGCGCTAATCCTAATTAGCTACAGGGCTGGGCCCACCTGTCAGGGACTCAGGGGGGGTCCTGCCGTGGTCAAAGTGGGTCAAACCCACCGGCGACGTGACGCCGGCGAGGCCCGAGACGGCGGCGCGATGCGGGATCGCGCTACAGGGCACGGGCGAGGCTGTGCTTGGGCGCGTTGGAGAGCCCTTGCTCCCGCGCGTCGAACGGTGGTGGTGGCCGGCCTGAGGTGGCCGGAGTCGTCGACGGCGAGCTCGTGAGCGGCGGCCGGAGTTCGGGTGCGGTCGGAGTCGGCGTTGCAGGGGGTTTGGGGAGGTGTTGGTGCATGCTGCGTGCTCCTAGTGAGGCGTGGAGCACGATAGTGTGCTCGGTTGGGCGCTACGGTGACCGTGGCCACGACGGCGACATCGCCGGCGGCGTGGAGCTCTCGGCCAAGGTGGGGCTAAGGCCTAGAGGTCGAAAGAGACCCGGGAAGAAGGGGGAAACGACTCAGGGGCTCACCGCGGTTGCAGTGGGCGTCGAAGCGGGCTCGGGGACGCGCTGGAGACGGCAAATTCGTCGGCGACGGTGGTCGGAGCCTGAAGAGGGGAACGGCGGCGTGACGGCGATGCAGAGCTTCCGGAGACCCGTGGAGCGGTGGGGAGGAAGAGGAGGTCGAGGCGGAGCTCCTGAGCTAGTCGGGGGAGTGAGGGATGGCCGGAGTCGGCTGCTATGGCGAACGGCGGTGACGGTGGTGTTCGGCCGTGTGAGAGAGAGAGCGAGGGAGAGGAGGGGAGAGCCGGGGGAGAGTGAGAGAGAGCAGGGGGGGAGGCGTGGCGTCGTCCAGGGCAACGAGCGAGGAGGGGAGGGCAGGCAAGCAGGGAGAGAGGTGGCGTGGCGCGGTGGCGGGCGCGCGCGCCGGCCACACTCCCCTCCCTCTGTCGGGACGAAGACGACAGAGAAGGGAGGCGGGCTGGGCCGCCTGCTGGCTGGGCCGGCCAGCTGGATGGGCTGCACAGGGAGGAGCCCAGGTAAGCTTCTCCCTTTTATTTCTTTTTCTGTTTTCTAATTTCTGACATTTGTTTTGATTTAAATAAT
The DNA here is from genome assembly GCF_002162155.2 of Triticum dicoccoides. Taxonomy (NCBI): domain Eukaryota; kingdom Viridiplantae; phylum Streptophyta; class Magnoliopsida; order Poales; family Poaceae; genus Triticum; species Triticum dicoccoides. Next base: position 755,890,738 of record NC_041385.1, read on the forward strand.
ATATTAAATCATTTATTTAGCTTATGCCAATTTTTGCAGGGGCTAGATATATTATTCCAGAGCTCCTTTATAATTGGCATAATATTTGGACATATATTAATATATATAGAAATATATTTCCAATGCAAATATTTATGCATTAATTCCAAATGCCCAAAATAAATGTCCATGAGCCACTAAAAATATTGGTTTGATTTTTATCTCTGTCCAATATTTTCAGAGAGCAACATGAGCATTTTCTTGGACCCTTTTGGAGAAATTTTTATTTGGATCATTTTCAAAATGATTCTGAGGGTTTCACAGATCCCCATTTCAAGTTTCTGATGAAAGAGTAAACATGATGCAACACTCTAATGCATGACTAGCTAGGGTGTGACATATGTACTCCATCTGTCGAGAATATCGATGGTGTTTCCGATAACCAGGCAATCAGGCCATAAGGCTGTAACAGACAAAGCACGCTTAGGGAACTTATGCTATATTAATAACAAAGTGTAAGAAGCATCTTCGAAGAAAATAGTACCCCCACCGATACCTTTCTTCGGTTTCTCATTGTTATTATGAGACTTGTGCAATATATTTTTTGTACTCATGAGTTCCATCGTGTGCCGACCATGATTGAAAACAATAAGAGCGCTAGCTTTCGGCTTCACCCAGTCTGAGGTCAGAGCTTGGAAGAACCGGTCATGACAATCGCAGAGGTGCTCCCTTTACTCCCTAGCCGAACAATCGGGAATGTAGGGGTAAGCACAGGAGCCAGGCAACCCAGCTTGCAAATCACTTAGGTCAATATGGTGCATATTGTGACGTAATACACGAACAAGGAACGAAGCCGTACAAGTGTAATCATATGCAAGAGGAAAAGCTCCAGCAAGGGAGCCCCCAATTAAATGGTGTATGTGAATATGTGTGTCACAAACAAAGTTATGACAAGGAGTTTTTTCACAAACAATTTTTTGCCAAAAAAGTTATAATTCTTGGTCAAGCCGAACAAAAATTTAAACTGGAAGTTTTTGAGCGTAAGAGCGACTTAGCTGGTTAATGTGTTCAGAATTGACGACACGGTCCGAGCTTGATGCGGGACAAGGTTCCAGCTTCTCAGGCTGGTCCCCAAGTGGCCAAGCCGAGAGTTCGGCACTCCGAGAAGATGAGGCCCTCAGTCCAGCCGCGGTAATGGAGCAGGTCGGCGCGCCAAGGCGACAACACAGTTTGGTTGAAGGAGGTGACAGCACGGCTCAGTCTGAGTCAATTGGCTGCATAGAAAAAATAGTGCAAACCAAAAAGTAATGACAAATAAAGATAATAATGTATAGATATATAAAAAATTCTTCTACTTGTTTAATACAAGTGATGTAAATAATGAGAGAGATATGGCCTGAGCGTCGAGGTCAATGTCGATGCAGGGCGTGATGTGGTAAAGGCGTGGCAAAGCCCGAATTCACAGGTCGGTCCAAGTTCCAGATACGGTGTTCGCCGAACTACGTACGGAAACTGACCGAACCACCACGCGACCGTCGTTAATGCGGCCACCATTTGATAGGCCTGTGTATAGATGAAGGAACAAAGCAGAGTAATAATTCCTTGGAAAAAATAAACCCAAATAAGCAAAAATTGCTGGGATTAATAACACCTGGTTTATTTGTTGTAGTGGTCCAAAGAAAGGTTACTCCCAAAATTGGGACTCGATCCGCACACCCATTGCCTGATGGGTGATGAAGCGAAGGCATGGCGATGCCGGCAAAGGCTGGCTTGCCGAGGCAAAACCCATGGTCCAGCTAATGTAATGAAGTTGGTCGGCCGGTGACGCCGGAGTCTCCGAGGTAAGTTGATGAAGGGATGACGAAGCCCTCAGTCCAGGCAAGGAGACGGAGCAGGTCGGTGAGGAGATGTGTCGACCGAGGTGTTGAAGTAGTTCGGCGTGATGGACGTCGGCTCGATGAAGCAACTGTTTGGCCATGCCGATGCAGGTCGTAGCTTGTGACGTGATCAATGCTGGCTTGAAGAAGTGACCGTGCGGCGATGCTAGTGTGCCCACTCCGTGTAATCCGTGGGGCGGCGATGTTGGTGAAGATTTATCCTTCGCGATGCCGAACTATTGTTCGGCCGGCCAAGATGACGATCCGAAGAAGTTGAGCTCGACTCAACAAAGGGACGACGTGTCTAGCGTAGGTTGGCCGCCGTGGAGTGATGTTGTCGAGCTGGTTTGACACCGGTGCGACGGCGAAGTTTGTATTGTAAGAATACTTTTAATAATAGTGGAATGTGTTTGAGAATAAAACACAATACCCCATACGAAAACGTCCTTCAAAAAGGATGTCCGAAATCCCATTCGTAAAGAAGATGAACTTGGGTCGGATTCGTTCTCGCGCAGAAAATAGATCCAAAAAGTGATGCACTAATCGGAAGGTTCCAGGAGTTTGGACGGTCGGATCGAGCTGAATTTTTGGAAGGTGGTAGATATGGGAATTCCGCAGCCGATCAACGGTTGGATCTTCCAAAGGACGTACGAGCTAGATGATGGACACCCCGCTCCAAACTCGTCCGGATTCTCATCCAGATTCAACAAGGCTCCAGTATATCGGAGATTGCCGGAGATTCCTCCATTGGAAATCGATGAAATTTTTGCAGGGTTGTTGTAGACTTAATTCTGCATAATTCCACCGGAGCATCATTTAGGCGACACTCGAGGAGGCGATGGTGGCGGATACGAGTTTGTTGTCCAGAATAACAGTTCGGTTGCCCGAGGGCAATGTTGATGTTGAGCCCCCGAGCTCCATGGATGACTCCTCCATGATCTTGATAGAGATCGGAGTTGATGTTGATGAAGGCCCTCATCCGAACATTACAATCGGAGGTAGGGAGTAGTCCTCGGTCAAGCCAAGGTGACTAGTCAAGCTGGTGCGAAGAAACCGACGTTGTAGTTGACCTGCAGTCGAGCCATTGATCCTTTCGCCGATCACACAACGGAACTCTCGATGAAAGCACCAATGTCGGTGTCAAAACCGGCGGATCTCGGGTAGGGGGTCCCAAGCTGTGCGTCTTAGGATCGATGGTAACCTGAACACGGGATTTTACCCAGCTCCGGGCTGTCTTGATGAGATAATACCCTACATGCTGCTTGATTGACTATAATGAGTATAGGAGTTACAAGAGTTGATCTACCCCGAGATCATATGTTGTGGTCTAAACCCTAGAGGTATGATGAGTAATGTCATAATAATCCATTGACTAGCCTAGCCTCGGTTTATATAATGTACCATAGGCCTAGGGTAACAAGAGTCCTAGACGAATACGCCGGTGGGGAGGAGTCCTTGTCTTGATCACCAAGTCTTGTGGAATCTTCCTTGTATGCGGCAACTGTCCGGACTGGCCCGTGAGTATACGGCCATGGGGGTTCTCGGCCCAATCTAACTGATCGGGAGACAACATGGTGAGTACTCCCTAGTCCAGGACACCGTCAGAGACCGCCCGAGGGGGGGGTGAGGGCACCCGTACATGCGTGTGGCCCATGCATATGCATGCAGGTGTGGTGTGCTATTTGAATAAGCAACGCATGTCCTTGACATGACACGTGCCTCACAAACTACACACACGGGCAGGAACGTCGAGGACCGGCTGCGTCCGTCCCCGAGACAGAGTCTTCGGTGGTGATACGTCTCCAACGTATCTACAATTGTTGATTGCTCCATGCTACTTTAGCTACTGTTTTAGGCAATATTGGACTTTATTATCCACTTTTATATTATTTTTGGGATTGACCTATTAACCGGAGGCCCAGCCCAGATTTGTTGTTTTATGCCTATTTTAGTGTTTCGAGGAAAAGGAATATTAGACGGAGTCAAAACGGAACGACATCAATTGGAGAAGTTATTTCTGGAAGGAAAGCCACCCGATGGACTTGGAGTGCACGTCAGGGAAGAAGGGAGGTGCCCACGAGGGTGGGAGGCGTGCCCACCCCCCTGGGGCGCGCCCCCCTGCCTCGTGGCCCCCCTTCGCTCCACCGATGTACTCCTTTCACCCATATATACCTACGTACCCTAAAACTTCCAGAACAGAAGATAAATCGGGAGTTCCGCCGCCGCAAGCTTCTGTAGCCACCAAAAACCTCTCGGGAGCCCATTCCGGCACCCTGCCGGAGGGGGAACCCATCACCGGTGGCCATCTTCATCATCCCGGCACTATCCATGACGAGGAGGGAGTAGTTCACCCTCGGGGCTGAGGGTATGTACCAGTAGCAATGTGTTTGATCTCTCTCTCTCTCTCTCGTGTTCTCTCTGGTGTTCCCTCTATGGCACAATCTTGACGTATCCCGAGCTTTGCTATTGTTGTTGGATCTTATTATGTGTTCTCCCCCTCTACTCTCTTGTGATGAATTGAGTTTCCCCTTTGAAGTTATCTTATCGGATTGAGTCTTTTATGAGAACACTTGATGTATGTCTTGCGTGGGATAACCGTGGTGACAATGAGTTATTCTATTGATCCACTTGATGTATGTTTTGGTGATCAACTTGCGGGTTTCGTGACATTTGGTAACCTATGCATAGGGGTTGCACTAGTGTAGAACAGGGCAATAGCACCGGTTCGTAAGGCCCTTTAGTGCCGGTTACATAACCGGCACTAAATTGTGGTCACTAAAGGCCCCCCCTTTAGTACCGGTTCAGCACGAACCGGTGCTAAAGGGCAAGCACGTGGCACGAGCCAGCTCCGGGGGCCTGGAGCCCTTTAGTACCGGTTGGTAAGACCAACCGGTACTATAAGGTTTGGGGGTTTTTAGTTTTATGATTTCTTTTTCATTTAATTTTCTGTTTCCATTTTAATTCTTTTTCGTTTGCTGGTATTTTACGATACTACACGTTGTACACGTTATGCATATATATATATATATATATATATATATATATATATATATATATAGAATTTCTAGTAGAACCAATCATCGAGTTCAATATGATTGTCATGATATTATAAGCGTTCATATATAACACCACAAAAGCAAATCACTTAAGTTCAGAACCAAGAACACGGACATGAAAGGACAAGTACTAATTAAAAGCAGTATGAAGAACTAGCTAAATCACTCCTGCTAGCTACTCTCTCTCTGGTAAAATAGCATAGAACATGTATAGCTCTCCTGATTGATCATACTGGAGCATGCCGATGAACCTGTCTCCTAATCGTGGGCTGCGCTTCTCATTGCTGCCCCCTAGTACTTCTCTGCGATCATTAACAATTTTCCTCCAATCTTTCACTATTAAGCATTCATCGCTTCTAGAAATCCTGAATGCATTCATGTGCAATGCAGGATATCTTGGCCGTAAGCTAACAATTGACATCTGACCTTTAGTCTCGATCCCCTAAGGCACAACTATCATCGGGAGTCCCTGTTGAAGAACATCGTATAGTACTTAATTAATATACGTAGCAATGAAAGTTTAGCAAAAAAATATGTATGCAAAATATGCACTGAGGATAAATAGTAAGTATCTTGCCATCATTCCTAAATAGATGTGACCGTAGTTCAATACCATCACTATTGGTCGCACGTTTTGAGTACTAACATTTCTAAGTGCAGGAAGAAAATTTGTCTTGACAGTATGAAGATCCTCAAGCCATGAAACATAATGACTTATCTCCTCGCAGTTTAGTTCAGCGCCGGGACAGTAGTAGGTCCTGTCTACCAAGCGCCAGACATGTTTGGTTGAATGGAGATAAGCTGTCAATAGAAATTAGTTGTCAGTTATTTTTAAATAAGCAATATCAAAGACAAAAATATAGTTGAGAAGAACTCACATAATGGTAGAACTGGAGGCGTCTGCACATCGACCCATATGTCTCTATTACCTTCAATATCATCTTCCGGACGAATATCAAAGGTGATAACCATACTAGGCTCAAATGCATAAGCCTTGCATAGTGCTTGCCAAGTTTTGCATTCAAAATAGGTGTACGTGTGTGCATTGTATACTTTGACGTTGAAAGTATAACCATCATGCTCAGTTTTCAGGTAAGCTCTCTTTACCTCCATAGTTTCCATATCTTTGAAACCTATCTTATCCAAGACAAAAATTCTTGCATGGTAGGGGATGCGCTAGTAGAATAGTGAAAATTAAAAATTATAAGTCAGGCAAATGAAGCATATATAAGTCATGCTTAATTACGAAAACAGACTTGTCGTTGTGACTTACTGTATCGAATTCAAAAGTCTCATCCAGCTTGATGCTGAATCGCCTACCATCAACAAGGAAATTTCTGTCGCATTGGCCGCGCTGGTCTTCACAGTATTCGCACATAATGAAATTTTTTCCGTCGTCAGACGACATTTCCTATGTTCATATTAGGCGAAACATTAAACACTTACTAATTCAATTAATTCAACTACTTCTATTAATTCAACTAAGCATTTACTAAAAATAAACTAGTTATATTAATTCAATTAGTTCAACTAAGGATTTACTAAAAATAAACTAGTTCTATATATTAATTCAACTAGTTCAACTAAACATTTACTAAAAATAAACTAGTTATATTAATTCAACTAGTTCAAAGTAAGCATTTACTAAAAATAAACTAGTTCTATATATTAATTCAACTAGTTCAACTAAACATTTACTAAAAATAAACTAGTTATATTAATTCAACTAGTTCAACTAAACATTAACATATATCTAATTCATCGATGATAACATTTCTAACATTCTAAAAATAAACTAGATAGTTCTAATTCATCTAAACATTATAGAAAACAGAAAATAAGTAAAAATATATGTGTGTGTGTGTGTAGTACGTGTGTGTGTGTACGTACATGTGTAGTGTACGTGTAGTGTGTGTGTGTGTGTTTGTGTGTGTCTGTGTGTCTGTGTGTGTGTG
>NC_041385.1:755898278-755935539 GCF_002162155.2 Triticum dicoccoides
GAGGGCGCGCGGTGACGACGATGACGGGCGGCGGGGGCGGCGAGGGCGACGGCACGGCGGCGCGGCGGCGTCGGCGTCGTCGTCGAGATCGAGACTCTCTCGCGCGAGAAGTGGAACGAAGCGGCGATGAGATAACTGATTTTTCGTAAGTGTCATATATATAGGGGGAGCCTTTAGTACCGGTTGGAGCTACCAACCGGTACTAAAGGCCAATTTTGGCCAGCCCAAGCGGCGGGAAACTGGGCCTTTAGTACCGGTTGGTGGCTCGAACCGGTACTAAAGGGCAACACATTAGTACCGGTTGGAGCCACCAACCGGTACTAATGGCCGTGCGCTGCCACCGCAGTGCGCTATGTTTAGTCCCACCTCACCGAGCGAAGGGCAGCCGCACTAGTTTATAAACCCAGCCGCGGCTGCCCTTTCGAACTCCTCTATTTAGCATGCTTCTGGGCCTAAGTAGGGCGCGCTGCCCTGTGAGCCTGCTGGCCCTACTGGGCATGTATTTGCACACCCAAGGTCTGGCAGGCCCACAGGGCAGCGCCCCAACATTCTTCTTCCTCTTCTTCTCCTTCTTCTTCCTCTTCTTCTTCTTCCTCTTCTTCTTCTTCTTCTTCTTCTTCCTCTTCTCCTTCTTCTTCCTCCTTCTTCCTCTTCTTATTCTTCTTCTTCTTCTTCTTCTTCTTCTTCTTATTTCTGCGTAGTTTTTTGTATAGGTTTTTCTTTTCTGTTATATTTAAAAAAAAGTCTGGAGTTATAACTTAAAAAAAAGAAATGTCAATGTGCAATTAGTTTTTGCCATAACAGAAGAAGTCCGGAGTTGTAATAAGTTATTAAAAATAAAAAAGAGGTGCAATGCTCGTTAATTTGCTTCAAGCCTTTCGGAATAGTGTAAACTGCACTGCGCATAGCTCCATGCAGTCTACCATATTCCTGAAGGCTTGAAGCTAAGCAACGTGAGCATTGAGCCTCTTCTTCATCGTCTCTGCACTCAGGGCTTATAAACCGCTCCTAGTCCCTCTCACTTCACGAGGTGGGACTAAAAAACAGCTTGCCATAACCTCATTAGTACCGGTTCGTGGTACGAACCGGCACTAAATGGTGGTGGTGGGGCCATAGCCTGACCGCAGGCTGACACAACCTCTTTAGTACCGGTTCGTGGCATGAACCGGTACTAAAGGTTCGCCACGAACCGGTGCTATTGATCGCCGCCACGAACCGGCACTAGTGTACACATTAGTGCCGGCTGAAATTCCAGCCGGCACTATTGTGCTTCACATTTGACCCTTTTTCTACTAGTGTTGGCACACGTTCTTGACTCTCCGGTAGAGACTTTGGGGCACTCTTTGAAGTACTTTGTGTTGGTTGGATGAATCTGAGATTGTGTGATGCATATCGTATAATCATGCCCACGGATACTTGAGGTGACAATGGAGTATCTAGGTGACATTAGGGTTTTGGTTGATTTGTGTCTTAAGGTGTTATTCTATTACGAACTCTTTTATAGATCGATCCGAAAGAATAACTTTGAGGTGGTTTCGTACCCTACCATAATCTCTACGTTTGTTCTTCGCTATTAGTGGCTTCAGAGTGACTCTTTGTTGCATGTTGAGGGATTGTTATATGATCTATCTATGTTATTATTGTTGAGAGAACTTGCACTAGTGAAAGTATGAACCCTAGGCCTTGTTTCCTATCATTGCAATACCGTTTACGCTCACTTTTACCACTTGTTACTTTGCTGTTTTTATTATTTCAGATTACAAATACCTTTATCTACTATCTATTTTGCACTTGTATCACAATCTCTTCGTCGAACTAGTACACCTATACAATTTACCATTGTATTGGGTGTGTTGGGGACACAAGAGACTCTTTGTTATTTGGTTGCAGGGTTGTTTGAGAGAGACCATCTTCATCCTACACCTCCTACGAATTGATAAACCTTAGGTCATCCACTTGAGGGAAATTTGCTACTGTCCTACAAACCTGTGCACTTGCAGGCCCAACAACGTCTACAAGACGAAGGTTGTGTAGTAGACATCAAGCTCTTTTCTGGCGCCGTTGCCGGGGAGGTGAGTTCTTGAAGGTATATCTTTAGATCTTGCAATCGAATCTTTTTGTTTCTTGTTTTATCACTAGTTTAGTTTATAAAAGAAAACTAAAAAAATGGAGTTTAGTTTGTCTCATATGCTTCATCTTTTTAACATATTTTGTGAGAATGATGGAAAGGAAAATTGTGCTCAAGTGCTAGAAGAAGAATGCATTAGAATGTTTGATGCTAAATCTTTGAATGATGAGCATGATTGCAATGTTGTTAGTATGAACTCTTTGAATATCCATGATGCTAATAATATGCAAAGCCACAAGCTTGGGGAAGCTATGTTTGATGAATATGATATATTTTGTCTCCCAAGCTTTGATGAGAAAATTTATTTTGATGATAGCATGCCTCCTATTTATGATGATTATATTGATGAAAGTGGGTTTGGAAGAGTGTCAACTTTAGGAAGTAGTTATCCCACTATCTTGGAGGATGTTGAATCTTATTGTGATGAACATGAAAGTGGATTTGGAAGAGTGTCAACTTTATTTAGTGATTATTCCATTATTTCGGAAGAGGTTCCAATTGATTATGAGAACAAAGGTTCTATCTATGATGATTATTGTGATGAATTGTATGCTATTAGGAATAATGATAACCATGAAACTTGTCATCATGATTTTAGTTTTCAATTGGATTATGCCTCACATGATAGTTATTTTGTTGAGTTTGCTCCCACTACTATTGATGAGAATAGATTTTCTTATGTGGAGAATAGTAAATTTTCTATGCTTGTAGATCATGAAAAGAATACTTTAGGTGCTGGTTATATTGTTGAATTCATTCATGATGCTACTGAAAATTATTATGAGGGAGGAACATATGCTTGTAGGAATTGCAATAATATCAAGTTTCCTCTCTATGTGTTAAATTTTTTGAAGCTATGCTTGTTTTACCTTCCTATGCTAGTTGATTATTGTTCCCATAAGTTGTTTGCTCACAAAATCCCTATTCATAGGAAGTGGGTTAGGCTTAAATGTGCTAGTCATATGCTTCATGATGCTCCCGTTATGTTTCAATTCTTATCTTTTATGTGAGCATCATTGCCACCATCATGCCTAGCTAGAAAGGCATTAAAGAAAAGCGCTTGTTGGGAGAGAACCCAATATTTATCCTTACTGTTTTTTTGTGTCCACATGATTATGCTACTGTATTAATAATGTTTTATAGCTTTTGTTTCAATAAAGTGTCAAGTAGAACCTTTGGGAAGACTTGGGTGATGTTTATGTGATCCTGCTGTAAAAAACAGAAACTTTAGCATTCACGAGATTGGCTGCCATTGTTTACTGGAGAGTGATTTTAGGTTGATTCTTTTTGCAGATGATTAATAGACAAATTCCTCAGGTCCAGAAAGTTATTTCATAATTTTTGGGGTTCCAGAAGTATACGTTTGATACAGATTACTACAGACTATTCTGTTTTTGACAGATTCTGTTTTCTATGTGTTGTTTGCTTATTTTGATGAATCTATGAGTAGTATCGGGGGGGTATGAACCATAGAGAAGTTGGAATACAGTAGGTTTAACACCAATATGAATTTAGAATGAGTTCATTACAGTACCTTAAAGTGGTGGTTTGTTTTCTTTTACTAACGGAGCTTACGAGTTTTGTTTTGAGTTTTGTGTGGTTGAAGTTTTCAAGTTTTGGGTAAAGATTCGATGAACTATGGAATAAGGAGTGGCAAGAGCCTAAGCTTAGGGATGCCAAAGGAACCACAAGATAATATTCAAGGACAACCAAGAGCCTAAGCTTGGGGATGCCCCGGAAGGCATCCCCTCTTTCGTCTTCGTCTATCGGTAACTTTACTTGGAGCTATATTTTTATTCACCACATGATACGTGTTTTGCTTGGAGCGTCATTTTATTTTGTTAGTTTTTTCTTTCTGTTATTTAGAATAATGTTTTGCATCTTTAGTCTCAATAAAAAAGTCAAGGATAGCCTTTGCCATGCTTATTTTGCTTGTATACATGTTGCTGTTTGAAAACAGAAAGTTTACCGCTGTTGCAAAAATTCCCTAGAAAAGTCAGAGAATGGTATAACATTGAATATTTTTGCATATTAAGATCTGATAAATTTATTTTAGTGGTAATTTTAGTTCATAATTTTTGGAGTCAGGGAAGTATTGATACTCTTGCATTCTTTACAGACTCTACTGTTTTGGCAGATTGCTGTTATGGTTGCATTGTTTGCATATGTTTGCTTGTTTAATGATTATATTTGAGGATAGGAGTATTAAATATACAGAGGCATTTATTATTCAATGTTGAATAATAATTTTAGTGATTTGTTACAGTAGAAAGTGATAAGGTTTTGCATTGGTTTATACTAACCGATCTCATGAGTTCTTGTTGAGTTTGTTGTGAATGAAGCTTTTGATAAAAACAAGAGAAACCATGATATGAAAGGAATTTAGGAGACACAAAAGTTCAAGATTGGGGATGCCCAAGGAACCCCAAAATAATATTTCAAGAAGTCTCAAGATCTAAGCTTGGGGATGCCCTGGTAGGCATCCCACCTTTCTTCTTCGGCAATCATCGGTTAGTATCGGTTGAGCCTAAGTTTTTGCTTCTTCACATGAGTTGTGTTATCCTTGCAAGGTCTTTTATTTAGCTTTGCTTGCTGTTTGAATAAAGTATCAAGATCTGAAATTATTAATTGGGATAGTCTTCACATAGTTGTATAATTATTCGACTACTTATTGATCTTCACTTATATCTTTCGGAGTAGTTTGTCATTTGCTCTAGTGCTTCACTTATATCTTTTAGAGCATAATGGTGGATTTGTTTTAAAAGAAACTATTGATCTCTCATGCTTCACTTAGATTATTTTGAGTGTCGTTAATAGCATGGTAATTTGCTTAATATTAATATACTTGGCATTCAAGATATGTGAAACTTTCTTTTGAGTGCGTTGAATACTAAGATAAGTTTGATGCTTGATAATTGTTTTGAGATATGGAGGTGCTGATATTAAAGTGATGCTAGTTGGGTGATTATGAATTTAAAGAATGCTTGTGTTGAAGTTTGTGATTCCCGTAGCATGCATGTATGGTGAACCGCTTTGTGATGAAGTCGGAGCACAATTTTATTTATTGATTGTATTCCTTATGAGTGGCGGTCGGGGACGAGCGATGGTCTTTTCCTACCAATCTATCCCCCTAGGAGCATGCGCGTAATACTTTGCTTTGATAACTTGTAGATTTTTGCAATAAGTATATGAGTTCTTTATGACTAATGTTGAGTCCATGGATTATACGCACTCTCATCCTTCCACCATTGCTAGCCTTTCTAATACCGCGCACCTTTCGCCGGTATCATACACCCACCATATACCTTCCTCAAACCAGCCACCATACCTACCTATTATGGCATTACCATAGCCATTCCGAGATATATTGCCATGCAACTTTCCATCGTTCTGTTCATATGACACACATTATTTTTGTCATATTGCTTTTTGCATGAACATGTAGTTGACATTGTATTTGTGGCAAGGCCACCTTCATAATTTTCATACATGTTACTCTTGATTCATTGCATATCCCGGTACACCGCCGGAGGCATTCATATAGAGTCATACTTTGTTCTAAGTATCGAGTCGTAATTGTTGAGTTGTAAGAAAAATAATAGTGTGATGATCATCATTATTAGAGCATTGTCCCAGGGAGGAAAGGATGATGGAGACTATGATTCCCCCATAAGTCAGGATGAGACTCCGGACGAAAAATAAAAAAAAGAGGCCATAAAAAAGAGAAAAGGCCCAAACAAAAAAAACAAAAAAATGAGAGAAAAAGAGAGAAGGGACAATGTTACTATCCTTTTACCACACTTGTGCTTCAAAGTAGCACCATGATCTTCATAATAGAGAGTCTCTCGTTTCGTCACTTTCATATACTAGTGGGAATTTTTCATTATAGAACTTGGCTTGTATATTCCAATGATGGGCTTCCTCAAATGCCCTAGGTTTTCATGAGCAAGCGAGTTGGATGCACACCCACTTAGTTTCTTTTGTTGAGCTTTCATATATTTATAGCTCTAGTGCATCCGTTGCATGTCAATCCCTACTTACTCACATTGATATCTATTAATGGGCATCTCCATAGCCTGTTGATACGCCTAGTTGATGTGATACTATCTTCTCCTTTTTTATCTTCTCTACAACCACCATTCTATTCCACATATAGTGCTATGTCCATGGCTCACGCTCATGTATTGCGTGAAAGTTGAAAGAGTTTGATATTATTAAGGTATGAAACAATTGCTTGGCTTGTCATCGGGGTTGTGCATGATTAAATACTTTGTGTGATGAAGATGGAGCATAGCCAGACTATATGATTTTGTAGGGATAACTTTCTTTGGCCATGTTATTTTGAGAAGACATAATTGCTTAGTTAGTATGCTTGAACTATTATTATTTTTATGTCAATATGAAATTTTGTCTTGAATCTTTCGGATCTGAATATTCATACCACAATTAAGAAGATTTACATTGAAATTATGCCAAAGTAGCACTCGCATCAAAAAATCTTTTTTATCATTTACCTACTCGAGGACGAGCAGGAATTAAGCTTGGGGATGCTTGATACGTCTCCAACGTATCTATAATTTTTGATTGCTCCATGCTACTTTATCTACTGTTTTAGGCAATATTGGGCTTTATTATCCACTTTTATATTATTTTTGGGACTAACCTATTAACCAGAGGCCCAGCCCAGATTTGTTGTTTTATGCTTATTTCAGTGTTTCGAGGAAAAGGAATATCAGACGGAGTCAAAATGGAACGAAATCAACTAGAGAAGTTATTTTTGGAAGGAAAACCACCCGATGGACTTGGAGTGCACGTCAGGGAAGAAGGGAGGTGCCCACGAGGGTGCGGGGCGCGCCCATCCCCCTGGGGCGTGCCCCGCTGCCTCGTGGCCCCCCCTTCGCTCCACCGACGTACTCCTTTCACCCATATATACCTACGTACCCTAAAACTTCCAGAACAGAAGATATATCGGGAGTTCCGCCGCCGCAAGCCTGTGTAGCCACCAAAAACCTCTCGGGAGCCTGTTCCGGCATCCTGCCGGAGGGGGAACCCATCACCGGTGGCCATCTTCATCATCTTGGCGCTATCCATGACGAGGAGGGAGTAGTTCACCCTCGGGGCTGAGGGTATGTACCAGTAGCTATGTGATTGATCTCTCTCTCTCCTGTGTTCTCTCTCGTGTTCCCTCTATGGCATGATCTTGATGTATCCCGAGCTTTGCTATTGTTGTTGGATCTTATAATGTTTCTCCCCCTCTACTCTCTTGTGATGAATTGAGTTTCCCCTTTGAAGTTATCTTATAGGATTGAGTCTTTTATGAGAACACTTGATGTATGTCTTGCGTGGGATAACCGTGGTGACAATGGGTTATTCTATTGATCCACTTGATGTATGTTTTGGTGATCAACTTGCGGGTTTCGTGACATTTGGGAACCTATGCATAGGGGTTGGCACACGTTCTTGACTCTCCGGTAGAGATTTTGGGGCACTCTTTGAAGTACTTTGTGTTGGTTGGATGAATCTGAGATTGTGTGATGCATATCGTATAATCATGCCCACGGATACTTGAGGTGACAATGGAGTATCTAGGTGACATTAGGGTTTTGGTTGATTTGTGTCTTAAGGTGTTATTCTAGTACAGACTCTTTTATAGATTGATCCGAAAGAATAAATTTGAGGTGGTTTCGTACCCTACCATAATCTCTACATTTGTTCTCCGCTATTAGTGGCTTCGGAGTGACTCTTTGTTGCATGTTGAGGAATTGTTATATGATCTATCTATTTTATTATTGTTGAGAGAACTTGCACTAGTGAAAGTATGAACCCTAGGCCTTGTTTCCTATCATTGCAATACCATTTACGCTCACTTTTACCACTTGTTACCTTGCTGTTTTTATTATTTCAGATTACAAATACCTTTATCTACTATCTATTTTGCACTTGTATCACCATCTCTTCGCCGAACTAGTGCACCTATACAATTTACCATTGTATTGGGTGTGTTGGGGACACAAGAGACTCTTTGTTATTTGTTTGCAGGGTTGCCTGAGAGAGACCATCTTCATCCTATGCCTCCTACGGATTGATAAACCTTAGGTCATCCACTTGAAGGAAATTTGCTACAGTCCTACAAACCTATGAAAGTGCGTTATATCGACTAGAGGGGGGGTGAATAGGTGATTTTTATAAATTCTTCACTGAGGAATTTGCTGGTGAGGAAATTCCTTAGCGAAGAACTACTAGCAGCGGAATAAGTACTCAGAAGTAAGCATAACAGGATACAGACTTAGTCATCATGATGAAATGAAGACAAGCACAGAGTACAGAAAGCGTAAACACAGGATAACACAAGATAATGACAAACAGACTGAAGAAGTTGAACTAAGGAAATTGAGAAAGTCTTCAGTCAAAGTCTTCAAACACAGATATGAACAAACACTCAACACAGTAATGAGGAAATGAAAGAGTTGAGGAAATAGAACCAGTAAGGTTGGTGAAGACAATGATTTGGTAGACCAGTTCCAACTGCTGTCTCAGTTGTACGTATGGTTGGAGCGGCTGAGTATTTAAACTCGAGGACACACAGTCCCGAACACCCAGTCGTTGAGCATGCAACTTAGGACACCAAGTCCTCACCGTATTCTCCGTGAACTAAGGTCACACAGACCTCGTCCAATCTCTCGTGGTAAGTCTTCAGGTGACTTCCAAACCTTCACAGACTCGGTCACTCGGCGATCCACAATTGCTCTTGGATGCTCTAGACCATGACGCCTAACCGGCTGGAAGAAGCACAGTCTTCAAAGGTAACAAGCGTCGGATCCATGCAGGATCAATCTCTTTAGTGATGCTCTATGACTTTGGGTTTGTAGGTGTTTGGGTTTGGGGGTTTTCCTCACTCAATGATTTTTGCTCAAAGTCCTCGGAGGATGGGTTGCTCTCAAATGACAAGTGTCAGTTTCTCTTGGAGCAGCCAACCAACTAGTGGTTGTAGGGGCGGCTATTTATAGCCTAGGGAGCAGCCCGACATGATAAGACATAAATGCCCTTGTCTGATATGACCGTTAGGTGGATAAGATATTTTTGGACAGCTGGCACGTAGCACAGCAACGGTCAGAAATTTGACTATCAAATTCCTCAGGGCTATCATGTTCCTCACTGTGTAGGCAATCCGCACTGGCGAACTCCTAACTCCTCAGTCAGAACAAATTCCTCAGCGCCCAGAAGAACTTCGTCTCTGTCACTGAAGAAATTGAATGAACTGTATGAGATTTCCAAAGGCTTCACTCGAAGGGTTTGGTAGGTGTAGGATTTTGAGTTGAGCATCACATGGAAATTTTTCCTTAGTATTTCCTCGACCCCCTTTAACAATACGGTGTTTCCTATGACTCAAGAAAGAGAAAAACAAAACTATGAAAACGAAGTCTTCAAGCTTCATATTCCTCGCATGAATATCCAGTCTTCACGGTAACACCAATTTCTTCACTTTCAAAGTCTTCATGAAAGTCTTCAGAAATACCAAAATCTTCAGTTGAAGATATTCATTTTTAGAGGTCGACTTTCCCTGTAAATATCAAACTCCTCATAGACTTATAGACCTGTGTACACTCACAAACGCATTAGTCCCTTAACCTAGAAGTCTTCAATACACCAAAATCACTAAGGGGCACTAGATGCACTTACAATCTCCCCCTTTTTTGTGATTGATGACAATATAGGTTAAGTTTTCAACGGGGATATGTGAAGTGTAAGTACTGATATTGAGGAATTTGATTGCAAGATATAGAAGAACTCCCCCTGAAGATGTGCATAGTGAGGAATTTGCTTTTGAAGCAATGCACACTTTAAGAGTTGAATCATGGAGATCTCCCCCTATATCTTGTAATTCATACACGCATTTGACATATGATATGAAGAATTTGAAATGCATGATGAAATATGGTGCCTGATGAAATTCAGCATGCGTGCAATAATATTAATGAGGAACAAGCATGCAGAAACATATCGAGAGTATCAAAGCACAGTGCATCAAAAGTATCAGGGCACCATCGGTTTTAAGATTACAACTCGATCCAATAAAGTTTTAGAAGAACGAGAGTTGTAACTTAGCAAAAAATTGCCCATATAATAGACCCACTTGAAGACTAACTCAAATTTATCCCCCTTTGTCATTGATTGACCAAAAGGATTGAAATTGACGACTAACGCCCCTGAAGAATATCAAGTTGATGGAGGAGCGCCAGCGTTGTTGGGGTCAGTAGTCATAGTAAGGCCTGCTGCTGTGTCGTCCAAATCTTCATTTTCATTAGTGTCGCGCGATGAAGAATAGGAGCTGGCCACCAAGGAAGGAACTTTGACCTTCTTGAATTTCTTCGGTGGAGGTGCAGACCAGTCAAATCCTTCCTTGAGACCCATATTCTTCAGATCTGCAGCACTGTAGACATGAGATAGAACAGCCCAGGTACGGTTGAAGGTTTCATGGAGGTAGTATTGGTTTTTCTTCACTGCATTGTGTGTTGAGGTCATGTTGTGAAGAATTGAACCAAACTGACGCTTGACCCATTTATGATTGCGATCAACCTTCTGATGAAGACTGAGGAGTAACTCATGATCAGTCATCACCCTAGGAGTTGTGGCTTGAGGATTTTGCTTGGCGGCAGAGTCATGTGTGGCAGAGTCATCATTGGTGGAGTATGATGCAGCCTTGCGAAATTGACCATCCAATGGACGAATGCCTTCATCTATCACAGTAGTTGCCTTGCCTTTGTCATCAGCTGAGGAATATGTCCGTCTGAGGACTTCAATCGGGGGCAAGTAGCTGCCATGGTTCAAAGTGTCAGCTTTGTAATTTAGTGAAGACCTTGACCTGATGATCTCATAATCCATGGTGCATAAGGCTTCAGCTCAAATGGTGACATAGCAATATTCGCCAGAGTCCTCATGAAGAAATCATGGAAGTTGACGGGAACGCCATGAATGATATTGAAAAGCATGTTCTTCATGATGCCAACGACCTCTTCATCATTTGAGTCGTGGCCTTTGATAGGACTCATTGTCTTCGTCAGAATGCGATAGACAGTCCGGGGCACATATAGTAATTCCTTGACGAGGAATTTGGTTCAAGGAGCCTGCCCTGGCTTCAAAGGCTTCATCAGCACTTGCATGAAATGATTTGAAAGTTCAGGTTCATTGTAGACGCAACGAGCACTGTCAAGGGGAGGACTAAGTGGTAGGGCATGAAGCAATTCAGTTGCTGGTGCCTTGTAATGAGTATTTTCAGACATCCAGTCCAGCACCCATGAATTCACATACTCAGAATTTCCTGTGATGTGCAGCGTTGCATAGAATTGAAGAATGAGTTCTTCATTCCAGTCACAGATGTCAGTGCAGAAATTTAACAGTACAACATCGTGAAGAACACTGAGGACTGGCTCGAAGCATGGCAGAGACTCCATGTCTACATGAGGAATGTGTTCATGATCGAAGACTTTGTCTTTGTTGAACAGTACTGAGGTATAGAAATTTGCTTGACTAGTAGTCCAGAAACGCCTCTTCCTTATGCGAGAAGAGTCATAGGGGTAATAGTCAGTGAAGAACACATGCTCGCTGAAGAAATCTTCAACCTTGAACTTTTGCTTCTTTGAGAATGGATCCGTTGACTTGGGCACTGGAGTATCAGTGAGTTGCATCACAACCTCAGGAATGGCAATCTCAGGTTCTTCAGGCTGAGGAATTTCTGGTTCCTCTTCAGTAGCAGGCTGCGTGTTCAAGGGTTCAACAACAGTAGCTTCTTTAGCACTAGCGGCTGGAATGTCTTCTTGCATAGACGAGGTGGGATGAGTTTCTTCAGAGCCCATTTGAACAGTTGGTGCAGGGGACTGAGGTATTTGTTGAAGTTGGGTGAAGAGTGGTGTATTGGGGTGCTAACTTTCCCAAAAGTAATCATTCATCACGGGCGTTGTGCGGCCAATGTCCATGTCTTCATCTTAAATTTCTTCAACGCCAGCCTCGTCAGCTGTGAACTGAGGCATTGGCGAGGAAGCAATAGGCGTTGAAGGGATCGTATCCACTTCAATTTCTTCATCAACCTGCTCTGACGAAGCAGCAGATTGAGGTTCTTCATTAGATCTGCTTGGGATCACATATTCCTCACCAAAAGGAACAAGGTCCTTTGATGACATGGTGGAAATTGGAACAACATCAATTGGATTTTCAATAGAGCTTGTCAGAGGCTTCATCTTCTTTGGAGCTGAAGATTCTGAAGCACTGGGTGCTTTCCTTTTCTTCACTGCAGCTTGCTCTGCAGCCTTGGTCTTCTTCACATCAAATGCACAGGGAAGAATTGGAGTTGGTGTAGGCGCAGATGGAACTGAGGTTTTTGGTTGAATTTCCTCATGCGCAACTGATGCAGTTGCCCTGACTTCTTCAGTTTCTTCAGGCGCACCACTATTGGATGCCCTGGCAATTTCTTCAGCGGCTGGAATGGAGTCATCAGCCCTGGAACTAGCATTTTCTTCAGCAGCCCGAATGTCATCAGCGGTGCTGGCATGTTCTTCAGTTGGCTGAGCAGACGCTACAACTTGAGGAATTTCTTGTTGCGATGGGGCGGCAACATTTTTGAATTTCTCAGTCAGTTTCACAAACCTGACTTTGGCTCCTTGCCAATCAGCATAGTAAGCATTGAAGTCATCGCTGAGGGTTTTGATTTCAGCTTGGATCTTGAGGAGTTCATTAGGTGTCATATTGACAACGTTATTCTTTAGGAACTTCGCTTTTCTGAACTGAGTTTTCTTGATCTGCCTGGCCTTCTCAAATTTCCATTTTTCTTCAGTGATGAAATGGGTCAGCATGTGACTTTGACCAGGAGTCAACTTGAAATCAGGCATAGGAGTATTTGGATCCTTGTGCCAGAGATCAATGTAATCAAGGATCGCCCTTGGATCCAAAAGCAGTGGCACATGTGTGCCTTTGGCTCCAGCGGCCCTTTCTTGTCGGTCTCTGATGATTTCTGCAAGTTCATCATCATCAGCTTCATCGTCAGATGGCACGTGGAAGGCAACTTGTTTCTTCTTCGGACTTGGTTGAGGACCTCAACCAGCCGTTGCCTTAGTCTTCAACAGAGTTGGGCTTGATGAAGATTTTGGTGCAGCTGAGGAACTTGCTGAGGCACCAAAGGCAATAGAGATGTCTGTTGTCCTTTGGCATGTGGCCAGATGTACAGGTGTTGAGGAC
The DNA here is from genome assembly GCF_002162155.2 of Triticum dicoccoides. Taxonomy (NCBI): domain Eukaryota; kingdom Viridiplantae; phylum Streptophyta; class Magnoliopsida; order Poales; family Poaceae; genus Triticum; species Triticum dicoccoides. The sequence goes on from NC_041385.1 coordinate 755,911,636, forward strand.
TTTGCCGGAGCAGCTGAGGGCTTTGGAGGAGGAGCAGTAGTTGGAACTGGCCGTGAGGGCTTTGAAGATTCTGGCCGTGAGGGCATTGCTGAGGAACTTGGCTGTGAGGGCATAGTTGGTGAAGCACTTGGCTTGTGAGCAGGCTTCTTTGCCATTGATTTTCTTGGCTTGACAGAGGCCTCAGTGGCAGTAGCAGCAGCAGAGTCTTCATTGAATTTCCTCACTGCTTCTTTGGCTTGTCTTCCCAACTTAGCTTGGCGTTTGGCCCATTCTTCAGGAAAGTCCTCACCATGTTTGATGCTGGTGGGGTCAGCCTCTTGACCAGGTGCCAATGGAGCTCTTGGGCATGGAGGATTAAGTGCGAATTTCTTCATATACTTTGGAGTCACATATCTGTACTCCCTCCATTCTCTTGCCCATCTCCGTTCAATTTTCTGTATGCGCACCTTGCGCCGATTTTTAGTTTCTTTTCCGTACTTAGCCTCATCAGGTGTGCAATAATCAGCATAAATTGCCTCAGGTATTTCAAAAGCAGTCATGACCTCAGGATTCTTTCCTCCTTTCTACGGCCTCTTACCATCAGCCATATTCTTCAGATGAGGAATTTGAACAATCGAATTTTCTGAAGAGGTATGCAACTTTTCTTCGAGGAACGCTGCAAATGAGTTAAGTTGATGAGAACCTAGTGATTCAGCAGCGGACATGAGTACCTGTGAATAGAGTATAGTTGCGAGGAATTTGGAGAGGTCATATGCGTTCTCGGAAGGTTTTTCAAAAAGAACAAGTTTGAGGAATTTGACCAGATGAGCCTTGAAGAATTTCACTAAGCGTTCTTTGTCTTAGGTTCTAGAGTTGTATAGATCGAGGATCCACACAATTGAGGAATCTTTAAGAAAAAAATGATGCTTAGAGAAATGAATCAAGAACAGATGACTAGTGAGGTGTTTTGTGTGTGAGGATTTGAAGAATAAAACACCTTTGAAGATTTTGTTGTGAAATTTTGAATCAAAAGGGGTAGTAAAAGTAACTTTTAATTACCCTTGATGAAGAACACGACGAACTAAGAAGCAGAACAGTGAAGTTCGTCGGTGTAGATCTTCCACGCCCTAACTTGGCGGAGGAAGACAGCTACGGCGGCGGCGGAGTGAAGATTTCCGCGGTCGGCGCGAGTACGACGCCGACGAGGTCGAGGCATTGAAGCTCTTCCTCACCGGCGATGATGGAGTAGCGGCGGCGCTAGGGTTTGAGGAGCTCGAGCGAGAGAGAGAGAGAGAGAGAGAGAGAGAGAGAGAGAGCGGTCGAGCGGAGTAAAGGAAGTGAGGAAGGGATGAGGGGGTTATTTATAGTCGCAGTGAAAAACCTGTTCGCCCGAAGATTTAGGACGAACCTGCCCCTGACCCTTCTCCTTTGCTTGACATGTGTCACCCACGTACTGAGAAGTGGAGATCATGTTAGATCGTGGGTGAATAGATAAGTCTATCGTGGGATCCAGAACGGATTGAGCGGTAAAACCGAAAAATTTGGATAAGATTAATTTTAAAGTTCGTTCGCAAATTCTTCAGCTGTCAAGGACACAGTGAAGATTTTGAACGAGTTTCAAATAGAACGCACATGAAGAATTTGTGAATAGATTGGGTTGAGTATAGCATAGAGGGGGAAGGGTCCGATCACATTCAATTAGCAGAAAATGCAACTTGAAGAAATAGCCATAAGTGAATGTTGTAGAGGACATAAACCCACACACACACACACACACACACACACACACACACACACACACACACACACACACATATATATATATATATATCGCCCATGAAGAAAAATGACGAAAACATTGAAGATTTTGCAAAGTTGAAGAATTTGAAAAACTGAAGAATATCAAAAACTGAGGAATTTCCAAAATGAAGATTTTCAACTTTGGTGGTGGCGTGACCCACCGTATAAGAATGATGATTTCAGACACCGCGTACAATTGTCGTAGGGTTGTGGGAATCAAATTCTTCATTAATCTCTTCACACTTAGAGTGTTATTCTTCATTGATTGAAGAAAAACGTTTCTTCATGTGTTGCACATCTAAGTCATCAATTTTGCATAAGTGTCAGGATGTGTGTTCTTTTTCAAAGAACATTCGAAGATTCTAGGATATTTAGCTCACACGCAACTTGCTAAATCTCTTCTCATCCAAGGGCTTTGTGAAGATATCGGCTAGTTGTTCTTCAGTCTTCACGTGCTTGATGGAGATGTCGCCCTTCAACACATGATCACGAAGAAAATGATGACGAATCTGTATGTGCTTTGTCTTCGAGTGCTGAACTGGGTTGTGAGAAATCTTGATGGCACCCTCATTATCACAGACGAGAGGCACATTATTCACATTGACGCCATAGTCCTTGAGGGTTTGCTTCATCCATAGCAGTTGAGCACAGCAAGAACCAGCAGCAATGTATTCAGCTTCAGCAGTAGACAGTGATACGCAGTTCTGTTTCTTCGAGGACCAAAAGACCAAGGCTCGTCCAAGGAAATGACAAGTACCAGATGTTGACTTGCGGTCCACATGATCACCAGCATAGTCAGAGTCAGAATATCCAATGAGATCAAAGGTTGAGCCCTTGGGATACCATAATCCTAGTGTTGGTGTGTGAGCTAGATATCGAAGAATATGCTTCACAGCCTTATGGTGTGATTCCTTCGGTGCAGCTTGAAATCGGGCACACATGCAAACACTAAGCATTATGTCTGGCCTAGATGCACATAAGTACAATAACGAACCAATCATGGAGCGGTGTACCCTGTGATCGAAGTCAATACCATTTTCATCAGTGCATAGATGGCCATTTGTGGGCATAGGAATTTTGACGCCTTTGCAGTCTTGCATGCCGAATTTCCTCAGAACTTCCTTAAGGTATTTCTCCTGAGATATGAATATGCCATTGTGCTATTGACGAATTTGAAGACCTAAAAACAATTTCAACTCTCCCATCATAGACATTTGATATTCTTCACTCATCATATAGGAAAATTCATCACTATAACGTTGGTCAGTACAGCCAAAGATAATATCATCAACGTATATTTGGCACACAAACAGTTCACCATCATAAGATTTAGTAAAGAGAGTAGGGTCGACTGAACCGGGTGTGAAGCCATTCTTCATGAAGAATTCCTTCAAAGTGTCATACCACGCCCGAGGGGCTTGTTTGAGGCCATACAGGGCCTTGTTGAGTCTGTAGACTTTGTCAGGATTCTTTGGATCTTCAAAACCTCGGGGTTGAGCAACATATACTTCTTCCTCAAGCTTACCATTGAGGAATGTACTTTTCACATCCATTTGTTGTAAGATAATATTATGATGGTTAGCATAAGCAAGTAATATGCGAATAGCTTCAAGTCTAGAAACAGGTGCAAAAGTTTCATCGAAATCAATTCCTTCAATCTGTGTGTAGCCTTGAGCTACAAGTCGTGCCTTATTCCTCACCACAAGGCCATTTTCATCTTGCTTGTTGCGGTAGATCCACTTTGTGCCAATGATATTATGCTTGCGAGGATCTGGACGTTTGACCAGTTCCCAGACATTGTTGAGCTCGAACTGATGTAATTCTTCTTGCATGGCCTGAATCCACTCAGGCTCCAGAAATGCTTCATCTACCTTAGTGGGCTCTGTAATAGAGACAAAAGCATAGTGCCCACAAAAGTTAGATAAATGTGAAGCTTTTGAGCGTGTGAGAGGACCTGGCACTCGAATGTCATCGATGATCTTTTGAACTTGCACTTCTTTTGCAATGCGAGGATGAGTTGGTTGTCGTTGAGGAATTTGATCAGCATTTTCTTCAGCACCATTTTCTTCAGCATTTTCATTAGGTGCACCAGCTCGATTTTCTTCACGTTCTGGAATGAATTCTTCAACAGATTCTTCGATAGGAATAACATCCTCAGTAGCCTTGAACTTGATAGAATCCTCAGGTTCTGGGTCATCTATGACAGAAGGTAGGTGCTCTCTTTGCGAGCCATTAGTTTCATCGAACCGCACATCTACAGTTTCAACAACCTTGTGAAGAACGTTGTTGAAGACTCTGTAGGTGTGCGAGTCCTTTCCGTAACCAAGCATAAAACCTTCATGTGCTTTCGGTGCAAATTTAGCATTGTGATGAGGATATCTAATCAAACATTTAGCACCGAAGACTTTGAAATAACTCACATTTGGTTTCTTGTCAGTGAGGAGTTCATAGGCAGTCTTCTTGAAGAATTTGTGAAGATATACCCGATTGATGATGTGCCACGCAATATCAATTGCATCAATCCAAAAACGACGAGGCGTTTTGTATTCATCAAGCATATTGCGAGCCATTTCAGCGAGGGTTTTGTTCTTGCGCTCCACGACGCCATTCTGTTGAGGAGTGTAAGGAGCAGATAACTCATGAGTAATACCAAGTTCATCAAGATAGCCATCAAGACCGGAATTCTTGAACTCGGTTCCATTGTCAGTTCTGATCTGCTTGATCTTCACACCAAAGTTGGTTGCAGCCCTCGAGGAAAATTGTTTGAAGATTTCCTGCACTTCATGTTTGTAAGTGACAATGTGTACCCATGTGTATCGAGAATAGTCATCAAGAATAACAAAGGCATATAGAGATGCATCATTTGAAATAGCAGAATAGTGATTAGGACCAAAGAGATCCATATGAAGCAATTCAAATGGACGAGTAGTGGTCATGATAGTCTTCGCTCGATGCTTGGCCTTTGTCATCTTTCCAGCTTCAGAAGCTCCGCATAAGTGATCCTTGAGGAATTTGACATTCTCAATGTCAATGACATGCTTCTTATTCGGGAGCGTGTTCAGATTCCTCATGCCAGCATGACCAAGTCGTCGATGCCATAGCCAGCCTTCTGAAGCTTTTGCAAGTAAGCACACAGCTGGTTGTCGTCCTGTAGGGAAATCAACAATATACAGATCTCCTCTCCTAAAGCCTTTGAAGACTTTGGAATGGTCAGCTTCCATGATCACAACACAACGATACTTGCAAAAGACAACAACCATATCAAGAACACAAAGCATTGAGACAGACATGAGGTTGTATCCTAAGGAATCGACAAGCATGACTTTGTCCATGTGTCGATCCTTTGAGATCGCAACCTTACCTAGACCCAATACCTGACTTTTGCCTTTGTCAACAAAGATGATGTGCTTCAGATGTGACGGTGATAAAGGACCATCCATCAATAGACTCTTGTCACCCGTCATGTGATTTGTACATTCACTATCTAGAACCCACTCATTGGCTTTGGGCTGATCATCCTGCAGATGAATTAGTGCAACTTACGATCTCATATACTTCATCAGTGAAGAATATGATATCAAGTTCAACAAATGAATTTCATCAAGCAGTAAACAGATATTTCAGTATGAGGACGTGTGAAATGAAAGTTCATTTCATCATGATTCGCCTGCGTCCTTTCAGGCATTTTTGTCAGGCCTGCAGCAAATTCTTCAGACGTTTAAAGCACGTCTGGAGACCTGACCCTGCATAAGAGATTAGTTCCTTTTCTTCACCACCCACATCTGAAGGGGTGGCAAAGAGTTCATCACTCTGTGAGCACCATATGAGAAAGGTGGCATAGAGGCCAATCCATTTCGTTTCACATAAGAGGGGTTAGGGTAAGCATATGAATAAGCAGAGAAATTCTTCGAGGACTTATGAACATAATGATTTGAAGAATAATGCGCATATTCATAGCCCTTAGCTCTACCCTGCGAAACAGAAGGGTTAGCATGATGATGATCATATGAGGACTTTGATCCATTTGAGGAATTTGATCCATGTGAAGAATTAGGTCCATATGAAGAATTGGATCTGGGGTTCCTGTTCTTCACAGGTGGTGTCATGAGGACATTCACCTGAAGACTTTCAACATAACTTTTGGGAACCCAGATTTTCTTCATAGGGGAACCGTTCCTGCAGTTAGTGCCAACATATCTAGCAAATACTTCACCATTCTGATTTTTGAACAGTTTATAGTTGGAGTCAAATGACTCATCAGAAGAATGAGAAGATTCACATGTAAAGCCAGATAAGTTAGATGGATCAACTGGAGGTCCCTTTGCAGCAACCCATGAGGTTTTGGGATACTGCTCAGGCTTCCAATATGTTCCATCAGCATTGAGTTTCCTCTCAAAGGCAATACCCTCTTTCCTAGGGTTTCTGTTGAGGATCTGCTTTTTGAGCACATCACAAAGAATCTGATGCCCTTTGAGGTTTTTGTACATGCCTGTCGTGTACAATTCCTTTAGCCCTGCATCGTCAGTGATACTAGCAATGTCCTCAGATGAGGAATTAGTTATAGCAGTGGCAGGTGAAGAATTTGTAACGGTTGAAGCATTTGAACATTCAGGTGAAGAATTAGCAGATTCATGTTCAATGCACTTTAAGCATGGAGGAACAAATTCTTCCTGAGAAGCATTGATTTGTTGAGCAAGTAATGAATCGCGCTCCTTCTGAAGATCTTCATAACTCACTCTTAGCTTCTCAAGATCTTGCTTTCTTTGAAGAAATTCATAAGAAAGCTTCTCGTGATCAGATAAGAGAGTTTTATGATGACTCTGAAGGTTGTCAAACTTAGACTGAAGTTTCTGAAGATTTTCAGGTAAGTCTTTAGTGCGGTCCATTTCTTCACCCAACATATCATCGCTCTTATTTAGCATGTAATGAACTTTTTCCAAAGCTCTTTGTTGTTTAGTGGCAAGGGAAGCAAGTTTATCATAGCTAGGTCCAAATTCATCGCCAGATTCATCATCACTGGACTCGGATAGGTAGCATTCGTTTACCTTAGCACTTTTTGCCATAAGGCAGGGGTTGGACGATGATGATTCTAGTTCGAATGTCATCTCTTTGAGAGATTCCTTGTAATCATCAAGCCAAGGATCATGACGATTTAGATGTCCATCATAGACCTCAGAGAGACGGTCCCAGATTAGCTTCGCGTGATTGAGATGCATGACGTTCCTAAATTGATTTCGGGACAGACTTGTGCAGATGACATCCTTCGCTGTGAGGTTGAGGAGAGTGTACTTGCGAATGTCATCAGCTTCAGCCATCTTGCATAGATTAGTAAGACCGATCTCGGTGACGGTCCATAGTTCGCTGTCCATAGCCATGAGTCGCTTCTTCATCATGGCCTTCCACCGAGGATACTCATGACCGTCAAAGATGGGGCAGGAAACGTTCCTCAATCCTGCAGTCGACATAACTAGAACTCCAGGTGGTTAAACCAAAATCACACAGAACAAGAGAGTACCTTGCTCTGATACCAATTGAAAGTGCGTTATATCGACTAGAGGGGGGTGAATAGGCGATTTTTATGAATTCTTCACTGAGGAATTTGCCGGTGAGGAAATTCCTTAGAGAAGAACTACTAGCAGCGGAATAAGTACTTAGAAGTAAGCATAACAGGATACAGACTTAGTCATCATGATGAAATGAAGACAAGCAGAGAGTACAGAAAGCGTAAACACGGGATACCACAAGATGAAGACAAACAGACTGAAGAAATTGAACTGAGGAAATTGAGAAAGTCTTCAGTCAAAGTCTTCAAACATAGATATGAACAAACACTCAACATAGTAATGAGGAAATGAAAGAGTTGAGGAAATACAACCAGTAAGGTTGGTGAAGACAATGATTTGGTAGACCAGTTCCAACTGCTGTCTCAGCTGTACGTCTGGTTGGAGCGGCTGAGTATTTAAACTCGAGGACACACAGTCCCGAACACCCAGTCGCTGAGCATGCAGCTCAGGACACAAAGTCCTCACCGTATTCTCCTTGAACCAAGGTCACACAGACCTCGTCCAATCACTCGTGGTAAGTCTTCAGGTGACTTCCAAACCTTCACAGACTCGGTCACTCGGCGATCCACAATTCCTCTTGGATGCTCTAGACCATGACGCCTAACCGTCTGGAAGAAGCACAGTCTTCAAAGGTAACAAGCATCGGATCCACGCAGGATCAATCTCTTCAGTGATGCTCAATCAATTTGGGTTTGTAGGTGTTTGGGTTTGGGATTTTTCCTCACTCGATGATTTTCGCTCAAAGTCCTCGGAGGATGGGTTGCTCTCAAATGACAAGTGTCAGTTTCTCTCGGAGCATCCAACCAACTAGTGGTTGTAGGGGGCGGCTATTTATAGCCTAGGGAGCAGCCCGACATGATAAGACATAAATGCCCTTGTCTGATATGACCGTTAGGTGGATAAGATATTTTGGGATAGCTGGCGCGTAGCACAGCAACGGTCGGAAATTTGACTATCAAATTCCTTAGGGCTATCATGTTCCTCACTGTGTAGGCAATCCGCACTGGCGAATTCCTAACTCCTGAGTGAGAACAAATTCCTCAGCGACCAGAAGAACTTCGTCTCTGTCACTTAAGAAATTGATTGAACTGTATGAGATTTCCAAAGGCTTCACTCGAAGGGTTTGGTAGGTGTAGGATTTTGAGTTGAGCATCACATGGAAATTTTTCCTTACTATTTCCTCGACCCCCTTTAACAGTACGGTGTTTCCTATGACTCAAGAAAGAGAAAAATAAAACTATGAAATCGAAGTCTTCAAGCTTCATATTCCTCGCATGAATATCAAGTCTTCATGGTAACACCAATTTATTCACTTTCAAAGTCTTCATGAAAGTCTTCAGAAATACCAAAATCTTCAGTCGAAGATATTCATTTTTAGGGGTCGACTTTCCCTGTAAATATCAAACTCCTCATAGACTTATAGACATGTGTACACTCACAAACGCATTAGTCCCTTAACCTATAAGTCTTCAATACACCAAAATCACTAAGGGGCACTAGATGCACTTACAACCTGTGCACTTGCAGGCCCAACAACGTCTACAAGAAGAAGGTTGTGTAGTAGACATCAGGTGGCGATCCCGTGACAGAACGGGCCTAGACTTGGTCTGTCATCTCACGATGACATGCACTAACACGGCGAAGCAGTTATTCACCATGGACTACACCCTCTCGGTGCCGAATAATGCTCTAGACCGCTGGGGACACCGGATGGGTGCTCGATATGGAGACCGCCCGAGGGGGGGAGGGCACCCCTACATGCGCGTGGCCCATGCATATGTATGCAGGTGTGGTGTGCTATTTGAATAAGTAATGCACGTCCTTGACGTGGCACGTGCCTCACAAACCACACACATGGGCGGGAACATCGAGGACCGGCTGCGTTCGTCCCCGAGACAGAGTCTTCGGTGGGCGATCCCATGACAGAACGGGCCTAGACTTGGTCTGTCATCTTGCGATGACATGCACTAACACGAAGAAGCAGTTATTCCCCGTGGCCTACCCCCTCTAGGAGCCTAACAACACCCTAGACCGCCGGGGCCACCGGAGGGGTGCCGGTCTCTAGAACCGGACGAGGCTCATCCGGAGAAGAAAACACAAGACGGTAATTATAATGTGCTAAGGTTGTTTGCCAAGCATGAAAGAAAACAAAAAAAGTATAATACATATTATCGAGAATGAACAAGAAGGAGAGATCTAGGTGGATGCGTTACCGAGAGCAGCTCTCGGAAAAGGTGGCAATTACCGAGAGCCGGGAATCGACCCTCGGTAACCACTGCTCTAATTTTTTTCCCTCTCTTTTTGTCTTTTTTGCACTATCTTTTTTGTATCTCATATTTCATATGCTTTTACGACCAAAGTTTATAAATTAAATGACTTTTGATGATTTTTTTCAAAACTCAACTTTAAAGAGTGTAAAGTAAAAAACATGAGAAGAAGCAGTTGTTGACCGTGGCCTACCCCCTCTCTCGGTGCCGGTCAACTTTCTATACCACCGGGGCCACCGAATAGCCCATGCATATACATGCGATGACCTTCTTTGAGAGCACAAGAAGTTTCGAGGCCAACGGAGCAACAGGACCCGCACTTCCTGCACAAACCGGACACATTCCCTCTCGATACCCATAGACTATCTCAAAGAACGGGCCTAGACTTGGTCTGTCATCTCGCGATGATATGCAGTAACACGGAGAAGAAGTTATTCACCATGGACTACACCCTCTCGGTGCCGAATAATGCCCTAGACCGCCGGGGCCACCGGATGGGTGCTTGATATGGAGACTGCCCGAGGGGGTGGGGGAGGGCACCCGTACATGCGCGTGGCCCATGCATATGCATGCAGGGGTGGTGTGCTATTTGAATAAGCAACGCATGTCCTTGACGTGACACGTGCCTCACAAACCACACACACGGGCGGGAACGTCGAGGACCGGCTGCGTCCGTCCCCGATACAGAGTCTTCGGTGGGCGATCCCGTGACAGAATGGGCCTAGAGTTGGTCTGTCATCTCGCGATGACATGCACTAACACAGAGAAGCAGGTATTCACCGTGGAGTACACCCTCTTAGTACCGAATAATGCCCTAGACCGCCGGGGCCACCGGATGGGTGCTCGATATGGAGACCATCCGAGGGGGGGGAGGGCACCCCTACATGCGTGTGGCCCATGCATATGCATGCAGGGGTGGTGTGCTATTTGAATAAGCAACGCACGTCCTTGACGTGGCACGTGCCTCACAAACCACTCACATAGACGGGAATTTCGAGGACCGGCTACGTCCGTCCCCGAGACAGAGTCTTCGGTGGGCGATCCCGTGACAGAACGGGCCTAGACTTGGTCTGTCATCTCGCGATGACATGCACTAACACGGAGAAGCAGTTATTCACCATGGACTACACCTTCTCGGTGCCGAATAACGCCCTAGACCGCCAGGGCCACCGGATGGGTGGTCGATATGGAGACCGCCCGAGGGGGGGGAGGGCACCCGTACATGCGCGTGGCCCATGCATATGAATGCAGGGGTGGTGTGCTATTTGAATAAGCAACGCACGTCCTTGACGTGACATGTGCATCACAAAGCACACACAGGGGCGGGAACGTCGAGGACCGGCTGCGTCCATCCCTGAGAAAGAGTCTTCGGTGGGCGATCCCGTGACAGAAAGGTCCTAGACTTGGTCTGTCATCTCGCGATGACATGCACTAACACGAAGAAGCAGTTATTCACCATGGACTACACCCTCTCTGTGCCGAATAATGCCCTAGACCGCCGGGGCCACCGGATGGGTGCTCGATATGGAGACCGCCCGAGGGGGGAGGGCACCCCAACATGCGCGTGGCCCATGCATATGCATGTAGGGGTGGTGTGCTATTTGCATAAGCAACGCACGTCCTTGACGTGGCACGTGCCTCACAAACCACACACACGGGCAGGAACATCAAGGACCGGCTACGTTCGTCCCCGAGACAGAGTCTTCGGTGGGCGATCCCGTGACAGAACGGGCCTAGACTTGGTCTGTCATCTCGATCGCGTTGACATGCACTAACACGGAGAAGCAGTTATTCCCCGTGGCCTACCCCCTCTAGGTGCCGAACAACGCCCTACACCGCCGGGGCCACCAGAGCAACATGACCAGCACTTCCTACACAAAACGGACATGTTCCGACACCATTAATAAATAAACACTAGCATCCACCATTAAGAAGAAGGCCTATCACTTTGAATGTTCTTTGCTCGAGACAGGTGAACATTAAAAGTGATAGTCCATCTCCTTAACAAGAGTGTAATTAATACCGAAGCTTACTGCATCTGGACTACCCACTATTTAAATAGGTTTTGTTGCTTATCTCTAGGCGAGGTAGGACTAAACTTTGATGGTGCCCTAATCATTACCGAGAGTGACTCCCGGCACCTTCTCATTTACCGAGAGCTCCGAGTCGACCCTCGGTAACCACTGCTTTACCGAGAGTCCTCTCGGCATAACTGCAACAGCGAGGTGCCTCCAGCTTCCAGCGCATGCCTGTTTGCCGAGTGCTGCCCTCGGTAAAATTTTGTTCCAAATTCTGTTCATATTGTGTGTTGCTCTAGTTGGTGCTGCAAAAACATTTATACAATACTCAAACTTGCATTTCAAGTCACACAGATTAACAACAAACTCACATAAGAATTAATCCATAAATAGTTCACACAAGCTTAATTTCAAATCACAAAATAGCTCTTTAGTACAAGTGCCTACTTACTAATTAAACAACAAAGTGGTCTGCATGCATGCACCATATGATAAAAAGCAACACCACACTTATGACAAACTGAAAGAGAATTATGAAGTTCTTCAACCCACTGAACCAGCTAAGCCGTGTCTGGCTTGCACCATTGTGTAATTCTTTTTTTCTTTTTTGCTTAAGCAAATACTAATTGTGATGATACTCTGTCATCTCTCTGTTGTTAAATGAGGAGAAGGAGTTGCCTTCATAATGAAGTATTTGTTCATTGCATTCCAACCATGAATTGTAGACTCCTGGACACCGTCCTCTATACACCACATACCACTTCATCTACAAAAAAAAGAGAAATAAGGCACATCATACATAATCAACATAAGCATTCATCACTCATACAATCAAAAGCATCGCAAGTGGCCATCCAAGTCCATATCAGCAAGTACATAACTATACCACTAAATCAACGTCAAACTATCTAGGTGACTACTCCAAGGTGTAGTCGGTGAAACCAGTGATCGTTGAGTCAGAGCACGTGGGGGAATCCCCCACAGTGGAGGACCAAGCATCATCGCGAATGATGGTCGGTGGACTCAATGGCTCCTTGCGTGGTGGAGCCTTGCCCTCCTTAGCTGGGGGATTCTTCTTGGCCAGATCCACAAAAAACTTCATTACGATCAGTTGTGGGTTCTTCTCAAGGAGTTCCTCCAAGCGGGACTCGGAGCTCTTCTCCGTGTTCGTGGAGTCGACCCTAATGGAAGCTTCGCCGTTGGAGGCCATGGCCAAAAAATCGATCGATGCTAACACCTTTCATCACATAATGGAAAATAACATAAGAATCAAACATGAAAGATATAACATGAAGAGCTCACGTAGATCGACCGCCATCATCAAAAGTCAATTTTCTTCCTCCAAGAACAACTCTCGCTGGTGGTGGTATATATGGTGGACACTCTCTCATGGGTATTTCAACTTTTGATGATGGTTGAGCTGGGTGAGCCCCTCGCGCGTTACCAAGATATAACGTGAGGAGCTCACCCAAATCAACCATCAGCACTCAAAAGTTGATTTTTCTTCCTCCAAGAACAACTCTCATCAACACTATCTTAGGTATCTCATCGGTCACATCCGCACATAGCATCCATGCATACAACATTATCAACAATTATCTACATTTTTCCTTTTAAAAAAAGTATCTACATGGCATCCATCCATCTATCTATGCACCCATCTATCAATCCATCCATCTATCTATGCATCCATCTATCAATCCATCCATCTATCTATGCATCCATCTATCAATCCATCCATCTAGCTATGCATCCATCTATCAATCCATCTATCTATACACACATGGAGAGGAGGAGGGGGGCTTACCAGAGGGAGGAGCTCGGTGTGGTGTGGGGGCAGCGGTGGAGGGGGCACCGGTCGGTGGAGGGGCGCCGGAGCAGAGGAGGAGGGGCGCCGGTCGGTGGGGAGCAGAGGGGGAAAATATGCTTAAGTAGTCGACGTCACATTTACCAAGTGCTTGTCGGTGCGACTCTCGGAAAATAAATCAACTCTAGATCTAGGTTATATGATTTACCGGGAGCAACTCTCGGAAAATACGTCCCCCTAGATCTAGGTTAGATCCTTTACCAAGAGTCACCCTCGGAACAGGCATACATTACCGAGGGCCGTGAGTCGACACTCGGTAAGTACTGCTCTAATATTTTTTTCCTTCTCTTTGTGTTTTTGTTTGGCACTATCTTTTTTGTATCTCATTTTCATATGTTTTTATGACCACAATTTGAAATTCATTTGTTCAAAACTCAACTTAAATAGTGTAAAGTAAAAAACATGAGAAGAAGCAGTTTTTGACCGCGGCCTACCCCCTCTCTCGGTGTCGGTCAACTTCCTAGACCGGCACCGAGAGAGAACTTTAAAGAGTGTAAAGTAAGAAATATGAGAAGATGCACTTGTTGACCGTGGCATACCCCCTCTCTCGGTGCCGGTCAACTTTCTAGATCGGCACCGAGTGAGAACTTTTAAGAGTGTAAAGTAATAAACATGAAAAGAAGCAGTTATTGATCGTGGCCTACACCCTCTCTCGGTGCCGGTCAACTTTGTAGACCGGCACCGAGAGAGAACTTTAAAGAGTGTAAAGTAATAAACATTAGAAGAAGCAGTTGTTGCCCTGCCCCCTCTCTTGGTGTCGGTCAACTTCCTAGACCGCAGGGGCCACCGCATAGGCCATGCCCCGTGTGTTATTTGAATAAGCAACACATGTCCTTCACATGGCACGGGCCTCACAAACCACACACACGGGCGGGAATATCGAGGACCGGTTGCGTCCGTCGCCGAGATAGAATCTTCGGTGGGTGATCCCGTGACAGAACAGGCCTAGACTTGGTCTATCATCTCGCGATGACATGCACTAACACGGAGAAGCAGTTATTCACCATGGACTACACCCTCTCGGTGCCGAATAAGGCCCTAGACCGCCGGGGCCACCGGATGGGTCCTCGATATAGAGACCGCCCGAGGGGGGAGGGCATCCCTACATGCGTGTGGCCCATGTATATGCATGTAGGGGTGGTGTGCTATTTGAATAAGCAATGCACGTCCTTGACGTGGCACGTGCCTCACAAACCACACACACGGGCGAGAACGTCAAGGACCGACTGCATCCATTCCCGAGACAGAATCTTCGGTGGGTGGTCCCGTGACAGAACGAGTCTAGACGTGGTCTGTCATCTCGCGATGGCATGCACTAACATGAAATAGCAGTTATTCACCGTGGACTACACCTTCTCGGTGCCGAATAACGCCCTAGACCGCCGGGGCCACCGGATGGGTGCTCAATATGGAGACCGTCCGAGGGGGGGGGAGGGCACCCGTACATGCGTGTGGCCAATGCATATGCATGCAGGGGTGGTGTGCTATTTGAATAAGTAACACACGTCCTTGACGTGGCACGTGCCTCACAAACCACACACACGGGCAGGAACGTCGAGGACAGGCTGTGTTCTGTCCCCGAGATAGAGTCTTCGGTGCGCGATCCTGTGACAGAATGGGCCTAGACTTGGTCTGTCATCTCGCGATGACATGCACTAACACGAAGAAGCAGTTATTCCCCGTGGCCTACCCCCTCTAGGTGCCGAATAACACCCTAGACCGCCGGGGCCACCAGAGGGGCGCCGTTCTCTAGAACCGAACGAGGCTCATCCGAAGAAGAAAACACAAGACGGTAATTATGATGTGCTAAGTTTGTTTGCTAAGCATGAAAGAAAGCAGCAACAAAAAGTATAATACATATTATTGAGAATGCACAAGAAGGAAATAGATCTAGGTGGATGGTTTACCAAGAGCGGCTCTCGGAAAAGGTGGCAATTACCGAGAGCCGAGAATCGACTCTCGGTAATGACTGCTCTAATTTTTTTCCCTTCTCTCTTTGTCTTTTTTTGCACTATCTTTTTTGTATCTCATATTTCATATGCTTTTACGACCAAAGTTTATAAATTCCATGACTTTTGATGATTTTTTTCAAAACTCAACTTTAAAGAGTGTGTAAAGTAAAAAACATGAGAAGAAGTTGTTGACCGTGGCCTACCCACTCTCTCGGTGCCGGGCAACTTTCTAGACCGGCACCGAGAGAGAACTTTAAAGAAGTATCTGAACACTTCCCTCTCCGCGGATTGCTCTTCGCGTGTCTACGACTGTGGCCGGCGGCCTCCGGGGGCTAACACATGCCGCCAAATCTTGCATAGGCGGCCTCTCACAAGTCTGGAAGTGTTGTGGCAGTTGCAAACACCCGACCCGCGTCTCCGGGGTGTGCCCCCCTCACAGACGGCGCCGCCGCCGGCACCTGGAGGGGGGAACGGTTGCAACGGGTCTACACGGATGGGGTCTTTCTGTGGGTTTGGCCCGGATGTTGCTCCAAAGTGTTCCTATGGGCTGACCTAACACAACCGGGTGGAGAGTTCCACTAGTTAAAGCCCGTCCATGCAAAGTCAAAGGGCTAGATCCTATGGTCAAACGCCACAGGGTTAGGCGGGACGGGGACCCTGGGGCTGGGGGGGGTAGCACTGCCATCGGAGCATCGCATCGGGCCCTCATACATGTCATACGGTGTGGTGGCATGTGCAAAGAGGCGGCACGGCTCTCTGGGGTGTGGCCCCCCTTACAACCAGCACCTGGAGGGGGGAAACGGACGCGTAGGGTCTACACGGATGGGATCTTGCTGTGGCTTTGGCCTAGACTTGGTCTGTCATCTCGCGATGACATGCACTAACATGGAGAAGTAGTTATTCACCATGGACTACACCCTCTCGGTGCCGAATAACGCCCTAGACCGCCGGGGCCACCGGATGGGTGCTCGATATGGAGACCGCCCGAGGGGGGGGAGGGCACCCCTACATGCGTGTGGCCCATGTATATGCATGCAGGGGTGGTTTGCTATTTGAATAAGCAACACACATCCTTGACGTGGCACGTGCCTCACAAACCACACACACGGGCGGGAATGTCAAGGACCGGCTGCGTCCGTTCTCGAGACAGAATCTTCGGTGGGTAATCCCGTGACAGAACGAGCCTAGACTTGGTCTGTCATCTCGCGATGACATGCACTAACATGGAGTAGCAATTATTCACCGTGGACTATACCCTCTCTCGGTGCCGGTCAACTTTCTAGACCGGCACCGAGAAAGAACTTTAAAGAAGTATCTGAACACTTCCCTCTCCGCCGATTGCTCTTCACGTGTCTACGACTGTGGCCGGCGGCCTCCGGGGGCTAGCGTATGCCGCCAATCCTTTCATAGGCAGCCTCTCACAAGTCTGGAAGTGTTGTGGCGGTTGCAAACGCCTGGCCCGCGTCTCCGGGGTGTGCCCCCCTCACGAACGGCGCCATCACCGGCACCTCGAGGGGGAAACAGACGCGTCGGGTCTACACGGATGGGATCTTGCTGTGGCTTTGGCCTGGATGTTGCTCCAAAGTGTTACTATGGCTGACCTGACACAACCAGGTGGAGAGTTCCACTGGTCAAAGCCCGTCTGTGCAAAGTCAAAGGGCTAGATCCCGTGGTCAAACTCTACAGGGTTAGGCGAGACGGGGGCCCTGCGGGGGTAGCAATGCCACCGGAGCAACACACCGGGCCCTCATGCATATTGTACGGTGTGGTGGCATGTCCGAAGAGGCGGCACGCCTCTTCGGGGTGTGGCCCCCCTCACGGCCGGCACCTGGAGGGGGGAAATGGACGCGTCGGGTCTACACGGATGGGATCTTGCTGTGGCTTTGGCCTAGACTTGGTCTGTCATCTCGTGATGACATGCACTAACACAAAGAAGCAGTTATTCACCGTGTACTACACCCTCTCGGTGCCGATCAACGCCCTAGACTGTCGGGGCCACTGGAGGGGTGTCGGTCTCTAGAACCGGGCGAGGCCCATCATTTGAAAAAGAAAACACAATATGGTAATTATGATGTGCACAACAAGGATGATTTACCGAGAGTCGCTCTCGGAAAATGAGGTCATTGCCGAGTACTGCTAGACTGCGCTCGGTAACTACTGTCGGTGCGGCTCTTGGAAAAGCCCCCGAGAACTAGGTTAAGACTTTTACCGAGTGTCGCTAAATGTTAGCTCTCAGAAATGTTTCCCGCGGGGACTTACGCAAAATTTCCCCTCGCGTGTGCTCACTCCTCCAGTGGCCCCGGCGGTTCTAGTGCCGGTCTCTAGAATCTGTTTCTCTCGCCCCCGCCCCCTCTGTCCGCCGCCGCTCCCTAGTGCCGCCGCCCCATCCGGCGAGCTCTGCCGCCGCCGCCACCGGGAGTGCCTCCCCCGCCTCTCCACCTCCACCGAACTCGTCCACCGCCACCGTCTCGGCCAAGCTTCAACGAGCACCACCGGTGTGGCATCCCCTCCACTGGGCTCTACCTCGTCCGGCATCCACCTCCCCCGCCGCCCCCTGCCCTGTTGGTGAGCCCCCCTACTCAATCTCTTTTTTTAAATAAAAGGGGTTTCCCCCCTCTCCATTACAACAAAAGGTGTATATATATGCATATATAGTGAATAATGTGTGTGAGTATGTGCTTTGTATGTGTGTGTGTCTGTGGTAGGAGTTGGGACCCTAACGTGTCTAGGGCATAGGTTTTAGGGGAAGGAGGGGGCTGGACGTGGCGAAGCTCGCGGTCGCCGGTGGCAAAGCGCCGTCGTGCGCGAGGGAGAGGTGGCGACGGCGCAAGAGGCGACTAGAGTTAGGTCTCCCGGTTCCCTAAGGGAAGTCGAGCAAATAATGATTGCTTCTTTGCTTGATTAGCTGGACCGGCACGGCTGGCGCAGTTGACGCGGCCGGGGCCGGTGCGGTTGACGTGGCCGGGGCGGCCTAGTACGACCACTGTGGCGCTAGGGCGGGCGCGGAAGGCGCGGTTGGCGCCGCGAGAGCCGGCGCGGGCCACTGTGTGTGTGCATGTGTGACTGAGTGTGTGATGTGTGTGTATGGATATGTGAGTGTGTTTGTGTGTGGGGTGTGTGTGAGTGAGTGTTATTAATGTTTGTGTGTTTGACATATGATTGACACAACTTCATTCTTTCATGCAGGACATGCATCTATTTTGACAGGAGAGAATGAATTATGTTGCAGGCTTCAAGGGTAATCTCTTCCCGTTCATGTGTAGGTTTTCATTATTTGTAGATCACCTAAATAGTCGCGTAACCTAGGTGTCTCCCGTTCGGAAGGGTTGTATCTATAAATATGCAAGTCTTTGCATATTTATAACCTCAACTCTTTCGAATTGTCCATGTTTTCCATGGACAACCCGAGGATGTGTATGCGGGTCGTTTCATGATGTACTAAGATCCGAGACAGAATTTCGACAGTGTCTCCTAGTTGTTCTCTAGATACACATCCTCTTGGCTTATTGCTCAGACGTGTATTTGGAGAACAGCGGGGAGGTGCTGCTGAAATTTTGTCTTGGGTTGGAGTACGTCATGAAAGCGGACCCAGCCTACACATTCTCGGGTGGGATTAGGACCTATCTTTACCTATTACATAGCTCAATGCATGTCGTAAAACTTGATGGAACCACTTGTTACATAAAAAAATTACGTGTGTGTTTCACTTTATATCATAGGATGGAAGAACGTGAGTGGATGTACACCGGACATCCCAGCATGGAGGGTATGACCCCTGAGTGGAGGTCGAAGACCATTGATTTCCTGGAATTAGTATTTGCTGGAGAAACGCCAGTTCGTGGAATTTGGTGCCCATGCATGGAGTGTAATAACCAGAATGAAAGAGATAAGATTACTATGAGTAAACACTTCGGCAAATATGGGTTTACGCCAAGCTATTACCGGTGGATCTTTCACGGTTAGACAGAACAGTCCAGGGCGGAGGTGGTGCGACAACGCACCGGCGAATATGATACTCGGATTGAAAACCTGTTAGATGACATCCGTCGTGCGGATCGGCAAGAGGACCCGAACTCCGAGGAGCCACCGGAAAGCCCTGAAGAGTATCATGCAGCTTTGTTTGCGGCACAAAAACCCCTTCACGCCCATACAGAGGTTACTCAACTAGATGGCATTGCATACCTAATGGCCCTGAAGGCAAACCATAACATGAGCATAATTTGCTTCAATGAGTTATTGTCAGTTATTGCTAGCCTATTGCCTAAAGAACATATATTACCAAAGAACATGTACGAGTCGAACAAAATCCTCAGTTCACTTAAGATGCCGTATGAGCAAATACATGCCTGTCCAAACGGATGCATGTTATTTAGAAATGAACATAAATATATGAATTATTGTGTCAAGTGCAAATCCTCTAGGTATATTGAGGTAATAGATGATGATGGTAGCAAGAGGCAGCTCACAATTGCCGTCAATATCCTTCGATATCTTTCATTCATAGAAAGGATCCAGAGGCTTTATATGACCGAGGAAACTGCCCAATATATGAGATGGGCCTCCGAAGGGAAGATGTACAATACAAAAAAGATGTAACATCCACGGGATGGTGAAGCATGGAAGAAATTTGTTGAAATTCATAAGAAAACAGATGACTGGAAGAGTGTAGCTATTGGGATAACAACCGACGGGTTCAATCCATATGGCTTGATGGCTGCCATATACAGTTGTTGGCAAGTATATGTTATCCCCCCGAATCTGCCCCCTGGCGTTTGCATGCAACGACATCACATGTTCCTGAAGTTGATTATTCCAGGTCCTAACTATCCCGAGAAGCATATGAGTGTGTATATGGAGCCATTGGTGGATGACTTACTTGTTGCTTGGAACAACGGGGTCCGGACATACAATGTCGTTTCAAAGAAGCACTTCAATATGCATATCTGGTACCACACATCGCTACATGACCTACCGGCACGTGCGATATTTTGTGGTTGGTGTGTAAACGGGAAGTGGCCTTGCCCAGTGTGTCGACAACATGTGACTTTCATTTGGCTGGCTAAGGGTCACAAGTATGTATGCTTTGACCAACATCGGCAGTTCCTTCGTCTTGATCACCCATACAGGCAAGACGCTATGCACTTTGAAAAAGGTGTTATTGTTGATGACCCGCCACCACCTATTATGACCGGTGCCCAGCTTAAGGATCAGTTAGATGCTCTTGAGGAAAGCTCGATGGGAAAGGTTTTGTGGGATATGGAGAGACACATCAGTGGACTCACATTCCAAGCTTATGGAGGCTCCCTTACTTTAAAGATCTTCTACTTCTACACAACAATGATGTAATGCAACTAAAAAGAATATTGCGGAGGCCTTACTTGGCACGCTCCTCGACACCGAGAAGTCAAAGGATAACATTCAGGCTAGGATCGATCAAGCCAAACTATGCAACAGGCCAAAATTAAATTTAGTGCCTGGTGCAAAAGGTAATTCTTGGAAGAAGCCTATAGCCCCTTTCACCCCTTCAATGCCCCAAAGGAAGGAAATTCTCCAATGGATTGTGAACAACTTGTACTTCCCTGATGGATATGCAGCTAATATCATGAGGGGAGTGAATATGGCTACAAAGCGAATAGGAGGCCTCAAGAGTCATGACTACCATGTATGGCTTGAGCGGATAATGCCTGTGATGATTCGAGGGTATGTCAGAGAGGATATTTGATGAGTGCTGGCGGAGTTGAGCTACTTCTTCCGTCAGCTTTGTGCCAAAGAACTAGATTATGAAGTGGTTGCAAAGTTGGAGGAACAAGCACCTGAGTTGCTATGCAAGTTAGAGATGATATTTCCGCCAGGTTTCTTTAATCCGATGCAACATATGATCTTACATCTCGCGTATGAGGCTAGAATGGGAGGACCTGTGCAGTTCCGATGGCAGTATGCACTTGAACGGGAGTTCAAGCATCTTCGTGGGAAATGTAAGAATAAACCCCGCACTGAAGCCTCCATAGCCGAGGCATACCTGAACAAGGAGGTGGCCACGACCACGACAAAGTACTATCATGACAGTATTTAGACTAGGTTAAATCTAGCTCCTCATTACAATGAAGAACCCACCAGTAATGTTTCCAACCTTAGCCTCTTCGAAGGCCAAGGTGGCAAAGCAAGTGGACCGAAGCCCAAGAACCTTTCACCTACTGAGTGGTCGACTATTATGATCTATGTCTTGACCAACATGGAAGAAGTGCAACTGTACATAAAGTAAGTGTAGAACACCTTTATTGACAACTACTCACTAGTCTTGAGTTCTAACTCGAATTCTTCCTATTGCTAGGGAATTCCAGAACGAATTCTGGAAGCTACCATGGCCTCCTAGCGACGAAGAATCAGCAGACCTTCTTGAAGATACCAATGCTGATGGCGGTTTCATTTCTTGGTTCTCAAGAAAAGTAACTTTTCTAACTTTATGTTACTTCAAGTTGATCTTACTTGCCTGTAATGCTTCCACTAATGAACCAGACAATTTCCTATTAATCTTGTAGGCATATCAGGAGGTTGATATGGACGCCAAAGTGAGAGAAGTAGCCAAAGGTTTTGAATACGAGGCCAAGTCATTTAAGGCTTACGACATGAATGGGTATCGCTTCCACACTGATAAACACACGTGTGAGAGGCCCAACCGAAGGTCAATAAATAGTGCGGTCTATTATCTAGGGACAGATGCACGTCACTACTATTGAACCATCAAAGAAATTTATGAGTTACAGTATTGTGGTTTACAAGGAGTGAAGCCCATCGTATTCAGATGCAGCTGGCTCAATCCTGAGAAAGTGAGACGAACCCCTAGTATTGGCTTTGTCAAAGTTGAACGAGCATCGAAATATGCAAGAAATGATGTCTATATTATGGCTCAACAAGCTACACAAGTGTTTTTTCTCCCATACGCGTGCACATCTACGGAATATATCGACCTCTTGAAGTGGGATGTCGTGTACAAGGTACCCCCGTGTATCGAGGTACCTACCCCAAACAAGGACGATTACCATATAAACCCTAGCATATACGAGGGAGAGTTCTTTCAAGAAGCAGACACTGACGAAGACGAAGATGATGCAAAGGAAGATGATGGCGTGCATCACAAACATGATGTTATGGAACATGAGGCCATGGATGACATGGAAGTAGATAATTCAGAGGACGAATACGAGGATGTTTCTGACCCTCGAGATTTGCATTACTTATGCGATGGCACATGGAGCTAGATGAGGATGAGTCCCCCCCTGAAGACTTCGAGGATGAATGTATGAACGGGCGTGATAGCGATGATGAAAGCCCTGATCCAAATGTTGCACCTAATATTGACCCTTATTTCTAACAACTCCATGTAATCGTGTGAGAACTCTATGTATGTGTTTCACAAGTCTATGTATTCGTCTGTGTAACAACTCTATGTATTCGTGTGTGTAACAACTCTATGTATTCGTGTGTGCAACAACTCTATGTATTTGTGTGTGTAACAACTATATGTATTATTGTGACAATTCCATTTATTCTTCATATGTGATATATTTATTGTATTTACATCAAGTTGTATCATCTATACTAACTAGTTTGTTCTTCTTTGTATCAGGTGATTGAAACATGAGAGGTAGCAAGAAGATTCCAAAGGAAAGTTTGAAAAATAAAGTGAATGATCTGTACAATGATCAACCTGCTCGACCGGTGAAAGCGGTGGCCGCTCCTTCATCAGTTGCCACAACCGCCAAGAAGGCCAACGGATTGGCGGGTCTAGACACCCGTCCGGCAAAACGTGTGAAACAAGGTCGAGTACCACACGGGGGAGGAGTAGGAGGCGAACGAGGAGGGGGAGTAGGTGAGGCAGTAGGAGGAGGCGGACAAGGAGGGGGAGTAGGTGAGGCAGGAGGAGGAGGCGAACAAGGAGGCGGACGACGAGGGGGAGTAGGTGAAGCAGGAGGAGGAGGCGGACGAGGAGGGCACTACTAGGAAAGGGCTATAGATGATATGGCCACTAATAACGCACCAGACATGTGGTGCGCCATTACTATATACTAATGGCGCACCATGTGTCGGTGCGCCATTAGTAATATATTACTAATGGCGCACCTGGTGTGTGGTGCGCCATTAGTAGTTTTGAAAAAAAATAAAACAAATTGTTACTAATGGTGCACCGTGGTATAGTGCGCCATTACTAGTTGACATAGTAATGGCGTACCACACCCACCATGCGCCATTAGTAGTTTTGAAAAAAAAATGAATTGTTAGTAATGCCGAGCCCCACCTCCCCTCGCCGCCCCCTTGCCCCACCTCCCCTCGCCCCGTCGCCCCACTGTCCCAACCAGCCGCTGCCGACGCCACCCGCCACCGCCCCCTGGCCCTACCGCCCCTCGCCCTGTCATCCCCACCACCCGCCACCGCCCCGGCGCCCCGGCGCCCGAACGG
>NC_041385.1:755936113-755957661 GCF_002162155.2 Triticum dicoccoides
CGCCACCGCTGCCCTAACCGCGGCCGTCCACCACCACCCCCTGCCCCCGGAGCCAAGGTGAGCATTTTTTGTTTTTTCTACTATTTTTCTTTTCTGTTTAGGTTTAATTAGGTTATTGATAGGTTTAGGTTAGTGGTTGGTTTAGGTTAGTGCTAGATTTAGGTTTAGATAATTAGAAGAAGAAGAAATTTGAAAAAAAGAAGAAGTAGAAGAAGAGAAAAAGGAAAAAAATGAAGAAGAATAAGAAGAAAGTTGAAAAACAGAACAAGAAAGGAAGAAGGAGAAGAGGAGGAGGAGGAAGGAGAAGAAAGAAAAAGGAGAACAAGAAAAGAAGAGAGGTGGAGAAGAAGAAGATGGAAAGGAAAAGGAAGAATGCATCATTGTTTAATTGTAGAGGCTGATGATCGAAAAGTTGACCTTTCTTAGGAGTAGCATCTTCAAATAAGCAACCCTTCATGTCTTCAAATAAAATAACAGAACAACATAACTCAGAACGGTAATATAACCAAGAAATCATAAAAAACATTAAGACAGTGGAAACTACGGCAAGGTTTTGACATCACTAAACCCACCCACATGATTGAAATAAAAAAACATAACTCTGCATATGCAAAGACAGAAGGCATAACAAAGAAAAAAATCATTATAAAGAAACTAGTTGCTGACATTAAGCTTGCACATTCAATAGGTCACACCTTTACTGCTGAGCCGGATATAGCGTTGGAACTCTGTTTTGGGGTCACTGCCATACTCCATGACATCATTGGGCTGATGGTTCTGAACCTGTAGAAAGCAATATAATTCATACAGACATAATAAAAGGCTCAAGCAACACTCCAGAATTAATTGAACATGGGGAGGAAATTGTCAGGGCCAACCTTGGGTAAATCAGATATTGCATCTTCGAGGACGAGAGCTTTTTTCAAGTGTTTATTTGCTGCTTCCTCATAAGCAACGAGACATCTCTGAGGACAGAACATCATTTTAGTAGGATGTAACAATCATTAGTCTTCGAGAAGAATGATATTAAATAACATAGTGGCTTGTGATGTATTTTCGTATCGAAAATGCATTTGGCACTAGTCCTTGCTTAACAACATCATGGGTGGGAAGTGGGAACTTCGGAAGTGGATTGGTGTAGTTGATTATCTTATACTCAAAATTTATGCTGCTATAATGTTGTATGATAATGTTGTAAGGGTACTAATTGGTCTCTTCTGCTGCTTATCAGAGATGGGGGGAAGTAGCCACCGCCGCTCTGCCTCACCGGAGTACGAGTTGGATGCTTTCGAGTTCTTCAGTATCATACTTGGGACTTCAGTATCAGCCACGAGGCAGGTATATAAAATGAGAGATCTCCCATTCACCCATCTCATTATGATAACTCTGTTGTTTGCTACATCACTCCTTGTCCCAAATTGCAGAGGCTGCTTGACACTTTTATGAACATGCTGGGTGAAGATCTGCCAGATAATATGAAGCTTCGACAGGCCGGCAGCGGGGTTCGCAGGTTGTGGGACCTGGAGTTGGTGATCGAGGAGGGCCACATGTACCTGTGCCATGGATGGGAGAAGTTCTATAGTGCCTACGACCTGCGGACCTGGTAATTTCTTCTCTTCAGGTACGACAATGATGCCACAATGCTCATCATGAAGGTTTTCAACACGACTATGTGTCCCATGCGCTACGCTGACGACGAAGGTGCCAGTGCGTTCTGCCTCTTCTTATTCCTCTACATTTGGCTTTGTCTCACATCGATTGTTAACGGTCATTTTTGCATTTGGACAGGCAATGGGAGTAGCAGCAGCGACACTGGTACAGCCAAAGCAGCAGCGATTATGGCTGTAGCAAAAGCAACAACGATTTTGGCTTTAGCAAAAGCAGCAACGATTCTGGCAGCAGCAAAGACAACAAGAAGGGTGATCCGGACAGGAGTGTGGGAGAAGAGGAGCATAGTGGGGATGAGGAGCTGCAGGATGACGATGGGCATCAGGCTGAGGATGACCTAGCGCTGGTGGTGGCTGACCAAGGGCAAGAGATGGTGGTGGCTGACCATGGGCAAGAGATGGTGGTGGCTGACCATGGGCAAGAGATGGTGGTGGCTGGGGATGACCTAGCGATGGTCGT
The DNA here is from genome assembly GCF_002162155.2 of Triticum dicoccoides. Lineage (NCBI taxonomy): Eukaryota > Viridiplantae > Streptophyta > Magnoliopsida > Poales > Poaceae > Triticum > Triticum dicoccoides. Next base: position 755,938,241 of record NC_041385.1, read on the forward strand.
GCCCGTCCTGCCTGAAGGTGGCCTCGCGATGGTGGTGGTGCCTGACAATGACCATGCACCGGTGGTGGCGCCGGCAATCCCACAGCTGGCATGACCACGCCAATTGTGGTAGAAGACTACATCCCACAGCTGCCTCCATCGCCTCGCCGCTCTTGGCTGAGGAAGGAGAAGGAGAAGAACAATGAGAACCGAACTATGTCAGGTATGTCAGATCTCCAAAATTATATATATATACTTAGTTACCTATGTTATCTCTAATATGCTTAGTTTCCTATAGGTTAGCTCCAAAATTACTTATGTTAGCACAAAATGATCAAGTTTACATAATAAGCTTATAGTCTTCTTCTTATTCTTCTTATTCTTCTTCTTTTCCAAAATGACATAGGTTAGCTTCATTTTACCTAAGTTGGCTCTAATATGCTAACTTAGATAGCTTATATGCTTAGTTTCCTATAGGTTAGCTTCAAAATAACTTATGTTAGCACAAAATGATCAAGTTTACATAATAAGCTTATAGTCTTCTTCTTATTCTTCTTATTATTCTTCTTATTCTTCTTCTAGTATTCTTCTAGTGTTCTTCTTCTTCTAGTATTCTTCTAGTCTTCTTCTTCTTCTTCTCTTCTTCTTCTTATTCTTCTTCTAACTTCTTGTTTATCATTTTGCAGATTTGATTTAATTCACGGAAGCTTGCATGGATGGAGTGCTTCTTTTCCATTTGTGTTTTTATTTTGCATCAATGTGAAACTTTTGTGAATTGATGGATAACGGTGTTGGATGAACAATGTGAAACTTTTGTAATATGTAACGATGGAACTATGTGTTGGCTATGTATGTATATATGATGAAACTTGTGTGTTGGATATGATTGTTATATGGATGCTTGTTGTATATATATGTGTTGGATATCTCATATGTGAAATAGTGACCTGAGATTAAGAAAAAATGAAAAAAAATTAAAAAAATTGTTACTAATGGCGCACTTCTATGTGGTGCGCCATTAGTATACCAGATACTAATGGCGCACCTGTGGGATACTAATGGCGCACCTGTGATGCACCATTAGTATACCAGATACTAATGGCGCACCTCTGGTGCGCCATTACTAAAATATTCTAGTGGTGTGGTACTAATGGCGCACCTGTAGTGCGCCATTAGTAGCCAAAAACAGGTGCGCCATTAGTAGGCCTTTTCCTAGTAGTAGGGGGAGTAGGTGAGGCAGGAGGAGGAGGTGGACGAGGAGTACGTAAAGCAGCCCGGAGTAGAGCACCTCTTTCTTCTCCTCGACCCTCTGATGCAGTGCTTCACCATGCTCAGGAGGAGGAAACAGAGGATGGGGATGAGGCGTGTGAGGAGGAGGACGAGGAGGATTTTGCGGAGGAGGTGGTGGAGGATGAGGAGGAGGAGGTGGTGGAGGACGACGCCGCCAAGAGGAGGCTGGTTGTTCGTCAGGTTTCTGAGGGTGGGGATGGACCCTCACGGGTGACAGAGCACCACGAGGTGAGCGATTCGCAACCGAGCGGTTCGACTATCAGCACTACTTCCAGAGGGAAAGTGTGGCTGCGTGGTCAAAGCTTCTAAGACGTCCATATGTGCATAGAGACGTGTTGATTAAACCAATGGGAGAGAAGTAAGTGGTTATCTCGACTCATCCCATATAAATTGTACCTTTTGTCATTTCCTCACATATAATATGACTTCACTCTTCGAAATGCAGAAGCTTAGTAAAAGGTGGTGAGAGGCGTCTGCCACGGTCGCTGAGTGGCATCATTGGGGGTCTTTGTAGGTTAAATTATCCTGGATTGGTCACTTTGCCGAACGGTATCATTGAGCCAGCTTGGTCATGGGATCACTACAAACTTGCACCGGATTTCCTGGATATGCGTTAGAGGGTTTTTGATAACAGAGCCATGCGAGTGGTCAACGATTTCTGGGTAAGTCCTTTCAAACACCTAAATGTCAATACCAAAAGGTTTAAATTTGCCATAGTCATGATTTAACCCTTCTCACATGTATGCATGTTTGTAGGATTTCTATATATGCGTTGAGGGTCAGAAGGATCGTGCAAATGTGGTGGTTGAGAATATTGCCAAGAAACTAGTCCATGACATGCACTATGAGGAGCGCGTCCGGTTAGTGGTCAAGTATCATGCGGACTATCTCAACCATAGGATTTCCAAACAGGAGGCTCGAGGGACGCATCTTTCACGGGAAAATTACTTCAAGGCAAGTGATGATGGATGCTTGCTATTTCCTACACTACGGCAAAATTAGAATCCTTACTAAGATGTATTTGTTTAATTTACAGGTGATTCCTCGGTGGTGCGTTGACAAACGTCCGTGCTGGGAGAAGATCGTCGAACGGTGGACAGATCCAGGGTGGTAGGATGAACACAAAGTAATATCTGAACAGCGTAAGTTGATGGGGGGTCAAGGACACTGTCAAGGCAACCTCACCATCCCAGGTGTCGTCTCAAAACATGTAGGCAACCACATCATTTTCTTTTCATCATGTTCTCTTTCATTTGTGAGCATTCCCTTGATTGTTTGGATCACTTTCTTTTGTAGAAAGAAGACACTGACAAGGATATCACTTACTTCGAGGCATGGACCATCAAACATACCAAAGACGACAAGGGCAGGGACCCTCTCCACCCGGAGATGGATTGGATCAGCTCTAAAGCCCGGTCAGATGGAGAGAACTACACCAAAAAATTGAAGGAGACGTACGGTCCTGACACTGATCCTCACGTGCTACCGTTTAACCCTCTTGTGGCCATTGCCGCGGCAGGCGGTAGACCGAATGGCCGGATGGCGGTTCACCTTGATTCTGTCATAACCTCCTCCCTTCCGAGAGTCAACACGCTCCGTGCTATGAGTACTGGCTCTACTCCTACCGTAGAGCGTCACGTACCACATTCCCTGAGCATTATTGAGGATATTCAGGTCAGTGCTTCTTCATTGATCCTTCATGGTCCTTCTTCATTGATCCTTCTTCATTATTGAGGATATTTGCCTTTCAACATGAATGACATTTGCATTGCCATATTGTAGACTCGGCTGATTGACACCGAGAAAGAACGAGATGAAAACCGGGCCAAGTTGAAGGAACAAGATGATGTAGTGAAGTCTTTACAACATATGGTGGCCAATCTTTATTCCATGCAAGGCCAACTAGTGCCAGAGATGCCACCAACGCCAGAGTGGAACATTGTGAGTTTTTTTCAAACTATTTCTATCACCATTTTTGGCATTACCATATGCATTCATCTCACTATTGGGTCAATCCATCACAGCTCAACCCATCACAAGGGTCGAACAATGTTCCGGTAGTTCCACCTCAAGTTGGTGGAGTTGGGGCAACAAAGGGAATGATGCCTTCTAATGTTGATGTTATCACTCCGTTTGATGGAGTTGGGGCAGCAAACGAAATGATGCCTTCTAATGTCGATGTTATCACTCCGATCTCCAAAATCGCGTGAACTTCATGTTATGTTTGAAACTGTTCCTTGTATGTTGAGAACTCTTGCATCTTGAGACTTGTAAACTTGTGGTCTATTGCTTTGATGCACTATTGCTTTTATGTGGAATGTTTTTCAGAATCAATCATTGCTTCTTTTGTTCAATGATGCCTATGTGTGACATGTTCTATGTGTGATGAACTATATACTGCTGTTGTATATGTTTCACTGTAGGAATGAAACAGAAACAGGAAAAAATGGCTCCTGGGCACACCGTTGCCGAGGGCGGCTCTCGGCAATGACTGTGAAACTGGACCAGAATGCACCCTTTACCGAGAGGCCTCTCAGTAAAGGATAATAACCTGTAGCCCTCCTGGCAACTTTACCGAGAGGCCTCTCGGTAAAGGATAATAACCTGTAGCCCACCTGGCAACTTTACCGAGAGGACTCTCGGTAAAGGAAAAAGAATTGTCGACGGTGACTCTCGGCAAACTATTTTCACGGCTTTTAGGAGAAGTGACGTGGCCCTCCCCTATTGGCCGAGTTTGCCGGGAGTCACACTCGGCAAATATAGAGTTTGCCGAGAGCGGCCCTCGGCAAAGTTGGCTCTCTTTGGCTATCACGGCACTCGGCAAAGATGGCCCTCGGCCTGTTCGCCTGGTCCCACGTGTCAGGAGCTGACACATGTCAGCCACCTACTGGCTGTCTTTGCGGAGAGGGGCACACGGCAAAGATGGCCCTCGGCATGTTCGCCTGGTCCCACGTGTCAGCCACCTACTGGTTGTCTTTGCCGAGCGTGGCGCCCAGCAAAGATGGCCCTCGGCCTGTTTGCCTGGTCCCACGTGTCTGGAGCTGACACATGTCAGCCACCTACTAGTTGTCTTTGCCGAGCGTGGCACTCGGCAAAGATGGCCCTCGGCCTGTTCGCCTGGTCCCACGTGTCAGGAGCTGACACATGTCAGCCACCTACTGGTTGTCTTTGCCGAGCGTGGCACTCGACAAAGATGGCCCTCGGCCTGCTCCCCCTGGTCCCACATGTCAGGAGCTGACACGTCTCAGCCACCTACTGGTTGTCTTTGCCGAGCGTGGCACTCGGCAAAGATGGCCCTCGGCCTGCTCCCCCTGGTCCCACGTGTCAGGAACTGCCGTCACCGTCTGCTATCCGTTAGCTACTTTATTTTGCCGAGTGGTACTGTTTGACTCTCGGCAAAGTCTTTGTCGAGTGCCCGTGTTCTGGCTCACTGCAAACTCCTGTTTGCGGAGGAGGTGTACGTCGGGTGGCTTTTGCCGAGGGTGACACTCGGCAAAGGCTTTGCCGGCGGTTTTCGGCCCTTTGCGGAGTGTCCGTGGCACTCGGCGTAGCACAGAATTCCAGTAGTGCACGTGCCCCAAACTCTCCTACAAACTTACTCCAGCAGTTCATAACCCTTCTCGCCCCATGCAACAGGCAGTGCCCCACTCCCTTGCAACAAGTCCTGCAGTCCTCGACGTTGTTGTAGCAACTGCGCTGGCAGTCACAACATCGTCGAACGGGTCGCTAGCAACAGTTGCACATGTTGGGACCCACGGTATGCTACTCTAGCGCCAATAAAAATTTCTACCACGCAACCAAGAACAACTGCTGGAGATAGATCACGAGGTCAGGTTTTGTCACTAGATGTACAGTCACCGCAACAAAAGTAGTGTTGGTGATGCTTGTAGACGGTCAACTAAGTCTCGGGTAGTCGATCTCGTGTAGCCTTGAATCTCCTATTGATACTAATGCATGGGTTGAGCAATGACTATGTTTTACAAATGCATCACATTCAGATACTAAATCTGCTACTTATACATAAGCAGTTACTTATAATAGTGCATATCCGGTTACTGAATCTACTTATTGAAATTGCTACTTACAGATATTCAGTCAGTTCTACAAACTGAATATGCTTCTTCTACAAGTTCTTTGCATTCAAAACATGAAACTGAATTTATACTACAAGGCATTTTCATTTAAATTTGCTACCTAATGCATGGGTTCAGAAAATGAACAAATGTAATTAATAGATCTATTGCTAAATTTACAGGAAAAGTTGGTACATAACCTGCATTGGAAAACCATAGAAATTTCTTCTAGTTGAAATTCCTTCAAAAGCCACGCACTTAATAGGCCTCATGTGGTGCAACATGCGTTTGGGTTCAGAATCCTCAAGCACAAAAAATAGGGCACCACAATGGTGTCAGGGGTCTCCTGCATCCACAACACCAACAATAGTTTTAATCCCTGATCTCACCTAAATCAAAAAGATCAATATATCCCCAATTGCACTAACCCTAATTCAGCAATAACCCTAACCCTAGCCCAGGAAGAATCCTAACCCTAGCAATGAAAGAACCCCAACCCTAGCCGTGGGCAAGAAAATAACTTACCCACTGCCCCAGGTCCATGCTAGTGATGTCGCAGTCAGAGTCTGAGCTCAATACCCCGTCGTTCCAGGAAGTCATGGCGGAAGGGAGGCAACCACTATTGTCGTCCATGGTGGCGTCGAGCTAGGCGGAGCCACAGAGATGCGTGAGAGCAGGAGGAATGAGAACACATGAGTGAGGGAGAGAGCGACGCTGAAACATTGGACCCAGTGCTCAGGTAGTTTGGCCTGTAGTAGGGCAAGAAATATTGAATGGGGAATCTCACCCCCTTCTTTATCATAAAGAAAAGATCTATTTTAAAACTTCTTTAAAAAGAAAAAGAAGTGCCTCTATATTTATATTATAGATTTATCCACTTAGATGAATAAATATTGTTAATGAATATGTATCACAATCCATCTCGAGGTATTTGGATCAATACCTATTCGGTGGATCTTTTTTTTTTCTCTGCCAGGAACCAGATTTGAACTGGTGACACGAGGATTCCAAAAAACGGCAGCTAAATTAAAGTCATCTGACCTGACAGGCCACCATAGTACATTGTCCGAGCCGTGAAGGTGAACATCGAGGCTGCTGTTGGGCATCAGCTCATAGACCAGGAGGAGCTCGCCGCCGGCGTGGCACCAGCCAACGATCTGCACGAGGCTGCGGTGCCGAAGCCGACTTATGACCCTCACCTCAGAGGCGTACTCCTTCCTCCCCTGCTTGGAGCCCTTGGACACTCTCTTGATAGCCACCTCAATTCTCAAATCCTTCAAGAACCCTTTGTACATTGAGCCAAACCCACCTTCCCCGAGTTTTCTGTTGTCTGAGAAGTTGTCGGTTGCAGCTGCCAGCTCGCGGTAGCGGAATTGCCTGGACCCAGTCCCTAATTTCCTGAACTCGTCTTCCATGGCCTCGCCGTCTCCTTTATTCACCCGGCAGGGAGTCGTCTCTTGTCGGTGCAAAAAGAGCCGCACTGAGATGCTAACGCAGATCAAGACTAGGACGGAACCAGTGACCGCGGCACACACCGCCAAGATGAGCCGTCGTTTTGGGCGGCGCTGAGGCAAGTCAGCTGCTGATGAATGCACAAAAGAGAAATTGAGATTCAGCGGTACCGTTACCACGTCTGAAAATTGAGATTCAGAAGCACGTTTGGAGGTCGACCTGCAGACCGGATGTCGATTGGATCGGGTGCGTATGTGATGTAGCAGCCGTACCTCCTGTCGTTAACGACGGTGGCGTTTGCACTCATGCTCGGATGAACGAGATTAGTAGATTACTAAGGCAGCTGGTGCACTCGGTCGCCGACAAGTCCATGGAGCACTGCACCAGGCCGTACATCACCTGGGAGTCGCCGTGCTCGTCCACGTATGTCTGGCTCCGGGTGGCAAACCGCCGCGGCGACCCAGCGGCCTCCGCCATGAGCTGGGTTACCAGATTCCACCTCGTCTCGTTCATGGCATCGCCGTAGCTCCCGGGACGTATGAAGTTGAACCCACCATGGAACAAGTCGGCGTGGCCAGAAAATTCCTCGTCTGAGTAGCGCTGATAGCAGCAGTTATACATGATGGCGGCCTGCCGGCTGTACGGGCACCCTTTGGTCATTACGTACGACGGCGCCGCCTTCAAGCAGAGCTCGCACTGTGTGCGCTCGCAGTCGACGTAGCACATCGCCTGACCATATACCCTGTTGGGATACTTGCCGTAATTGGTCTCGAAGAAGCTGCCATTCCGGATCGCGCCGTCACGAAGGTCGTGGAGGAGTTGGTCGAGGCTGATCTCGTAGTCACTGCCGTCGGTGTAGTTGTTCTCCTTTGAGCAGAGGGACGCTGCATCAAACGGTGTCTAGTCAGCAGCACCACCAAGTACGGCCACGGCCAGGAGCAGGAGGACAGGGTGAAGGTGGCAAGGAGCCATGGCTGGGCGCGCGGTCCGAGTGTGTTTCTAGCTTGTCATGTCACTGAAATTTTGTGAATTGGCACTAGTGAATTGGGAGATGAAAGTCACTTAATTTATACTCCCAGAGACTAACCATGCATGTGAACTGCAACACTGGCAAAACATACTATATAATTATTAATGACAGGATATTAAACAAAGCTCCAACATTTTAGATCAAAATCAAAGGGAATTGACAAACAAGCCGTAGGAGGACACTCCAATGCTCGGTTAAGCATTGCTTGGTCAGGATAATGTATGCCGCTATTCCGGTGACGGATGCAGCAATGCTGCATATGATCTCGCTCTGGTTGCTTTGCTACTGAGAAGGTTAGTCACGTACACTCTGTCGATGAAGTTAGAGCCAATGTAACTATGTAAGCCATGACGTATTGTTGTGTGCGCTCTTTCTGTCCATGAAGTTAGAGCCGATGTAAGCCATGGCATGTACAGTACGTAGCAATTTGGCTCTGACATGATATTCTGGCAGCAGAAGAAGGCTGTGATTGATACATTTGTTATTCCATCAACAATTCAACTCTTTGTTGTAAAGTTCACATGGTACGGATAGCATGGTTTTAACTTCCTGTGAGATTTCGATGAATTGTATTGACTTTCAATAATTTCACCACACATCAAAATATTTCAGTCATTTCAGATGTACACAAAAATATCAGATATTTTTTTGAATTTCAAGTGAATATTTCAGTCATTTGGCTGAAATGCATACCAAAATCACTGAAATTCAGTAATTACGGCAGGTGCTGAAATATTTCTGAAACAAAAATCTAAAACCGGGACAGATAGGAGACCGTATGTTGGACATTGCTCTTGATGGTGTGTCCAGGTTTTAGACATTAGATAGTTGATGAGTTAGAGTCCTAGTACTATTTGCATGAAAGAAAACTAAGGCATGATTACAGTAGGTCGAATAAATAATCTATGTGACCAGCCATATACGCAAGTCATCTGAAAATTTATATCGGGTAAGTCAATTTTCTGGGACATTCGATTTAGGTCCAACGGCCATCCTTGTTTCTTCATCCTCCAGCATTCTTTCTCGTCCAACCGTTCATCCTTCCACAAAATCGGTTTATCCAAATTGCAAAATTTGTCAACTCACATATAGCTATTGTGATAATCTATCTATGCAATATCGAAGCAACATAACTTTTATGGTTCATATTGTACAAAGCTAATGGATAGTGAAGATATAAACATGATTCTAAGATTTAAAAAAAGCATTCCAGTAAAAATCATTAAAAAAAGCCTTCACTAAAGATGGAGGGTTGGATATAATTTAGAGAAGCTTTCGTATTGAAAATAAAATCATTACAGAAGGTAAGATAAAACAATATATACCGACTTGAATTAAGATTGGGTATATTAGCAAACTAACAAACATTAACTGGATCCGCTCCCCTCCCTCCCGTCCCTCCCTCTCGTCCCTCCCGTCCCTACCCCGTGCGGCGGCACCGCCCCGCACCGGGGAGCCACTGCCCTCCTCCTACAGTCTCGCCCCTCCTCTGCTCCCCTCCGTCACCGTCGCTCGGGGCGTCACAGAGCAAAGCCCTTGTGGCATGGCGGCGGCGGCGGTTTCTCCTTGGATCTCGATCTGGTTGGGAGGCGGCGCTCCTCTCCAGCCAGATCGGCGGCGGTGGAGCAGATCGGCGGTGACATGGAGGTGGTGCGGCGGCGGCGGGGGAGGACGGCACCAGCAACGGCGGATCTGGCCTTGACTCGTGTCAGGCTAAATTGTTGTGCTACCGATCTCAATCGCCGTCGGCGGGGCACTGCTCTGGACTTGATCTGCAACACGAGGATGTCTGGGGTGCCGGAGCTGGGCTTGGTGGTGGTGCCTTCTTCTTCGTCGGAGTTCGTCGGCCGGCTGGCTGTGCTCGCATGGTCATGCAGTGACCGGCGGCTTGGCCGGTCGGCGGCGGCGGAACTTGGCCGGTGGCAGCGGCAAAGTTCTATCTGGATCCCAGGGCGGCGGCCCTGGAGGGTGGAGGTCGGTGAAGCTCGGGCTTCCCGCGGCGGCATGGCATGGTGCAGTCCCTATCCAAGGAGGATCTGTGACGACGATCTGCTATGGATTGGTTCGGATCAGAGACGGTGACGAGCGTGCGGGATCCTTCTCGGCGGCTCTCGCGGCTTGGCGAGGCGGGGTGGGAGCCCTCCTCCTTGGCTCCAGTGGTGGCACACTCAGGCAGTGGCCGGTGTGCCAGGGATCCCACGGTGGCACTGTTGCTGCGGTTGGTCGCCGGATCTAGGCGGCTGGATCTGGGGCTTTGAAGGTGGTCAAGACGGTGCACAGGTTGTTGGGTGGATTTCTTGGGACGGATCCGGGTGAAAACCTGATCTTCGGTCAATGGCGGGAGCCGGTGATGACGATGCCCATATCATCGTTTCCTTCATGAAGGCATCATCGAGGTGAAGCTCCCAACTCCACTCAATACCTCCGGGGGAAACCCTAGATCAGCTGATCGGATGTTGGCGGCAATCATGTGTCGTAACCCCCTTGGGGGCGGCATTCTTGGAGGTGCACTCGGCTTCGCGGGACCAGCGGACGGCTTCTTTGGTGGAGCGGTGCTTCATCCATACATTGATGGCGACGGATCTGGACGGCGTGGCGCAGTGCAGATTCGGAGTTCGATGTGGGAGGATGGACTCGCGCAGGAGGACGATGCTGTCTGGCGTCGTGGTGGCATCGATGGCTGAGAGACCTGGCACGGTAGATGCAACAGTACAACTCTGAAGATGGACTCGTGGCAGGTGGCTGCGGCGGCCCCATACCCGGCAGGCGTCCTGGTTGAGGAGTGCGCCGGACTGGTAGGTGCCCCATACCAGGCAGGCGTCCTGGTTGGGACCTCAGGTCTTAGATGTTCAGATTTGGCTGCGATGTCTGTTTGGTATTAGGCCCAGACATCAGCGCCCCTTCATCAATTGGATAGGTGTAGCGACAGTTGTTGCTTAGACGGTGGCTTCAGTCTTACTGTTGTATGACTTTGTAAGGTCTTATGAGAATAATTAATAAAGTGGCCGCATGCATCGCCAAGATGCAGAGGCCGGGGTCATCCTACTTTTCTAAAAAACTAACATTAACTATGTCGTAGTATTAGCACTCGTTATTTGCAAAATAAAAAGGTCACCAGATATTAAAAGACGGAAAGACTTAATATATGAACACATAATGCATATTCTGATTTTGAAGTGTCAAGATGCTTGGAGATGCTCGGAACCTAAGAACTCTAGAAGACGAATAAATGTAGTATAATATTATATTCTAAAAGTAGCTAGTGTGTCCTTAAAAATGTATAGAAGCTACAAAAATTCTACAATAATTAGAAACAGAAGTCTCTAACCCGTGCATTTGCAAGGGCTAATTTATAGCACAATGACCATATAGCACAATGATCATAAAAAAAGGTTAAATTTTGAAAAGAAATTATGGCACCCTATGTGTGGAAGTACCAGCCAAATTTGGAGGCGCCGCTCCCCGGGAGGTTGCTGCCGGTTGGCCATCCGGCCGGCCCTCTTCCCATGCCAGACTCCGATACGGGTCACAGCTCCAGCAGCTCCAGCACTGCTCAGCAGCCAATATAATGGTACTATGGTGTGACGTGTGTGGGCTCGATTGCAACCACACGCTAGTTTTAGCCTGGACCGCCGGATGCAAGCAAAGTTTGTTTTTATTTTTAAACGGAGGGTCTTTCAGTTAACTAAAAGAAAACCAGACAAAACCGTCACAATGAAGAGCCCACATGGGAACTGCTCCCGAACTATGGAGCCACAGGACCAGAACGGCCTACCGACAAACACACCCAACACAACTACATCGCCCCAACACCTGAGTCTTTTTTTTTTTGAAAGATCCGGGGTTTCCGGCTTCATTGATTTAGAAGAAAGCAGCGGGAGAACAGGGGGTGATCAAGCGATCATGGTTACAGTTTGAGAAATGGAAATGAAACTACAGGGTGACCGGCATTACCCTCAGCCTAATCTCTCGCAACATACTCCCCAAAGGGGGGCTCTAGGCTTGTTGCACCCGCCATTCTCCATAGCTCGATCGTGTTCCTGATGGTGTGCAGCACGTCTTCAGCATGGGGCATCTTGCTGTTGAAAACACATGCATTTCTCTCCTTCCATATCTCCGAGGCTATCAGCATCATCATCGTCTTCAGCCCTTTCCTGGAGTTTGATGGTGCTAGTTGGACTGTTTTTTTCCAGTGCCTCAGCGATGAGTGGCTCGTTGTTCTGGCAAGCTGCAGGGCTGCACATGCATTCCAGAAGGATGCCGCCTCCCAAACCGACCGTGCAAGCGGGCAATCCCAGAATAGGTGCGTAGAGCATTCAAGATTTCTGTGACAGAGAGCACAGAAGTAACCGTTTGGCCACCCGCGCCGCTGCAGGCGATCGTTGCACCAAAGTCTGACTTGGAGGAGAAGCCATGCAAACATCTTAACGGTTCAACACCTGAGTCTCAACATCACAAATGAAGCACCATCGACAAGCCGCAAGTTCATAAGTACACTTGGAACAGACACTTGCAGTTCAGACAGCTACATCAACTACCAGCATCACCCCTTTCACACCACCCTTTTTGCTCTTGCACTTGCTCGATTTCTCCCTGCACATGCTTGAATGAGGCAAAGCTTTTTCCGTCAAGAGACATCCGATCGCCTTGCTTGTGTTAGGATTCAAGTTTGTGTGGAAATTATTAAGTTTGATGGCGAAGAGGTCCCCGAGATCTAAACCTGAGCAGCTGACTAGGCTCAAACGGAGGTGGTGAGGGCGTCAAGGCAACCGGCGTCGTCCCAAGCGAGCCTACCTTTGATATCACCTATCTTTTCAATGTTTGGATGTTATACAAAGAAAAGATTGAGTTTAGCTGTAAATTTGTATTTTATAGGATTATGTACTAACGTGTAAATTAAATGTCCGGAGGACACAAGTGTAAAGAAAGAAGATAGAGATAAGGAAAGGAATGAACGGGGCTCCAGAAGCGGAAATCTGTTGGTGCTCCGGGCAGCGCGCTCTCCTGGACGTGATTTTTTTTTCAAAGTGTGAAAAAGTTCCGAACAAAAATTTAGTGCGTACATCTCAACATTATATGTGTGCACGTCAAATTTCGAAGGAAACCAACATTTTTTGTGCCATGTGTAAAAAGACAAAATGATATTTTGTGAAAAATATTTTTTACCACCGGATTTTGTCTTTTTCACACGCGACACATAAGTTGTCGGTTTTTCGGAAAACGACTTTGTGAGCTTGTACAATATCAAGACATACGCGCCAAGTTTTTGTTTGAAATTTTTTGACATTTCAAAATATGTTTAAAACACATTTCAAAAACCAGAAGCGCGCGCTCCCATGTGCCAAAACGCCACTGTCGCTCCAGAAGCTGCTCCATTTCTCTGTATTAGGACCAACCCGATGAGTGAACTCCTCTCTCAAATCCTCTCTCAAATCCCTAATTGATTTACACCAATATTCGTTCCTTTCTTGAGGGATTCAACATGGCACCAGAGCAATCGGTCCTGGATTCGGATTCAGTTTGATTTGTGCTACATTTGCTGCTCATCGTGGTTGTGGCTGGCTGGCCGCATTTGTGCGCGGTAGTCATCTTCGTCAAGGTCGCTGTCGTCTTCATGAAGGGCCGCATCTTTCGGCTGCGCCGCGTTGCCTTTATGCCGTCTCACTGCCACCGTCCTCGTGTTAGGTTGCATCTCCCTGCTGCTCCGCTCCATGTTGCCTTTGTGCTGCTCCACTGTCGTCGTCGTGCTATGCAGGTCTGAACTCTAAAGTGTTCATGTGCTACACTAAGTAGGAGCAGCCACCGGCCAGCTGGTATTGCCTTTCTCTCAATAAGGTAGAAGTGTTTTCAGTCCAGCAGCTTGTGGTGGATTGGATCTTTTTGCTGTATGGTAACTCGGTGTAGAGAGAATTGAACTGCGTTTGAAGGGTTGGAGCTGTTCAGTTTTTCTAGGAATACACTAATTGTTTAGTGGTCATAGGAGATACCAGTAGGGATTCCGTATTGAGAAATTGTGTGAAAGTATGCAGCATATGATTTCACAGCTGATGGAGCAAGCACAAACAAAGACAAGTAGTACTTCTGAAAATTTAAAGACCCTGGAACCCAATCCTGCCAGGTTAATTGGTCCAGGTGATTTTTTTAGCTGGTCTCAGAATGCCATGTTGATTCTAGAGTCACACGGACTTCGGAAATTTTTGAAGGACGATGAGAAAAAGCCAACAGATGTCACACAAGAGCAGTGGGTCAGAATCAAAAGCGAGTTATGGTATGGTTATTAGGGTCGATGGAGAAGACTGCAAGGGAACAAGCTGAAGGGTTTCAGTCTGCCGCTGAGGTGTGGACAAGCATTGATAAACAATTTTCAGGGAAATCGAACAAGATGCAAGTCGGTAGGATTTTCCATGAATTGAGGCAGATCAAGCAAGAGCAGAAGATAGTGATTGAATTTGCGGGAGAAATCAAAAAACTCTATAGAGACCTGGAGTATTTTAGACCATTTAAGGCTCATGATCCCAGGGACATACCCCTCCTTCGAGAGTGGTTTGAACCATTGTTGGTTCAGACTTTTCTTGATGGTCTGAACCCAGAGTTCAATCTCCATTCCCAGCTCATACAAGCCACACCAGATTGGCCTACATTGGATCAGGCCATCTCCAATATACTTGAGGAAGAAACACGGTTGGCCAATCAGATCACAACTTCACAAACAAACGTTGATAGCAGAGCTGCACTATCTCCGGTTAAGCAAATTCAGTCTACTAGTACTTCAAGATATGAGCAAGCAAATGCTACTAGATTCGACTACACGAGGAAGCCTAAGATGGTGTGTGACCACTGTAAAAAACTAGGGCACTTAAAGAAGAGTTGTTTTGATATGGTTGGTTACCTCCTAGATGGCAACCGAAACAATTTAACAAATTCACTAATAGAGGTAGTAATGCAAGAAGGCCAGATCGAGCTCATCTTACTTTATTGGGATTCCTACTTTATTTGGGGGAGAATGGTCTGCTGTAACAACCCAAGCACTTGAAGAATTTAAAGGCAAACTTATGGCAAATACTTCAGAAGGCCCTGCTGAAGCTACATCTGATGCTCATTCTGGGAAAGGTACGAAGAATTGTTTAACATCTTGGATAATTGATTCAGGGGCCACAAATCACATGACAAGCTCATCTAAGAACTTTTCATTGCATACCCCTTGATCTGGAAGGGATAGGGTACGCATAGCTGATGGATCCTCAGCTCCAATAATGGGTTATGGGAACGTTAATTGTACTCCATATCTATCCTTAAGCACAATCTTGCATGTCCCTAATTTGCCAGTGGACCGCTTTTCAGTTAGTTCAATTACAAACTTACGTAATTGAAAGGCATCCTTCGACCCTCACTCATGTACATTTCAGGATCTGAAGACAAGAAGAAATCTTGGGACTGGAATTGAGCATGACGGCCTCTAGTACCTTACCAGCCCTGTCCCCATCTCCATATGCCCTCATTATGACGAATAGCTTCACCACTGATGAAATTCTACTAATGCATTATAGACTAGGGCATCTGTCATTTCAAGCCCTTGGTCGCATGTTTCCATCTCAAGTTAAAAATTATTGTAAGGAGAAGCTTTTGTGTGATGTGTGTGAACTAGCTAAACACACTAGAACCAATTATCCTAGTAGTAATGAGAGAAGTAAGATACCTTTGGATGTGGTGCATTCGGATGTATGGGGTCCATCAGTTGTAACTGCCCTCATGGGGGATAGACATTATGTGGCCTTCATTGATGGTTTTAGTAGGTCCACATGGCTGTACCTCCTAAAGCATAAATCTGAAGTTCTGCCTGCATTCAAAGATTTTTTTAATATGGCGTGTAACCAGTTTGGCATGAATGTGAAAATATTACGCTCCAACAATAGTACCGAATATATCAATGGTAAATTTAGTAATTTCTTGTCTTCTTATGATATTATACATCAAACAACTTGTGTGAATACTACAGAACAAAATGGGGTGGCAGAGAAAAGAACAGACATCTACTATAAGTTGCTCGATCTCTCATGTTTATGACGAATGTGCCAAAATTCCTTTGGGGAGAAGCAGTCAAAACCGCTGCCTATGTAATAAACCGTATGCCTTCTAGAGTTTTGGGCCATAAGATCCCTATTGAATGTTTGCATGGCTCTAACTCATTTATTGTGCCACCAAAAATATTCCGATGTACCTGTTTTGTCCATGATTACAGGAGTTCAACAGGAAAACTTGATCCAAGAGCCGTCAAATGTGTCTTCCTGGGCTATTCTCCCACAAAAAAGGGATATCGGTGCTGGTCGCCTACTGAAAGGAAATTCTTTGTGAGTATGGATGTTACCTTTCACGAAAAAGAACCATTCTATTCCTTAAAAGGGAATGGCAATGGTACAGGCAGCAAGGGGGAGAATATGATAGGAGAGAGCGATGATAGGGGAATTGTAATAATACCTATCAGGGATATCATACGCTCAGAAGATGAAAACGAGGGGGGGGGGAGAAAACTACCAGTACAAATGTGGAAGGTGATAATACATTAATATCTGAAGAGTACAAAAATCTTTCAGGTCAATAGGAGATGAAAACAGAAGATGGGGAAGGTGTACCTCAGGAAGTTGATGAAGAAGTTGTGAATCAATCATAAGTACTAGAGGAGGCACCAACAAGTGAAGAAAGGCCCATGATGAGAGTGACGTTGAAGGTATTGAAACCCATATACCATCCTCTAGTACTAAAATAAATGATGAACCTATTGCCTTACGAAAGGAAAAAAAAGTAGATGTACCTGCGTGTCTGAAGGATTGTGTTGGATACAGACATGATCTTGCAAAAAAAAATCGTATGACTGATGTACTTCCTATTTTAGTAGATTTATTCCATCCTTGGATTCTACATCAGTACCTAAAGATTGGAAGGATGCAATGAATGATCCTAAATGGAAGGCACCAATGTTGGAGGAAATGTATGCTCTAGAAAAGAATAATACATGGCAATTGGTAGAATGGCAGAAGGGCAAGGAACTAGTTGGATGCAAATGGGTTTATACCATTAAGTGTAACCCAAGGTAAAATATAAAGGTATAAAGCTCAGTTGGTGGCCAAAGGCTACACACAGACTCGTGGTGTTGATTATGAGGAAATATTTGCCCCTGTAGCAAAAATGAATACAATAAGAACTTTGATATCTTGTGCAGCTAATCTTGGATGGACTTTGTTTCAGATGGATGTAAAAAATGTGTTCTTACATGGAGACCTTTAGGAGGAAATTTATATGCATATACCACTAGGTTTCAACATGGTACAAACTGAAGGAAAGGTCTTGAAACTCTGTCGTTCACTATATGGCCTAAAACAATCTCCTTGTGCGTGGTTCGGTCGGTATAGAAAAGCTATGCTGAAATTGGGTTTCAGCCAGAGCAATGCCGACCATACCTTACTTTATAAAAGATGTGGTGGAAAAATGACGATATTAATTGTTTATGTTGATGATATTGTTATTATAGAAGATGATGATCAAGGTATTGAAAAAGTGAAGCACCATTTGAGGAACGAGTTCGAGGTCAAGGATCTAGGACAAATGAGGTAGTTTCTTGGAATTGAAGTCTCACAAAGCTCAAGAGGTAGCTATCTATCTCAAGGAAAATATGTGCTAGATCTGTTGTCAGAAACTGGTGCGTTTGGGTGTCATCCAACATTAACACCAATTGAACAAAACCACCGGTTGACTAGTGAGTCAGGGGAACCTATTGACCGGGAGCAATATCAGACTTGTTGGCCGTTTGATCTATTTATCGCATACTCGTCCTGATATAGATTTTGCCGTAAGCGTGGTGAGCCAGTTTATGCATAATCCTAAACCTCACCACATGGATGCAGTAAATCGAATCATTTGGTATTTAAAGGGGTGCCCAGGTCGAGGTTTATTGTATAAGTCAAGTGGAAATTTACAAATAGAATGTTATACTGATGTTGATTGGACTGGTTCATTAGATGATAGAAGGTCTACATCTGGATACTATACATTTGTTGGAGGATAAATAGTTACTTAGCGTAGTAAGAAACAAAATGTTGTTGCAAGGTCCACTGCAGAAGCAGAATTCAGAGCTATGGCTCATGGAGTATGTGAAGTCTTATGGCTAAAAATCATAGTGATGGAGTTGGGTCTATTCCAGGCAAGGCCATTGATGATGTATTGTGATAATAAGGCTGCGCTAGATATAGTACGTAACCCGGTTCAACATGGTTGAACAAAGCACAGAGAAATTGACCGACACTTTATCAAAGAGAAACTTGACCAAGGGATAATATGTATGCATTATGTGAACTCTTCAAATCAACTAGCCTATACTTTGACCAAAGGTCTCGCTGAAAAAGTGTTTATTAGCTTATGTAGCAAGATGGGGTTATATGAGTGTTTGCTCCATCTTGAGGGGGAGTGTTGAGTTTAATTGTAAATTTGTATTTTGTAGGATTATGTACTAACGTGTAAATTATAAATATCAGGAGGACACGAGTGTAAAGGAGGAAGATAGAGATAAGGAAAGAAATGAACGGAGCTCCAGAAGCTGCTCCATTTCTCTGTATTAGGACCAACCTGATGCGTGCCTAGTTGATTTACACCAAAATTCGTTTCCTTTTTAAGGGACTCAACAGACAGAATCACGGAGATGACAGACTTTTCATTGCAAGCATCTGTCTTTTCTTTTGTACAACATCTCTATGGTAGATTATAACCAACTGTGTACATTTTCTAGGCTGAAAACAACTCTAAAGTACGGCCATATATATAATGTAAAAAACAAACATGGCCTTGTTTCTTGGAGTGCCTTAACCCTCCGCTATAGTTGTGCATCAACTCTGACGTACAAACACCAACAGACTACACAAAATGGTCGTTTTGGACCCCAACTGCCAATCAGGTCAAGCAGGAACAAACTGAAAAGTGCAAACCGGATTCACTTTAGGTCTTAAGGGGGGATCAAACCGAATAGTTTTGATCCCCGATCTCACCTAAATGAAACATATCAATCCCCAATTGCACTAACCCTAGCCCAGCAAGAACCCTAACCCTAGCTCATCAAGAGCCCTAACCCTAGCCGTGGGCAAGAAAATAACTCACCCGCTGCCCCAGGTCCATGCTGGTGATGTCGCACTTGGAGCATGAGCTCGATTCCCTGATCCAGGAAGGCATGGCGGAAGGGAGGCGACCACTGTTGTCGTCCGCGGCGGCGTCGAGCTAGCTAGGCGGAGCCAGAGAGAAGAGTGAGGTCAAGAGGAGTGAGAGCACATGAGTGAGGGAGAGTGCGACGCCTCGGTGTATTTATGACCGAGCCGCTTTGGTTCCGACCGCACCAGTTAGTAGTTGTTAACGAGCACGCCCTCTCCGCCCCTGCCTATGTGGCCTGGTTGGTGGGCCATGGATGTCAAAAACGGTTTAATTTCTTAGCAACTGGCACTTTGAGTTTTTTTGAAACAACCGGCCATGATTTCAGTAATTATCAATTTTTTGATAGTTTTTTTGATAGTTTTTTGAAACCCTAACGCGAAAAGTGGTAGTTTTATGCTATTCACTCG
>NC_041385.1:755958091-755985225 GCF_002162155.2 Triticum dicoccoides
ACAACAAGGCTACCAACGGCCTTGGCCATCGCCGAGATAACCTTGTCCGGAAGCTTGGTCTTGCTCATGTGTCCACATCACCCTCCGAGGTGCATCCAAAGTCGAGGAACATTGCTATTTTCCTTGTGGTACTTGGTGTTTTAAGTTTTTATTTGTCTTGCTTCGGCGAAGCAGTTAAGATTTTCGTCATGGTTCCCTCATAAACTGAATTGAAATGAGATCATATTCAGGGATTTCTCACCCTAGTAGGATTATTAATTTAGCTGAACTAGGATTATCAATCGCGTGAGTTTGCAATCGAGCCTACGGTTGGATTATTAATTTAGTTGCTGAGTGGAGCCGGAGCTGTGGCCCGTATCGGAGTCTGGCATGGGAAGAGGGCCGGCCGCACGGCCAACCGGCGGAATCCTGTCGGGAAGCGGCGCCTCCAACCGGAGCACGTTGATGGCCTGCCTTATGGACGGCCTTAGGTCCCGGTCGTGGCACGCGCACCAGAGGCCGACGGCTAGCACGCGCTCCATCTCCTGCGGGTCGAAGTTCCCATCCAGCCGTGCGTCGGCTGCGTCGAGTATCCTCCCTTGGCCATACAACTCTGATACCCGCTGCGCCAGGTGGATCAGCGTGCCGTCCGGCCGAGCCACGGTGGGCCTCCGTCCACACGCGATCTCGAGCAGCACGACGCCGAAACTGTAGACGTCCGACTCGGTGCTGGATCTCCCGCTGACGGTGCACTCTGGGTCCATGTACCCCAGCGTGCCGGCGAGCTCCGTCGTGTGCGCCCCTCTGTCATGGTCGACGAGCCTGGCGAGCCCGAAATCGCCAAGCTTGACGTTGAACGACGCGTCCAGCATCATGTTGCTCGTCTTGATGTCCCTGTGGAGAACGCACTGCTCCCATTCCTCATGCAGGTAGAGAAGCGCGGAGCCGATCCCCAGCACGATCTTATGCCTGAAGTAACCATTGGATATATACGAAGCAATCGTCAGACTAACTAATTATGTGGCTAGTGATCAGGCCGAATCCAAAAAACTAAAAAAAAAAAGCGGCGGCTAAATTAAAGTCATCTGACCTTACTGGCCACCACAGCACATTGTCTGCACGGTGAAGGTGAACGTCGAGGCTGCTGTTGGGCATCAGCGCATAGACCAGGAGGAGCTGCTCTCTGGCGTGGCACCAGCCAACGATCTGCACCAGGTTACGGTGCCGAAGCCGGCTTATGACCCTCACCTCAGAGGCGTACTCCTTCCTCCCCTGCTTGGAGCCCTTGGACACTCTCTTGATAGCCACCTCAATTCTCAAGCCCTTCAAGAACCCTCTGTACACTGACCCAAACCCGCCTTCCCCAAGCTTTTTGTCGTCTGAGAAGTTGTCGGTGGCAGCTGCCAGCTCGCTGTAGCGAAATTGCCTAGATCCGGTCCCTTTCATGAACTCGTTCTTCATGGCCTCGTCGTCCTCTTGATACACCCTGCAGGGAGAGGGCGTCCTCTCTAGGTGGCACAAAAAGAGCCGGACTGAGATGCTAATGCAGATCAACAATATGACGGAACCCATGACGGCGGCGCACACCGTCCAGACGAGCCGTCGATTTGGGCGGCGCTGAGGCAGGTCCTGGTCTGCTCGTAATCAATGCACAAAAAGGAAAATTTAGATTCAGCAGTACCGTTACCACGGCTGAAAATTGAGACTCAGCAACAGATATGGAGATTGACCTGCAGGCCGGATGTCGATAGCATTGGGTGTGTAGGTGATGTAGCAGCCGTACCTTCTGTAGTTAGCAATGGTGGCGTTCCGGATCATGCTCGCTTGTGCGATGTTATTAAGGCAGTTGGTGCAGTCGGTCGCCGACAAATCTCTGGAGCACTGCACCAGGCCGTACATCACCTGGGAGTCGCCATGCGAGTCCACGTATGTCTGGCTACCGGTGGCGAACCGCAGTGCCGACCCGGCGGCCTCTGTCATGAGCTGGGTTACCAGCTTCCACCTCGTCTCGTTCATGGCATCGGCATAGCTCCTACCGTCTATGTAGTCGAAACCATTGCCGAACAAGTCGGCGTGGCCGGAGAATTTCCTGTCTGAATAGCGCTGGTAGCAACAGTCGTACATGATGGCGGCCTGCCGACTGTAGGGACACCCTTTGATCATCACGTAGGACGGTGCCACCTGCAAGCAGAGCTGGCACTTTGTCCACTCACAGTCGGCGTAGCACATGGCTTGGCCGTATACCTTGTCGGGGTAAATGCCGCGACTGGTCACGAAGAAGCCGCCATCCCCAACCGCGCCGTCACCAAGGTCGTGGAGGAGCTGGTCGAGGTTGATCTCGTACTGGCTGCCGTCGGTGTAGTTGCTCTTCGTTGAGCAGACGGACGCTGTGTCATGAGGGGTGTAGTCAGCAGCAGCAGACGCAGCAAAAAGAGCGGCCACTGCCAGGAGCAGTTCAGGGTGGAGGCGCCAAGGGGCCATGGCTGGCATTGAAATTTGGTGATCTGGCACTAGTTAGTGCATTCGCAGATGAAAGTCAATTTATTTATACTCTGAGACCGTGTGAACTACAACACTGCCAAAACATACTATAAAATCAGCAAAGCTCCAAAGTTTTAGATCAAACATAGAACAAACAAGCCGTAGGAGGATACACCAATGCACGGTTAGCATTCTTTTTGTGAGGATGTTGCGTGCAGCTATTCCGGTGACGGATAAAGCAATGTTGCAGCCTCTCGCTCTCGTTGTTGCTTTGCAACTGTAATCCATGACGAGAAATTTTTAAGTGCGCTCTTTCTGTCCATGAGGTCAGAGCCAGTGTAAGCCATGACATGTAATCCAGTGCTCGCTCCATTCCAAAATAGTAACTGAAGTTCTATGTTATGCAATGTCAAAGTGGCTTAAGTTTGACCAACTCAATAAGAAAATGTGCAAAGATCTACGTACGACCCAAATACGCATAGTATGTTTCATAAACAACCTAGTGAGACTAATTTGATGTTCGAGATGTTAATATATTTTTTATGGCAAGTTTGACTCGGAACAAACACAAACTTCGATTATTTTGAAACAGAGGTAGCCAGTAGCAATTTGGGATACATACTGACATGGGATTTGTTGGAGTTGTGTCGAATATTGTGTACAAAGTAGGTTATAGTTGGACTTGCAGTTGTATTGTGTTTACATAGGATATGGGGTCGTGTCCTAGTAGGACACTTGTATCCTAGGCCTCTCTTATATAGCGGGGGTAAACACACAATGTAACATATGCCAACATAATAGCACAGGCGCGCAAGGGGGAGCCGGCGGCGTGTGCCGACGCCCGGGTGGCCGGTGTGCGGTATTGTGACGGTGTCACGGGGAGGAGCGCCCGTAGTCAAGCCCCGGAGATGTAGCCATATCGATGAACCTCGTTAACAAATCTTGGTGTCGTTCTTGTATGATTGTTTGGTCCTCGGATGATCGACGGAGTGCTTCGAATTTATTCTAATAAGTGGTATCATGAGCTAGGTTGTTCGGAGGCTGTGGATGTGATCTGGAGGAAGGATTTGGTGTCGAGTTGCATGTGACGTAGCCGAAAGAAATTTCAATCGTAGAAGCTAACGATTGGATGGAGTGGTTAAGCTCCGTTGTGTGATCGTGCGGCTGGTCTGGAAGAAATTATATCGGCGTGGCGTGTATTGAAGCGACATGGAAAATCGAAGCACTAGAAGAGACTCGGCGAGGTCGGATCGATCTGTTCATGATAGCGGTTACGCTGGGAGCCCGGGATGCAACCAGGCGTGGCGCACGGCAGTGGCACAGGCCGTCCAGTAGCCAGCAGATAGGGCCAGCGGGGCCTAAGGCGTGGCCCAAGCGGGGCGGCGCTGGCTGCCAAGGCCCAGTAAGAAAGGCCGAGGCGGAGCCGGCTAATGGCAAGTGCTACGAGCTGCCTGAGCGAGCGGGTTGCGTACGGAAGCCACGACCGATCGTGAGTTTGACTCGTGGCTGCCGTGATTTGTTTGAGAAAAAAAAAGGACCGAGTCCTTGTGCGACGCGGACGAAGGCAGGAGATCAATGAGCGAATAGAAAAATTCAGCCAGCGCTACGCATCCATTGGAATAGCAGGAGGCATGGCAGAGCAACAGCAGCATTGGAATTAGTGCTAAGGGAGCTACTACCACGTGAAGGCCAAGTAATTCTTGATTGGAATTTGCTATGAGTACATCTTGGTGTACCGGGGCATTACGTGAGGAGAGCTTGGTTAATTTTCCATGGCTCAGTCGTACAAAGAACCATGGCACCATCGGGTACTAGGTTTGAGGTGGAGAAGTTCACGGAACTGGAAACCTTGGATTATGACAGACACAGATGAAAAATTTGTTGGCACAACAGAGATGCTTGAAGGCGTTGCGGGAAGTCATGTCAGCTAAGATGGAAGTATCATGTGATGGATGAGAATTCGCGAAAAATGATTTGGGAGCCTCGAGCGTGTCATACAGTCGAACAAGTTCGGCTGGGTTGGACTAGGCAGTCTGACGGATCGACGAAAGTCGGTTGGTACAGAAGATGGTGGTGAGATCGGCGACGACAACTTAGGAGCGTGATGCTGACGGTGACCAACTTCTGGGGCGTGGAAACACGTGGCGCAGGCCCCGAGGGCTTGTGTGGCTTCGACAAGACTGGCGCGGGATTGATTCAAGGTGGTGTATACACGGAGCTTGAAGTCGATGAGGCGCAGGGGTGGACTGATCATCTACCATGGAGTCATGTTGAAGGTGGAGCTGGAGTCTGACGGAAGACTTCACTCGGTGCTGATTGAGGGGCTACGGCGTAAGACGTCAGAGAATCGAAGCCTATTCAGCGGGAAAAGCGAGTGACATGCAGTTCGGACTGGAGCCCAGTGGTCTGATGGAAGCGTGAAACTCGTCATCGGTCGGTAATGATCGGTGGTACTCTGCAGTGGGGGTTGAGGGGTGTGGTTTCGCGACCCTTGAGACTCGACCGGGACAGCGGAGGCTCGATGCGGTAATAGCGGCGAGGCGTGCGGTATGCACGGGACATGGAGACGGGCCAGGGCTCTGGTGGTCATACATGTGATGAGACAACTGCGAATTTGACTCGGGATGACTACAAGCAATGGTGAAATTCCTTCAAGTTTCAGACAGGCGGTCAAGAAAGGAGCGGTGACGTTGAGTTCAGGTAACTCTTATGTGTGGCACCCAATATGTGAGTTGTTCACTTTGACGCAGGTCAGTGGTCAGTGTGTGATGGCGTTGGACGAATACTCTGGAAGTTGGGAGCATAAACTAGAGTAACAAGGAACTTAATTTTGCTCGAGTGTTGACCATGGTCAAGAAAAGAAGGGACTACAAGTTGCAGGTGGAGTCATATGAAGTCTTTGGAGTAGCAGCGGTGCTCATGGGATAAGCTCAAGTCCAATGTACATGGAAGTTTGACGCATTGACGAATTCAAGGTGGTGGAGAATATTCGTCAAGGTGGAGTTTGTTGGAGTTGTGTCGAATATTGTGTACAAGGTAGGTTACAGTTGGACTTGTAGTTGTATTGTGTTTACATAGGATATGGAGTCGTGTCCTAGTAGGACACTTGTATCCTAGGCCTCTCTTATATAGCGGGGGTAAACACACAATGTAACCTATGCCAACATAATAGCACAGGCGCGCAAGGGGGAGCCGGCGGCGTGTGCCGGTGCCCGGGTGGCCGGTGTGCAGTATTGTGACGGTGTCACGGGGAGGAGCGCTCGTAGTCAAGCCCCGGGGATGTAGCCATATCGATGAACCCCGTTAACAAATCTCGGTGTCGTTCTCGTATGATTGCTTGGTCCTCGGATGATCGACGGAGTGCTTCGAATTTATTCTAACAGGATTCTCGCTGCAGAAGAAGGTTGTTGTTGGAGGAAATTCTACCAGTCGGCCGACTTGCATACCAGCAGATTCTAATCATGGGGTTGAACACATAGAGGATTAGAGCATCTCGAGCCGTTGGCCCTTCAGGAGGGGCTAAAAATCGCCCCCTGGGGCGCACCGACGCTAACCCGCGCGCTGGGGGCGTGATGCCCCCCAGTCACGGCGTTCATGTTATTTTGAAATTTTTAAACACGACACAAATTCATTGCAAACTTCGGCGAGCTCGTTCAAACTTAAACATATTTTACAAAAAAAAAGAAAAAACTACTAGGGGCCGCCACTCGCCGTATCCATCGCCGCTCCTCGCCGTCTGCCTCGCCGCTCCCCGCCGCCCGCCCTCGCAGTTCTATATGCCGAGGAGGCTGTAGAACCGCGTGTAGTCACCGCCGTCCCTACTGCATCCCTCCCCCCGGTTGGCGCGGCGGGTTGGACGGTCTGGGGCGTCCTCGTCCTCGTCCCTGTTGAGGATGACGGCGCCGTGCTCGTCCTCGCGCCCGCGCTTGCGGGCTTCGATCTCCTCCAGGGCCCGGCGCTGCCGGACCATCTCGTCACGGAGGTAGTCGTCCCGCGCCCACTGCAGGGCGTCCTCGTCGGAGAAACCGCGCCGGGCTATCTCCTCGTACTCTGCGGGGAGGCTGGGCTCCGGCTTGGGCTCGACGAGGACGAAGCGGCCGAATGGGGGGTGGAGTCGCCGATGCAGACGCCGGAGCTGCGGGTGCGCGCGCTGACCGACGTGTCCTGGGGCTCCGGCTTGACAGGGCGGAGGCAGGGAGAGCCCGACGAGCGGCCGGACGAGGAGGAGGACGCGCCGGGCCGCTCCATACGCCTCAGCGTCCAGGAGCTCCCACGGCGGCGTGAGAAGGTAGGGGGAGCGGAGTACTCGGGCGCGGCGTGTTGCCGCCCTCGATGTACTCGAGGACGGCCTCCAACGTGCGGCCGGGTACACCCCACCACCGGCGTCGGCCCTCGGAGTTGAGCCTGCCGGAGGGCACGACGCCGTTCGTCGCCTCGAGCTGCTCGGCGTGTCGGCGGTGGAAATAGGGCTCCCAGAGCGGGCTGTCGAGGGTGTACCGCGGGCCTTCCCTCGCCGCCCGCGGCAGGGACGCGCTGATGCGTGCGATCTCCGCACGACGCGCCGCCCCGGTGGGTGGTGGTGGCACCGGCACGCCGCCGGCGCTGATCCTCCACGCCCCGGGCACCCGCATGCCCGGCGGGGCCGGGTACTCGGCCTCGAAGAGGAGGCGAGCCTCGTCCTCGTGCAGATGGCGGCGCCCGAAACCATTCGCCGCCGCGCCGTCGCCTGGGAAGCGCTCGGCCATCCTTCTGAGGTGGAGACAGCGAGAGGAGGGAGAGGAAGAAGTGGGCACGTCGGCGGTGTAGTGTGTGTGCGTATCTCCGGCGCGCTGGTTCTCGGCTTATATAGGCGGAGGCGCCGCGCGGTAGGCTTGGCCGGCGCGTTACACGTGGCGGAAGGCGTGGCGGGCGAGGGGACGCGCGTCGCCCGGACTTCACTGCGCCGCCCGTGAGGCATCAATGGAGGCTAACCGGCGCGGCAGCGCGCGTAGCTTTGGCATTGATTCGCCGCGGGAAACGAGGCGATGAGGACGACGAAGCGGCGAGAAGAGAGTCGAGTCGCTGACGCGGCTGGCCCACGGCGCTTTTGCACCAAAAAATATTCGCCCGGCGCTCCCGAGCGCCCCCAGCGCGCCGGGTTCAGGTTGGGTCCGCCGGCGCCAATTTCGGCCCGAGCCGGCGAAAAATGGGCCTCTGGGGACGCGACTGGGCCGATTTTTTGGCGCCAACGGCCAAAAAGTCGCCTGGGGGGCCTTGTTGGGGGCGCGGCTGGAGATGCTCCTAGATTAAATGCACATGAGACTAGCGATTTACTCAGGTTCAAACCCTCGCAAAAAAAAAAACCTCGAGGTAATGTAATACCATACTCCTGCATTTCTGATTGTACTATTGTGTCTCGTATATGAGAGGTGTAGGTCGGATCTCTACGATGCCATGGATCATGCCGATCATGCTGATTTGGAAGGCCCCAACCTTCCCTTGTATAGATGGACGGGGCTGGGGTTATAAGAGACCAAGTTGGTTTACATAGCTTGGAGCCCACACAAAGTACATGTCTTGTGGTACAGATTAGGAGGCATCCTTCTGGAGGAGGCCCACATGCCGGATAGCGGGCTAGGTAGAAGATTTGTCGTCAGTACTTCTCTTTGCTGTCAGCAT
The DNA here is from genome assembly GCF_002162155.2 of Triticum dicoccoides. Classification (NCBI taxonomy): domain Eukaryota; kingdom Viridiplantae; phylum Streptophyta; class Magnoliopsida; order Poales; family Poaceae; genus Triticum; species Triticum dicoccoides. Next base: position 755,966,210 of record NC_041385.1, read on the forward strand.
TTTGTCGGGACAGACGACAAAGACCAATTTTGCCGACAACGGTTGACGGTAAAGAACGGATGGCGGCAAAGACATACGTTGTCGTCTATAAAAAAATACAGATGGTAAAGATGAGATTTTTGTACATACGGCAAAGAGCTCACTTTGTTGTTTGTAAGAAAATACACAGGCGGCAAAGGTCTTTGTTGTCTGTGTTTTATTTTACAAACGGCAAAGTGAACTCTTTACCGTTTCATCCCACGACGATCATTTTCCTTGGAAGCATTTAACTTCCAACTAATCCTGTCATGCTAATTGTAACTGATATATGTAATTATTTTCTTTTGGATGGATCCCCAACAAGCTTATCCAAAATAATAGTTCATGTATGGTTGGTAGCTGTTGATCTTTCAAAAAAAACTCTTATTTAGCCTCCCTATCAATGTCAAAGAGTTAAAACCTTAGTTAAAGATAGAAATTTACTACATCCCATTGTTAGAACCTTGCAAGAACAAGAGGCTTCTCAGGGCGTTTGCAATCTCAGCCGTCAGATTTGTCCAAACGAATCCCGGTCATCGGATTTTTTGATGAAGCGAACCTGGCCATTGGATTAGGTCTGATGTGACAATCAACGAATAGTGCCTTTTTTCCTCCCCCGTTATACCGTCATGTATGTCTATGGAAGGTGGGGTCCCGACTGGGTGGGCCTAGCTGTCATAGACCACGGAGGTGGGCTTAACCGATGCTGGCTGTAGTGTGCGCAGGGGGCTCGCGACTGCCTGTAATTTTTAGTGGCCGCTGAGGGCAGTTCCGGAATTTCACAAATTTTCCTTATGTGGCTTGTCATGGATGGTTGGTCTGTGTGTAGGACTAAGAGAGCGATGGATTGGGTGAAAACCCTAGCCCAGATGCCCAACCTTTCCTGCACGCGCGCGCGATGCATCTCCCCGCCGCCGCCATCCAGCGCCCACTCCTGTCGCCTATCCGCCATGTTGTCCCGTGCTTTCTCCTCTTCCGTTCCTCTCCCATCAGCAAGCTCGCCGTTGCCATCGTCGGGAGGAGCATGAGGCGCTGCTCCTCTCATGCGCAGTTCTCAGCTCCGATTTGTCATGGAGGCAACCGTCCAACAACGCCGCCCTCGAGGTATGTCCTGGCGGCACGTGCTGGACCAGCCCATCCCACCCATGTGCCTCAGCGTATGCTAACTAGACTGTGCTCTTTGGGCAGGCTTTGGCAATTTAACCAACAAACAAAAAGAAGTTGGGGCAAATACCATGGACGGGCTACACCTCGCCTATTGCGAGATGGAGATCTCATAGTGCAAGAGCTATACCTCGCTTATAACTAGATGGAAGCTGCTCTCACACCACGCACAACGCAAGCGGGCCAGCCCATTAGCCTAGGACTTCTCACTATAGGTTCGCTTGATGTAGGTTTTCTCCAATTTTTTTAACTTTTTTTGTTATCTTTTGTTTTTAATGGTTTTCTTTGGGTTTACTTTTTTCTTCGTTATCATTTCCGTTCTCTTTTATTCTACACCAGTTTTCACTGTTTCTTTCTCAGTTTTCACAGATTTTTTCTTTTCTTCCTTTTTTTTCTTTTTTCTATGGTTTTACTTTGTTTCTCTACATTTCTTCGGTTTTGGGGTTTAGTTGCTTATTTTTCCTTTTGCACTGTTTTTTCATATATATTTTTCATTCTGTTTTCTTTTTCTATTATGTTTTCTTTCATTGATTTTCCTTATTTCTGTTATTTTCCTTTTTTTCCTTTTACTTTTTTCAACACATATCTATTTTTTTGGTCATTTTATATTTTTTGTAAATGTAAAGAAATTTTTTAATACATATTTAATATTTTTTAAATACATATTTAGCATTTTGAAAATAAATTGTTTAATGTCTATTGTTGTCATACACATTTGTACATTTTTTCTATATATCTAAATGTTTTTAATATCGGTTTACTATTTTTCATATATATGATTAATATTTTTCAAATATATATTTTGATGTATCAATTTTTCTTATACGTCTTACAATATTCTTAAACATCTGATATATTTTTCTATACATGTATAAAATTTCATATAGATATTTTTATCATTTGGAAATACATGATTAATATTGGTTTAAACATATATTTGTATTTATTCATTTCAGACAATGCATTTTTCGTAATATCAGGAAAAATTTATATCACATTAATATTTTCCAAATACATGACTAACATTTTCGAATACTTAATTTTTTATTATCTCAGATTCTTTCATAAACGTTGTAAAAACTTTGTATACATTAGAAATAATAAGTTTTTTAACATTTAACATTTTTTTAAATGCATGATTAACATTTTTCCAAATTGATGTAAAGTATTTTTTTAATATATTTAGAATAATTGGTAGCATAAACAAGAGCAACAAATGAAAGCAAAAAAGGAAAAAACAAAAGCGAAAAAACAAACAGAAATAAACGAGGCAGTGACCTCCCCGTCCTGGGCTGGGCCATTTTAGGCCGGACCCTGGTTGCTTGTGCTAGTTGACTAGCCCATTAGCGAGCTTTCTAATGCCAGAGCTGCCTCTGTTACCGGTGGAATTCCCTATTTGCCGCTCGAAGCGCTTACCTGGGAAGGCCCGTTACACTTTCCGATTTTGGGAACCTTCTAGAGTTTCTCAGCCGGATTTTTCTGGTTTTGGGAAATTTCTAGAAGGTTCCTTGAACCGTTTTTTTTGTCAATTTTTCTGTTTCTTTTTTTCTCTTTTTTATTTCTTTTCTTTTCCTTTTCTATTTCTTTTTTTCGATTCCTTTACATTTCAAGTCCATTTTTCTAAAACAAATCAGTTTTCAAATTTTGTTCAGAAACTGAAAAAAATGTTCGTACTTTTAAAATATTTTCAATTTTGTAAAAATTGTCGTGCTTTCAAAAATTGTTCATAAATGCAAATAATGTTCGCATTTTCAAAACAATGTTCGGTTATTTCAAAAATTGTTCTCATTTCCTAAAAATTGTTCGGAATGTTTTTTTTCATTTTTTGGAACTATTCAAATAACGGGATTTAAAAAATGTTCATGTTTTCAAAAATTGTTCTTGTTTCCAAATTTTATTCATGTATTCAAAAAATGTTCATGTTTCAAATTTGATCGGGATTTTTAAAAATTGTTCTATGTTTGAAAATATGTTCTCAAGATTCAAAAAATGTTTGTGCTTTAAAAAATTGTTTGTGATTCCAAGTTTGTTCAATATTTTTCAAAATTCTTCTCTGTGTCAAAATTTGTTCTCAAGATTCAAAAAAATGTTTGGGAATTAAGAAAATGTTCCAGCTTTCCAAATTTGTTCACAAATTCAATAATAGTTCATGTTTTTCAATCTTGTTCACAAATTCAAATAATGTTCTGGAAGTTTTAAAATTTTAAACATTTTTTTCACAAATTCAAGAAATGTTCCCCCTTTTCAAATTTGTTCACATCATCAAAATGTTCCTGTTTTACAAAAGTTTGTATGAAAATTCGGAAAATGTTTTTATTTTGAAGAAAATATTCATAATTTCGAAAAATTCTGTTGTAGGAGGTTGTCGTCACGACCCAATAAATGGACTGTAGTTTTTGGGATTTTTCGCGAATTAATGTTCAAGTCTTGTTTTCGTTATATACGTCTTTAATTTTCGCGCTGCCAAATTGAACATGGGAATGATTAGGTCGCAGTGGTTTGCATGGCAGGCCAATAACTCGAAGTCACGTGTTCGAGTAACAGCGATAGCACTATTTTCTTTTTCGCGATATTTCATCTCGGGAACCTGCTGCCGCGTGCCACTGTAAATGGGCCGGCCCACGCTAGCCGCTCCTGTGCGATGTGTCGGCACTTTGCCGCAGCAAGCGGCCTATAGGAGGTCCCGTAACCGGTGACGCAAGACATAGTCGCACCTGATCTCATAGTTTCCACAAACGGCGTAATGGGAAACTAGCAAATGCGTCCTCGATCTAAAAAATTGTTCATGATTTTTACAAAAAATTGAGGATTCAAAAAATGTCTTGGTGAAAAAATGTATGTGCAAATGTCCTTATTTCAGGAGGGTCTGTGAGCCGGCTTAGTAATAGTTAGTTCCTTTGTTGCATTCATTTCTTTAATTCGTTCATGTTTTTCTTACATTTATTCTTCTTTTGAAGAAAAATATTTTACTTAGAATTCTAAAATTCTTTATCATGCATATAAATCATGTTTGTGAAGTGCAAAAAAAAATTGTTCAAGCATTTAAAAAAATGTATGTGCCATTGAAAATGATTGTGATATTTAAAAACTGTTCAACAGTTGAAATTCTGTTCATGACATTTTAGAAGATCTTCAAGAAAATAAATAAAATGTTAATGTAGTTTATAAAACTGTTTTAAATTCCAAAGTAAATCACGGCATTTAAAATGTGTTCATGATTTTTTAATCCATAAAAATATAAACATTTGTTTATTTAGTTTGTAGAAAATCTTTGTACTATTCCAAAAATTGTTCATGGCGTTTAGATAATGTTCAGCCATTCTAAAACATGTTTCCACATTTTATAAAAATGTATACAGACATATAAAAATTTGTTCGTGCAAATTTAGAAAATATTTGTGTGTGTAGAAAATGTTTCTCATGTTTCTAAAAGTGTTTAACGTACATTTTACAAATGCTCAACTTGTATTTAAAAAATTCAATGTGTATCTAATTTTTTTTTGACCTATATATTAACAATGTTCAACCGTGTCACCAAAAGTCAACATGTATTTTGAAAAATGAAAAAGTAAATAAATAATTTGAAAAACAAATTAGTAAAGTAAATACGAAACGATCCGTCCTCATAAGCTTAAACTGCTGGTATCGCACTTATTGAGATGACCGATTTCGTCGATCGCTTGAGGCGACGCTAGCTACAGTCTCACAGTTTGTGAGGCCTAGTTATGTCGCAAATACCATGGGCTTGGCGTAGGCAACTCTGGGCCAATATAAGTGGGCTTTGAAAACAAATGGAGGCATTCACCTCCACTAGGTTGTATGTGCGTCCACCCATGTAGTTGGCGTCGGTTGTCACCCCTCAAAAAAAAGTTGGCGCCGGTTGTCGGGGTCGATACCTTGCAATTAGCGGCACGACAACACGTGATTTGTAGATGCGGGAACATCACTAAGGAATCTAGGGCACGATTTACTCAGGTTCGGACCGCCTTGCGCGGGTAAGCCCTACTACGGACTCAGTTCATACTATACGAGGAAAAGTGTCAAATATGTATTACAAAGGGGGGCGCAGAGAGTTCCTAGACAACTCGATGATCCATGCTAATCGATATGCGCTGTAGGCTCTGGGTTGCGTGGTCCTTCATGAGGGGTCCTTTACATCTTTAGATACTTTGCAATGGTGATGAGCTTCCTTACCATGTTGATGCCTTCATCGTCTATGTGCGGGAATCCAGACATGATGCAAGTAGAACTCATGGTCACTTTCTTACATATCCCTTAATGTTTCCTTATGTTCCATATAGAGTGTACACCCCATAGCTAGGCCAGTGGTACTACTTGTGGGTTGCCAAGCCTGACATACACCTAGGCTTGTGTGGCCGGTTTATAGATTATACATAGCACTGGGTTATGGTTAACCGACTTGATATTGTCTCTTTTTTTTTTTGCAAAGAACCGACTTGCTATTGTCAGCAAGATATTTAACACTATACCACACAATGGTAAGTTTCATTGACTTTTCTTGATCTTGGAAACTACCACTGATGACTAATGGCATTGACATTGTATTGGTGCTGAAGTTCCACGTGATAACTTGTTAGCAAAAAGGGTTGCAACTTAGATGTTGCTTCCTTGGTCAAAGGAGTCAGAAAAAAGATGTTTTCAAAATATACCAGCATGGAGTTGACGGCTAAGCCTACAAAACATTTAAAATAACCAAACTTTGTATTTCTAAGTTATAAAGTTGCCAGCAAATCTTAGTCACACAAAGGTCGGTAAACGGCAAAAAGATGACCATGCGCAAGGGATGGGGTTCTCTGCCCATAATTTCCATCAACAAATATCATCTAAATAAGTAGCTTAATAGTGGGTACTAATTGTGTTGTCATTTCAATTTGGGACATAACACAACTGAAGTCTAGGACCATTACACAGACTTCACACTGATTACATAAGAACCTCAAATTTGTAAGTTGGAAAGAATATGAAAAAGTCTCCTAGGCTTCCTCTCGCTCAAGCTTAGGAAAACTCTAACCAATCCCCAATAAGTTAATGGAGTAAACGGCTTAGTGGAGTATATATACCCCACAAAGTTTTGGCCGGACCTAGCCGATCCCCTAAACTTAGCGGAGTGAAAAAAATTCATTTGCATTTCAATTTCGGCCAACAAAACACATTTCTTTGCTTCTTTATTTCATTCAACGACACTGGATTACATAATAATTCACCAACTCTTTGCAAAGAGCAAAGAAAACAAGAACCACAATTGGACATTTTAGAAGATACCCAATTTTCCTAACTGCTCCCACTAGTTGGATTAGTATCTTTTTGATGCCTTCATTGTTGATCTGCAGATTCTCGATCTTGCATACTTCATTCTTCTTCTTTGATTCTAAAGAAGTAGACGTTGCTTCCCCTCTAATTTCTTCTCTAATCTCACATCTAGTCTCATCTTTAGCCTCAATTCTAGCAACAAGTGCACGCCATTTATTAATTTTTGTGCTATCAATAGTTCGATGTATGCTTCTTCCCAATACTAAAACGAGCATCCATCATCCTAGACACATTGATGAGCATCAATGAGCTACCGAAATTGAACCGAATCTGGTGACAAACCGAATCAAAACAAGCACATACCCCATCATTTGTGCATTTGAAGAACACCCATCCGGAATGTTGCGGCCTGGTAGAAACTCGGCGCACCACTTGCTGTGTGCAGTCATCGCATTGTATGACCGACAACTACGAGCCGGCGAACCGCCGACGGGAGCAATCAGAGTGGCTAGAGGAAGAGTTGGTAGCTGCATGCGGCGCGGAGGCTTTGCCGTGGCTGTGTGGGCCTCTTCCCGGCTAATCCATGGCAAGGCGCAGCCGCCGCCAGCCGGAAACGCCAAATCCGGCAGCGGCGACAACAACCATAGATCCCCTCGATTTTTGGCCAGCAACGGGATGAGGTGGTAGTGTCTGATAGCGGCGGAGGCCTCCAAGGCTTCCCCTGCGGCGGGCCGGTGCCGACAGGGAGGGGAAGGGGTAGGAGGGGCGACGGGGGCTAAGATGCGGCGCGGGAGGGGAGGGAGAGGCAGCTGAGGAGAGCCGCGGCGTTTTACTCGGCGGAGGAGAGAATCAATATAAATAGGGGAATTTTTAGGAAGAGGAGTAAAATTTACTCCGTTAGGCTGGATTGGGGATCGGCTAGGTGCGAGTTAGTGGAGTAAAAAGCTAAATAGACTCCACTAACCGGTTATAGGGGATCAGTTAGAAATGCCCTTATTTCAGAAATTAAGCTTACAAATAAGCTGAAGCTCAGCAAAAGTTGGTATGTAGTGAGCTAAACATAGAGAAATATAATTCTATCATGCATTGGATATCCCGGGAATAAATGAGCCATTGATCGCATTGGAGATTCGTGCACCATAATATGTATTCATTTTGTGTATCTTCTTGTACTCTTTTTTTCCGATAAAGGGCGAACTTTATTGACTCAAAATGAAGCATCAAGGGGATACAAAACATAATGAGTCCACACTCGGCCTCTGCATAGCTAGGATGCACACAGTCAACAACAACACGCACACAAAAACACGCCATCAAATAGCAAAGTCATATCAGACCAAAGCTATATGGAGGCATCAAAATAAAAAAAAATCTGATCCGCGGTTGACAAACTACAAAAGAATGACCATATCCGCACCAACCATCTCACGGCACCACACGGACAAAGATGTTTCTTCAACAGCAATGCCTTCAAGAAGGGAGCGATGCTCAAGCACAGCCGTCACCGGATCCAACCACCTAAGGTTAGAATCTAAGTTTTCACCCTAAAGAATCGGTCCGAGCATGTCCGAGCAATGCCTTCATCAAGGTGACAATATAAAAACATCGCGATTGCCAGGTATAGACAACTTGAGTCAGACCTAGGTTTTCACCCCGAAGCTCGAGACCGAGTGCTTGTAGCACCACCATCAAAACCATTCATGTGTTGTCACCACCATGTTTTCACGATCCCAGCAGTCAGATGCGAAAACTGCACAACCATTCATCTGCGTCAAGTCTTCTTCCATAGTTTGCATTTCTCCGCCGAAGCCAGCCACCGGATCTGGAGTTGGAACCCTCAGGAAATCCTTTTGATATCCACTGCAGTTCGCAACGAGGCCACCGCCCCATCGCACAGACACACCAAATTTTACCTTTTGTGAGGACTACCTGAGATGCTATGCTCCACCCACCATGATATGGAATGCTTCATCTACTCATACTTTATCATGTGATCTTCAAGGTTGTGTGTTATCTTTTTGACCAATTGTCCAATTTCTAATATATTTGCATATTTTATCTTTGTTTCGGAAAACAATCATGTCGTCTCACTATGGATTGTCATGTTCCATAGCATATCATTATGTTTTATTCCGTGTCAATATATTTTGGCGACTACTCTGCGCCGGCGCACCGGCGCAATCGATTCGGCCAGACACCGCGCGGCCGTTTGATTTGATTATATTTAACCGTCAAATCCTGTATCGTTTTCTCCTAATAAAGCGCATCCAACAGAGGAAAAAAACAAAGCAGCGCCGCCTCCAAGACTCGCCATGGATACCGATGTAGTAGCAAACCTTGAAGAACCGCCGCCCGTTGCCACCCTCGCTGGCCTTGTCGCCGCTCTCCTCCCTCGCCGTCGGTCACCACCGGTTGCCGCCCTCGCCGTCGGTCACCACCGGTTGCCGCCCTCGCCGCCGCTCGCCGCCCTCGCCGTTGTTCACCACTGCTTGCCGCCCTCGCCGTCGATCACCACCGGTCGGCGCCCTCGCCACCTCTCGCCGCTCTCGCCGTTGGTTAACACCGGTCGCCGCCCTCGCTGCCCTCGCCATCGGTCACCACCGGCCACCGCCGGCATTTCTCGCCAGCTCCATGCATGCAACAACATGCACTTGTGGTTGCAGCTCCGGGGGAGATGGCTGCAGGTCCGGTGGTGCCGGCCGCCGGGCCGCAACACTTGTCATTCAGCTTGCGATGTACCTCCCGTGTGCCCGCCCGAGGCTCTTGCTAGTTCCAACAAAAAAAGATGCTGATTGTAGCAAAAAAGTTTATCGCTTCCAGCAAAAAAAGCTTACCGCTGCCGCCCACTGTCGTCATTGTAGCAAAAATGTTAACTAGATGTAGCTTTTGTGGTTGCTGGTTGCAGCAAAAAAAATGCCGTGGTTGTAGCAAAAACAAAATAAACATCGGCCAGCCGTTGTGTATGGTGGTAACAAACCCTGTAGCCGGTGGTAGCAAAAAACTTCATAGTTTGCAGCAAAAAACGTTGTCGCCCGTCGTCGAGGTTGCATCATCTTCGCGAATTATGTCGCAAAAAGTTTGTAGCCGGTAGTAGCAAATGAAGCTACTGGTAGTAGCAAAACAAGACACTGGTTCCAGCAAAAAAAAATCAGTGACAAAACCTGTTGTTGGTTCTAACAAAAATAATGTTGGTTGTAACATCCCTCGCCACCGGATGTAGCATCTCCCGCGGCCGGTTGCAGCACTCCATAAAAAAGAGGAAGAAGCTATGTATGGACGCATCCATCGCGACTGTTGCATCCATGGCAGTCAACGGTTGAAGCTTTTTCCTGCGGCTGGTTGAAGGTTTTTCCGTCAACGGTTGCAGCTTTTTCCTTTTCATAGTGCTTGTTGAAGCTTTTTTCATCTACGGGTGAAAGCTATTTCTGTCAATGGTTTTAGCACTGACTGGCCCCTAGCTTTCGCCATCTCCGGTCGAAACTTTTCAATGATCGGTTGTAGCTTTTTGAGGTGCCGGTTGCAGCTTTGTGGGTTGCACAGAATTGGTTGTAGCACCCATGCAGCAAAAAATCAACGAGATTCCAGCAAAATTTACCATCGATTCCAGCAAAAAATCTCAACAGTTGTAGCGGGGAGCAGTTTGAGATGCGTGGGACTGGGGAGGTAAGGGGAGAGGAAGAAGCGGCAAGGTCAAAGGAAAAAAAAGCAGAAGAAAATGCAGCATGGAAGAGACAAAGAAAGCGCTCGAGGCCCACCAAACGCATGTGCTGGCCTGTTCCCGCAAAGAGTGAGCGAGCGAGCGGGCGACCGGCCGAGCGCTCGGCCGGTCGTCCGTAGGGAAACGTTTCCCATATATTTTTGGTTGATGTTACGTTTCTCCTTCAAATTCTATCATCAAGTTTCTCCATGTTTCAGAATTCAACATTAAAACTTGTCAAAATAGGATTCTAGACTGGTCATGTTTCAAAGTCCTAATTCTCAAGAACACAAATATGCAAACTAGTTATAGACGGGAGGAAAATTGGTTTGAAAAATTTAAATAGATTCAAACGTGGAAATCACATGAAGTATGTATGGATATAGCACCATTGCACTTTTTTTTTACTTTAATACATATCCACTACTCATTTACCGTGGTCCACAACGCAAACTACTCCGTGTAGCAGTGTATTTAACTTGAATATGTGTGTGGAATGGGAGAGGAAGTTTTGAAAAACAAACAATGCACACTGTTCATTTGGTGTGCTGACATACACTTCCATATAGTGTATTAAACTAAGTATATGAAAGGGATTCATTACAACGATTTCTAGTGAATTTTTGGCACGAACCTCCTCAAACATATATGCAAGATAAATGGCAACGCGACGTCCTCAAAAAAGAAGCCGGAAGCATTATTGTAAGCTTCAAAGTTTGGCGCATTTGTCCCCAAATTAAACATCTGACTTTCCACCAAGGCGACACGTGAAGAAGGCGGGCCAATCGATCTCCACTGGGAACGCCGTCTTGCAGCCGTCGAGACCACGGCAAAACTGCTTGTCGGTCGTCTCCTCCATTGCGCCGCTTTCCAGATCGGCGATGTACATGCAGCGGTGAAGGTCCTTGATCAGCAACGTGCCGCTCCTCTCCCCCAAGCACATGCACACCGGCATGTCGATTTGCTTCTGCCCGGGTGGTCGCAGCTCCACCACCCCAGCTCGGCACCAGTCTCGGCCACACTCCTCGCCGCCGTCCCCCCTCGTCCAGGTCTCTACTCGGAGGGGCTCCCTGAAAAGGCAGAGCGACGATAGCGCCGTCTCGTCGGCCGCGACGCTTATCCGTGGCGTGTCGTAGAGGTGGTATTCCATGTCGCGCGGCCTCGGGGCCGGGAGCTTCTGCAGGGACACGCGGCCGGTCACGGCGTCCACGTCGATGGCATGGAAGTCCACCAGGTCCCAGATGAGCCAGTGCACCGTCCCGTGGCGCACCACGGCGCCGCGCTGCTTCAACGGCCCGAAGATGCCGTGCTCCATCGGGCTGAAGAGCTTGCTGGGCGCGCTCCAGCTCGGCTCGCCGCCGGACGAGAACGTCCGGAGGTCGTACTGGTGGCTGCCCTCGTTGTTGTAGCCGACGATCAGCACCTTGAAGGACGTGGGCCCCTGGTTCACGACGGCGTACGCGCTCGCGTCGGCGTAGTCGAAGAACCAGCCGCGCTCGAGCGGCGGGAGCACGTCGCACGCGCCGGAGTGCAGGTTGCACACGGCCAGGTGGTCCACGTCGACGCCCGGCTCCGCGCCCGCGCCCGCGCCGCCGGCTGGGACGAAGCGCACGAGGAGGAGGCCGCGGTGCGAGGCGAGCGGCACCGCGCGGTCGAAGATGCCGGCGGCGCCGGGCACGAAGGAGCCCAGGAAGGGGCGTTCGGACCCGAGGACCGACCCCGGCGCGCGGACGAAGCCCGGCGAATCAGGGACGTCCCCGTGACCCTCTCCGCCGGGGCGGCGGCACCACTCCTGGCCGAAGAAGCCGAGGAGCGAGGAGGGGTGGCGCGTGCCGTCCGGCCAGCGGCGGCGGAGGAAGGACGGGTCGGCCACCAGCGTCCTCCAGCGCCTGCACGCCGCGGCGCAGCGGAAGAGGCCCGCGGCGTCCGGCACACGCGCGAGGATCTCCAGCGCGACGTCCTCCGGGAGCGCGGCCGGCGGCGACGCCATGGCCTTCTGATCTCTCACCATCGATCGATCCCCGCACGTACGTATGTATGGTATGGTAAGTGGACGTCGCGAAAGATCGAGATGCGGGATTAGCTGCTGCTATCTTGGATGATTCGTTGCTGATCGATTAGAGAGGGCGCCGCATTATATAGTGAAGACACGATTACGTCTGCGTAATCGCCGGTCCGGGTCCGACTGCCCCGGCATGTCACGCTGCATAAAGTGTACTGCTTTCGTAATTATTCTTACGGCTTAGTACTATTCCGACTCGTCTCAGGTTAATCCTGGGATTATTACTGCACGCAAGACATGAGCACGGAGAGACAATTTTTCCACTTAAGCAAATTGTAACGCCCCGGATACAACATTTCATATTCGTAACTCCGACTCTTGCCTTTTTCGGAGATGCTATATAATATTTCCTTCGTGGTTGGGTTTTTGTCGTTTGTTTTGCATTTTGTTCTTGTTATGCATCTCGTATCATGTCATCATTCTCATTGCATCGGCATCATTTTCATAAAACTTGCATCCGTTCGGGTTTCGTCGGTTCTCTTCGTTGTCCATTCCAAGCCCCGACACTCTCACACGCGCCCGCGGCACCTCCGAAATATTATTTTATAAGCGGCATAAAAATGTTCTCGGAATGGGTTGCAACTTGTCGTGCGGTCTTATTATAGTGTAGACAGGCCGCCTGCCAAGTTTCGTCGCATTCGGAGTCCATTTGATAGCCCATCCGTTAAATATATAGCGGCACCGTTGCCGGTACCTTCGTCGGACGTTTTCGGTCTCCGAAAACTGTTGCCGGGCTGCCTTCTCTTCTCTCTTCTCAACCCAACCCCCCTCTGCACAGCCCATCTAACCCGGCTTAAACCCCCCCTCTGACCGGTGTCGTTGGATCGTCATCGGAGGCTCCGAAACCCCTCCTAAATCCCCCTAACCCTAGCCTTACCCTATATAAACACCCCTCCTTCCAAATTGGGCTACCCTAGCCTTCCCCTACCCCTAGCCTCCTCCCACCTCAAAGCGACCGCCGCCAGCCACAGCCAGCCACTTGTCGCCGCCACTTGGCCTCCTCCCGCGCCGCCAGCTCGCCGCCCAGACGCGCCCGCGGCCAACCCGGACGCGCCACGTCGCCCCAACCAGCATCCACCGCCGCGGCCCGCGAAGCCCACGGGGAGACCGCCCCGGGCCGCGCCCGGGCCCAACCCCGTGCGCCCCTGACCCCTCGCCCGCTTCCCCTCGTCGTCCCCTCGTCCTTGCGCTCCGGCCACCAGGGGCCTCGCCGGAGCAGGAACACCCGACCCCGCCACCTCGCAGCCTCGTCGCCGGCGAGCAACCAGGTCGCCGCCTCCCTCTCTCTCCCGTCTCTCCCTCTGGTATCTCTCTCTCTCTCTTAGATCTCTCTCTCCCCTTGCAGGAGCGCCGCCGTCGCCAGGAACCGTCTTGACCCGACGAGCTGCTGCCGGATCCGTCCTCTGCTCCCTCCCCCGCGTCCATTCCCGACCTCCACGCCCGTCGCCGTCGCCGAGAGGACCTCCTGCCGCCGGTCTTCTTCTGCGTTGGAGGGTGAACGAGGCAGCGCTCGCTGCCGTTGACCGCGCCGCCGCCGTGCTGGTCAGCTGCGTGGGCTGCCAGCCGCGCCAAGCCCCAGCCCACCAGATCTGCCGGCCTGCCAGGCCTCTCCTCCAGCCGGGCCTCAGCCCATGGGTGAGCTGCCCCAGCGCCTCCCTTTTTTTCCTTCTGCTGGGCCTGTTCCAGTGGTTTCGGCCCGCGTAGGGTTTTTTTAGCATCTGTGAATTTGTCTAATTATCCAGCGATTTACAGATTTGCAGAAAACTCCCTGTTGTTCATGCTTTTAATAACTCACAAAATATGCATCATATGTAAATAATTTATATATGTAAAATGCTCAGAAAATTGTGTAGATTAATAATATGCCACTTTCATCTATGTTAAAAATGTTTAACTTGTTGTTTGTTTAAATTTGCTAATATGCCATGTTAAAATGCTTTAATTCATAACTAAATAACCGTAGCTCCGTTTTAAACAAACTTTATATGTAAATGGGGTGGAAAAATGCCTAGATTAACATGGTGCACTTTATTTTCCTGTTTAACAACAATAAAAATTGTGTTTAGGGCAGAACAGTACCGAATCTAAAATATGCATATGGGAATTTTCCAGAATTGTTGTTTGTTATTTCCGGCCTCATTTAAACTTGCCTAAATAGTTAGTTTACTTATGTTTCACCTCTTGCCATGTTTAACAACATTTAACATGGTTGTGTACCTAAACGAGAGCGAACTAAATAACTTGAATATGGTGTTTTGTCAATATGCAACTCGTTGCATATTGAGCTCCATTTAACTCGTAGTATTGTTTGTTGCACTTTGTCATACCATGCCTCGTTAAACCGGACATGCATCATACTTGATTGTGCATCATGCCATGTTTATGCTTGTGCATTTACCATGTTGTTTGTTTCTTTCCGGTGTTGCTTCTTAGTTCCAGTAATGTTGCGATTGTGAGGATTCGTTCGACTACGTCCGTTCGTCTTCTTCATGGACTCGTTCTTCTTCCTTGCGGGATTTCAGGCAAGATGACTGTTACCCTGGATCTCACTACTATCATTGCTATGCTAGTTGCTTCGTTCTATCGCTATGCTGCGTTACCTATCTTTTGCTCATCAAGCCTCCCAAATTGCCATGAACCTCTAACCTTTGACACCCTTCCTAGCAAACCGTTGCTTGACTATGTTACCGCTTTGCTCAGCCCTCTTATAGCGTTGCTAGTTGCAGGTGAAGTTGAAGATTGCTCCATGGTGGACAGGATCTTGGTTGGGATACCACAATATCTCTTATATTATTAATGCATCTATATATTTGGTAAAGGATGGAAGGCTCGGCCTTTTGCCTGGTGTTTTGTTCCACTCTTGCCGCCCTAGTTTCCGTCATACCGGTGTTATGTTCCCGGATTTTGCGTTCCTTACACGGTCGGGTGATTTATGGGACCCCCTTGACAGTTCGCTTTGAATAAAACTCCTCCAGCAAGGCCCAACATTGACTTTTACCATTTGGCTCACCACCACCTACTTTTCCCTTGGGAGTCGCTCTCTCGAGGGTCATCTTTATTATAGCCCCCCCCCGGGCCAGTGCTTGTCTAAGTGTTGGTCCGAACTAGAGCCCTTTGCAGCGCCCCCTCAGGGAAATTTGAGGTCTGGTTTTAGTTGTACGGATTGCTCATCCGGTGTTGCCCTGAGAATGAGATATGTGCAGCTCCTATCGGGATTGTCGGCGCATCGGGCGGCTTTGCTGGTCTTGTTTTACCATTGTCGAAATGTCTTGTAAACCGGGATTCCGAGTCTGATCGGGTCTTCCTGGGAGAAGGTCTATTCCTTCGTTGATCGCGAGAGCTTGTCATGGGCTAAGTTGGGACACCCCTGCAGGGTATAATCTTTCGAAAGCCGTGCCTGCGGTTATAGGCAGATGGGAATTTGTTAATCTCTGGTTGTAGATAACTTGACACCAGATCCGAATTAAAACGCATCAACCGTGTGTGTAGCCGTGATGGTCTCTTCTCGGCGGAGTCCGGGAAGTGAACACAGTTTCTGGGTTATGTTTGACGTAAGTAGGAGTTCAGGATCACTTCTTGATCATTGCTAGCCTCACGACCGTTCCGTTTGCTCTCTTCTCGCTCTTATTTGCGTATGTTAGCCACCATATATGCTTAGTCGCTGCTGCAACCTCACCATTTTACCCCTTCCTTTCCCTTTAAAGCTTTGCTAGTCTTGATACCCATGGTAATGGGATTGCTGAGTCCTCGTGGCTCACAGATTACTACAACAACAGTTGCAGGTACAGGTTATGCGATGATCATGACGCGAGAGCGATGCTTGCTTGCGTTGAGTTCTTCTTCTGCTTCTTCTTCGATCAGGGGATAGGTTCCAGGTCGGCAGCCTGGGCTAGCAGGGTGGATGTCGTTTGAGTTTCTGTTTGTGTTTTATCCGTAGTCGGATGATGCTCTGATGTATTGTGATATTGTATTCATGTGGCATTGTATGCCTTATGTATGTATCCCCATCTATTTATGTAATGTTGATGTAATGATATCCACCTCGCAAAAGCGTTTCAATATGCGGGTCTATCCTTGGTGGGACCTTCGAGTTCCTTTTGGATAGGGTCGCATATTGGGCGTGACACAAATATAAGCTCGTAAATTCATACATGGGTCATATGTTTCAGAAGAATAATAAATTCAATTAAAATAGCAAAAATATCAAAAGAATCTAAAAATTTTGTACATCAAAGACGCTCAACTCTTCTACTACATGCTTGCAAAATTTCGTGCATAGATGAGAGGAGCTCGGTACAAAAAAAACTAAGCTTCCAAATGTCAGGTGGTGTGAAAAAATTTCGAGCTCCGATTTTGTTTTTCTTTCTACCAAGGTCATCTCGTCACAAATTTTTGCAAGAGTTTAACATATGATGAAAACGAGCCCCCCCCCCCTCTTAGATTATAACGCAACGGCCAACAAGAAGGTTCTTATGACATATGAAGAGTTCAAGTTGCGAGAAAATAAGACAAACAAACAAAGTCTTGCTAGGGGCTCGGCATAACACAAACCCTGAATAAAAACTAAGCAATTAATCCGGCTCGGGCGGAGGCGGATGAAGTGGTGGTGCAAGACGCGCAAGGGTGGAGCGAATGTCCACGGTGATCTGGTCGATGTCGTCTCGAGCATGTCGCTTGCTAAGCGGTTTCCATAACTGCAGAAATCCGCATATTTTGCAAAAAGCATCAGTAGCCGGACGAGTGATCACAAGTTTAATTACAAGTTTATTATGAATATTCTATACAGTCCAGATAAGCACCCCCAACTACCACCTTAGGGCTGGCCGTATGGAAGTGTGGTAGGTCTGAATCTCCAGAAACATGTCTAGAAGGTTACCATCGCACCACCTTCCACCCACCACCCCACAGTGTCATCTCCAAAAACACCGAGTTGATGGACATGTGAAGAAAATGTGGTTGGAGTCCTCGTCGACCTCACACAATGGGCATCAGCCATCACCTCGACCATTACGTTTTAGAACTTGAACTCCCGAGCGTAAACGGCCACGGATTAACAACCATAGGAAGAAATGAATCTTGAGGGGCAACTTAATCTCCCAAAGAAGGTTCAATTCTCCTGGTCCCGGAAGCAAAATATTTAGACGTTTTGAATTACTTTACTTTTTTCAAATTTACTGTTCACTAGGAGCAACTACACTTGGGCACCTAAACGCCCTCCTCGTATAAGCTTTACTTTTATCTATGGTCACCGGATGAGGATTAAGGGCTTTACTCTTCTCTATGGTCACCAAATGAGAATTTAGGGCACACAAGTGCGGGGGCACACAGGTCCTGGTGCCGACTTTTTATTTTGGCTTCCGATTTTTAAAGTTCTATATCTTTTAAATAAAAAATTCAAATTAAGTTATGTTTTTATACTCGTGTTTCTCATGGCCAGTGCTTTAAAAAAAGATCCATTTTAAATACAATTTGACCACTTTAAAAACATGTCAAGTTTTAGTGTTGAAACTTAATACGAGCGGGCGGTACAAATCAATTATTTTGTGCCCACGTCTGACAGAAAAAATGCTTAAAATTATATCTCAGAAACTTGACAGTTTTAGATGCATAACCCGTAAGTTTTATCGTTGAAACTTAAAATTTACCGTGCCATGTGGATCCAATTACTTCGCGAATCGTGAAGTAAATCGAGTGGACGGCACTCACGTGTCCCTGCGAATTTCCGTATGGTCACCCTATGTTTCATCAAGATGAATTTTATAGCTAGGGCGGAGGCTTGTGGTTAAATTACTTGTGATGTAAGCAAAGACATTGGGCTCATGTACGTAGCCGCCTCGTCTCCTAAGGAAAAAGCTAAGGTTCCTTTGCCTCCCGCCGTCGCCAGCGTAGGTCCTCCTCGTCCCCCAAGGAAAAACCTAGGGTTCCTTTGCCTCCCGCCGTCGCCAGCGTAGGTCCTCCTCGTCTCCGGTGGCCTTAGGTTCATGGCGGCCCGGAGGATCACGACCTTTGCGGACGGGAGTGCTCTGTTTTTCAGATGTTCCTTCGAGTTTTCTTAGAGTTTGTGTCCTGCTCAGGAAAACGAGACGGCGGCGGCTCCTTGAAGATGGACTAAGGTTCTCCACGCCTAACCCCAATCCCGTTGGTGTGTCTAACATCGCCGGTGGGCGTGTGGAGGTGTGTCTCCGGCAGATCTGTCCTTGATGGATTTGGTTGGATCTGGTCGTAGTTTTGTCCATGTCCGTGTGTCTCAGGTTGGATCTTTTTGATCAGCGGCGGTTGCTGTTCTGCTGCGCTGGTCCTACGAGGCCTTAGCACGACGACTTTCCGACAGTCTACTACAACAAGTTTTTTCTGGCTCCGGCGAGGGAGAGGTGATGACGGCGACGCTCCTTTGGCTCGCTCCAGTGCCTGTAGTCATCGCTAGGTGGTCTACGAATCTGGATGTAGTTTTTATTATTTCTAGTGTCCATTGTACTGCCATGATTGAAGATGAATAGATTAAAAGTTTTCTCGAAAAAAGTTACTTGTGATGTTTTTTTACTACGTTACAATTGATGAATAGATTCAAAGTTTTTGCGAAAATTATGAAAAATTCACATAAGGCCACGGTGAATAATCATGGGGAGGTTGGTGGGGACGTGGACACTTAATACCGCCGTAAGCTACTTTCAGGTGGGTTTATAATTTTTTTACCATGCTGCATACGGAATAATGCTAGACGTACAGACACTTACAGGCTGAATTTAGTTACACGCTAACATGGCAAAGTGGGATCGGAAAGGAGGGAGTGAGGCGGGCCGCCCC
>NC_041385.1:755985590-756089112 GCF_002162155.2 Triticum dicoccoides
CCCGTATGTCGAGGATTATTGCTGCATACGTGTATAGCTGTATACTACTACAATCTTGCTTAACTTCCTTTTGTCCTTTTCTAAAACTTAACTTAGCTTTGTTATTACTGTGTGATTAATCATGCATGATGCAAGAATCCACTGCCGCTTTTCGGCCACCTCCCGTCGCGCTCATCCTTTCTGGTCCGCCAAGCAACACGTTGTCTTTCTACCAATTTTCCCATTCTTTTCCGCGAGTGGGTGGAGGAATATATGTACGTGGAGCGGCTCAGCGGTCAGGGTCGACTCGACAAGGTATCTGTGCTGCCTGCCTCATGACTATGCGCGGACAGGGTCAGGCGATAGCGTTAGGCCAGCAGTAACCTGTCCGATCGCGATGAATCGACGATACGCATCAAATCTGGGAGAGATCGATCAGTCGGTGGTAGCTTGCCAAATACTCAGTGCTTTGTATGTACAGAGAAAAACATGTCCTGTGCATGAATAATGGACGTCTAAGTCGTTGTCCCAGCTTGATCTTTTTTACGTCTCAGATGCGCCGTCACGCTCATCCGAGTCAATGGCGTGTCAAGTAGTGGGCATCATACTCGGCCTACGTACTGTCTTGGACCTCCCGCGACCGCACTTGATCATGATATGGAGGGAGCATATGGTAATAAGAGCATCTCTAGTAGACCCCGTATAAAGCCGTGACCCACGAAATAACCATTAAAATACGGTTCGGCACGAAAAAAGCTGCCCGACCAGGCCCCTCAAACGCGTCCGATCCATAAAAATTTTTGAGGGGCGCGGCAAAATCCCATCTCCAACCCGGGAAAACACAGGTTTTCGTCTCGCCCCTACGGTGGCTCGTATCCCAGAAAAGCGGTTGGCGGGAGGGACATTTCAACCCGCACCCTTTCCCCACCCCTTCTGCCGCCACCCGCCGTTGGTTCCGCCCGTCCGCCGCCGGCGATTCCGGCAAAATCTGCGGGCGGAATCGCGCCGCGGGGGCGCTCCTATCCTCTTCCATCGAGCCGCTGCAACGGCTCCTCGGATCCGCCGATCCGAGCCGCCCCTAGTCGCCGTCGCGGCCCGGGATCCACCGCCCCTAGTCGCCGTCGCCGCCTCGAGATCCACCGCCGGAGAGCCACCACCCCCGAGCAGTCGGTGAGTTTGTACTTGTGCTTGTGCCGAGCGGTATGCATAGTTGGTTAAAGCAGCGCGCGTATTTGTGAATTTAGATGGAATTGAGCCCATGCGAGAAGTTTTTGCTCGACGATTCATCCGATTCGGACGACTCGAATGTTGAGACGCTGCTTGTCAACTACCGCCATCATACGTTGGTGATGGCCCTTGCCGTCAAGGAGCACGAAGATGAGAACTGAAAGAGGCGGCGAGGATCGACCGACGGCCGTCTTTGCATTCCTCGAAATCGCCATCTCAGAAACGAGATGTTGATGCAAGACTACTTCACGGAGAATCCAACATATCCGCCGCACCTCTTTCGGAGAGGTACCGAATGCGCCGATCCTCTTTGTGAAAATTATTCAAGCTAGCGATGCCAATTGTCGGTATTTTTCTTATATTGTAATATTGACATTTTTCTTATATTGCAAATTAGTAATTCTGAATATGTGCATATGTGTCAAATTCAGATAAAACCACATCTGATATGCAGGCCGGCGCGGACGCCGGCAGAGCAGACACCGCATAGCGGAACTGCAAAACGGAATATCCGCAAATATTCCGTTTTAAAGTTCCTCTATGTAGGATTTGCTCGGCCGACGCCCGCGTCAGCCCGCAAAACCATTTCTCCACGAGCTATAAACAAGTTTTGCTGGTCGGCGATATACAGAGTCTGCTAGAGATGCTCTAACACTACTAGGGAAAACCTTATACATAGAATCTTAGCAGCAGCGCGCCATAAAAAGAAGTGCTACTGCTAATTAGCAGTAGCGCTGGTAACCAAAACTCGCTACTGATAGAAATTTAGCAGTAGCGCATGCGGGAGAAACCGCGCTGCTATAAAAATCAACCGACAGTATCCACCAACCTAAGTTTAGCAGCAGCGCGGTGTCACGACGCGCGCTACTGCTAACGAAATAGTATTAGCGTGCTTTTTACTCAGGTCGCTGCTGCTAATTTTGAAATTGGCCACACGGTTGGCCCCGCTTAGCAGTAGCGCGTGTGGAAAAAGCACGCTGTTGTTACATACTTATTAGTAGCGCGTTTTTCCTCCCGCGCTACTGCTAAGACGCAACACATCACCACCTTTTTCCCCACCCGTGCTCTCCTCCCATCTCCTCCCCTACCTTTCACATCCTCCCTCTCTCACTCTTCTTCTTCCGCAATACTTCTCCCCCCATTACTCTCCCTCTTCTACCTACCTTTCTCTCTCTTCATTACTCCTAGCTAACTACACCACCTCCATTAATGCATCTCTTTTCTCTTTTTCCTTCCCCCTCCACTAGTTGAAGTTGTCTCCTCTCAAATTAGCTAGCTAGGTAGAATTTCGGGCAAACTCTAGATATATATGTCCTATTTTTAGGGAAGGTCATGCCGATTTTTTGTATGACTTTGATGCATGCATGCATTTTTATAATCAATTTGTTTATTATTACCGTGCAGACGTTCACGATGGTCAGTGAAACGATGGTGGCCAGGTGGTTGCGGTCGGCGATGCAGGACATGAATGAAAATAACCGGACAGAGGTTTTATGTCCGTGTCGAAAATGCAAAAGGGGAAGGAAATAGGCAGTATAAAAAAGACAGTATAAAAATGTCCTTAGCCCCGCCTCGGTCATGCGAATTAAAGACACTATAAAAAAGTCCTTACCCCCGCCTTAGTTATGCGAATTGTGAGCGGCACCACGGATAAACGCAAAGAAATAGGAGTAGACCACAAAACCTAATTGAATTTCTAACAAATAACAAGGTTAACGAGGAAATGTTCTATAATTGGCACTTCAAAATTCATAGGGCGAGAGAAAAATACAAAACAATGGATCAATCGTGGAGCCGTTGTCTAACAGAGTTTTGCTTTCTTTGGAGCACAAGGTGATCTAATCACTACAAACTGCGCTGCTAGTCGTGTCAAAGGACGGACCAACTACCTCCACAACTATAAAGGCTTCCTGGCAAAAAAAATTGGAACAATTACACTGAACAGCAGATCTCTCTGGGTGCCAACTTCTACTATTTTCAGGTACAAGCAATAGAGCATGCACCATTGGCTCTACTTCCAACGGTCAATCAACCATTAGTGGCAGATATTGCACAATCTTCTTCTGTTTAATACCAACACCAGATGAAAGGTTAACAACAGTCCGTTGCAACTGCACCATTTGTTGGCCACAATCGCCATGAAAATGAAGTATTAGAACGACAACTGACAAGGTATACAAAATTGAACTGTTTATTTACTCGATCTAAACGCTTTTATATTAGTTTACGGAGGGAGTACTATGTTGTGCACATTCTTTTCTGTATGCTCATAAAGCTAATGGACTATTTTCAGACTTTGTAGTTTGTACACGTGGACAAGGTTACAAGGGTGCAATTCAGCTTCTGAATTCTAATCAGCAGGGTTTCAGTTGTCTACTATGAAAAATGATCGATGTATATTCTGTGAATTAAAGGGTCAACCAAATGATCATATATGTATTTAATTTATACACGCGTCCTTGTTGATTTAAAAGTGTACACAAAGACTTGCGTGGAACCGCTCCATAAATAATACTACTCCCTGATTTCTTCCTCTCATTCTCTATTCCATTTATAACACCAAGTGCTCACACGGGCTCTCTCACCGGCGCGGTGTGCCGTACTTCATACTTCTGTTTAAAATGATACTCCATCCCACAATATAAGACATTTTTTGCAAGCTGACATAGCTTTAAGTAACGTCCTATATTTTAGAACAGAGGGAGTACTCTATTTCTAATATATTGGACATTTTATATAAATTGTTCATTATATAATACTCAAAAATATTTTCTACCCTTCTTACTGTTTTCCACTCTAAAACGGTTAATTGGCTATATAATGTGCAGCTGCAGTGCGTGGAAGTGAAACAACTGTTGTGTTGTTGCACAATGTGTTTGGTAGCGAAAGTAAGTGGTATAAATATATATTCATGTTTAGACACCAAAACTTAGCTCACGATATAGAGTGATAAAAGATACTTATAACAAAATAAGAAAGCAGTATTACACCCGAATTTCTCTTCTGGTCAATCCAACATAATCAGCAATGATTCATCCATAAATATCTCTACTCCTAATGTCTCAGTTGGTAGGTCGCGTTCCGAGTTTTATTTTCGTCCCACCTAATATGGTCTTTTTTGGTACTTCTTTGGTACTTGCTCCCACCTCCCGCTCAGCCGCAAAAAACCAGAAAAAACCCTCCGTCCGAGTCCCCCACCCGCCCCCACGCCTCCCATCGCACCCATCTACATGCGAAGGAAAAAAAGCCTACGAAAATTAACCGACGAAAAAAACCTATGAAAGAAAACCAACGAAAAAAAACGTCCGGCAACGTGCGAACGAGCGAGTGAGCGACGCCACACCACAGATCCTTCAACGTCGCCCTCGCACATCAAGCCGTCGCCCTCGCCCTCGCAGCCGCCGCCGATCCCCTCCTCCCTCTCCCTCCCTCAAACGCCGCCGCCCGTCGCTGCCGCCCCTGCCACCTCCCGTCGCGGCCGCCGCGCCCAGCTCCAACCGGGGCCGCCGCCCCAGCTCCAGCCGCGGCCGTCGCGCTCACCTCCAGCCGCGGCCGCCGCCCCACCTCCAGCCGCGGCCGCCGCCCCCACGTCCCACCGCGGCCGCTGCCCTGCCCCCTCGAGCGTCCTCAAGTGCGGCAAGGGCCTCAAGCTGCAGAAGCGCCTGGCCTCGAGCGTCCTCAAGTGCGGCAAGGGCAAGGTCTGGCTCAACCCCAATGAGGTTAACCCACCCCCTTCCTCTCTCTCCCTCGCCGCGCGTCTCGATTTTCTCGCGTGTTCCGTAGATCTGTGGGCAGGTGGTGCTCCATGCGGTTTAGGTGATTCGAGGCGGGTAGATCCCTGCTTGCTTGTGCGGCGCTTGCTCATAGATCACATGAGCAGCCTCGGGTTGCTTTGGTGGCGGTTTATTTCTTGCGCTTGTGACGATGCAATTCGACCCTGATTCCTGGCCTTGCGCTGTTCCTGATGCCCGCTGCTGCTATTCCTGATGCCCGCTGCTGCTGCTGCTTTCATGGCGGTTTATTTCTTTGATATCAGGAAGGAATTCAGGATGAATAGGATGCCGCCATCCCTTCTTGTTGATGCTTTGTTCATCACATCAGGATTCCTGTTGTCGCATGGATTCGATTGGTGTCTATGGATGTCTCTTTCTGCATGTGTGCACATGTCCTAGTGGATTTTGCAGCTGTGCACCAACTTATTTTTGGCGACCAAACACCATCGTTTGTAAATTAATTCACCATTACTGTTGCTGTTTTGATCCAAATTAGAGTGAGTCCTGAAATCTGTTGTTCTAGGAGTTGAGTCCTATTTGGCGTGCATTCCTAACTACAGAAATCTGTTGCCCCCAAATCTGTTGTTCGAGGATGTAGAGCGCCGGGAGCACGGCGCCGACGAGGAACCTGCCCACGATGTGTGCGGCAAGGAGGAGGTGCTCGGGGCCGAGGAAGACGGGCGCGGACGGGTTGGGCTTCCCGAGGCGTTGCGGGAAGGCGAGCGTAGCCAGGAGGAGTAGGTAGGGAAAGGATGGCGGCTCACCGACAGGTCATCGGCACCTCCTTGAACCAATGCCGAGGAGGTCTATGACGCAGGTTTGAAGGCGCCTGACAAGCCCATCGTCGCACCGCCGACCTGCTGAAATTCGAGGTCGGCACCCGTGCGAACTCAGGTAACCTTGGTCGTGCTCGACATGTATTGTCACATCATCTCAGTTTCTTCATTTTATCAAAAAGAATCTCAGTTTCTTCAGATTGACATGGTCAGCCATGTACTAAAAATGCTCGAATGATTTTAGAAGCACAACTATCAGTATGTGCACTTAATAAAATGCAAGTCCAGATGCTGAAAAAATATTTTGGAAATTATACATTATTCAGTCTCCCAGTTTGTGATTTGCTTTTTGTTTATGTTTTCCAGAAATGTAAAAAGGACTGACATGTGTCATCTATAGCATGCCCCCTTTGTCTGAATGTTCAACTAGAAGAGTTTCATCTCATTTGGCAAGGAGCACTGCAATAATACATGCAACTCTTCACAGCTACTAACATGACGTTGCACTCAGGCTCTCGCATGGACTAAAGAGTTATTGTCGGTATGTATCATTGTTTAATTTTTACGGTCTATAGGTTTATTTATATGGCAAGTATTGATCTCAAGGACAACATTGATGTAACTACTGTCACCCATTCAAAAATTTGTTTAGAGGAATTACAACAGGTATTTTGCTGACCTGAACATTGAAATAATGAGTACAAAAGGTTCAGGGCATATGCGAATAATTGAAGTTTTGTATTTGCGGACAAGGGAGAAACGCCTAAATTAGAAGGTGTTGGAAATATGCCCTAGAGGCAATAATAAATTAGTTATTATTATATTTCCTTGTTCATGATAATCGTTTACTATCCATGCTATAATTGTATTGATAGGAAACTCAGATACATGTGTGGATACATAGACAACATCACGTCCCTAGCAAGCCTCTAATGACTAGCTCGTTGATCAATAGATGGTTACGGTTTCCTAACCATGGACATTGGATATCGTTGATAACGGGATCATATCATTAGAAGAATGATGTGATGGACAGGACCTAATCCTAAGCCTAGCACAAAGATCGTAGTTCGTATGCTAAAGCTTTTCTAATGTCAAGTATTTTTTCCTTAGACCATGAGATTGTGCAACTCCCGGATACCGTAGGAATGCTTTGGGTGTACCAAACGTCACAACGCAACTGGGTGACTATAAAGGTGCACTATAGGTATCTCCGAAAGTGTCTGTTGGGTTGGCACGAATCGAGACTGGGATTTGTCACTCCGTGTAAACGGAGAGGTATCTCTGGGCCCACTCGGTAGGACATCATCATAATGTGCACAATGTGACCAAGGGGTTGATCACGGGATGATGTGTTACGGAACGAGTAAAGAGACTTGCCGGTAACGAGATTGAACTAGGTATCGGCATACCGACGATCGAATCTCGGGCAAGTACAATACCGTTAGACAAAGGGAATTGTATACGGGATCGATTGAGTCCTTGACATCGTGGTTCATCCGATGAGATCATCGTGGAACATGTGGGAGCCAACATGGGTATCCAGATCCCGCTGTTGGTTATTGATCGAAGAACGTCTCGGTCATGTCTGCATGATTCCCGAACCCGTAGGGTCTACACACTTAAGGTTCGATGACGCTAGGGTTATAAAGGAAGTTTGTATGTGGTTACCGAATGTTGTTCGGAGTCTCGGATGAGATCCTGGACGCCACAAGGAGTTCCGGAATGGTCCGGAGGTAAAGATTTATATATGGGAAGTCCTGTTTTGGTCACCGGAAAAGTTTCGGGTTTTATCGGTAACGTACCGGGACCACCGGGAGGGTCCCGTGGGTCCACCAAGTGGGGCCACCGGCCCCGGAGGCTTGCATGGGCCTAGAGTGGAAAGGGACCAGCTCCAGAGTGGGCTGGTGCGCCTCCCACCCTTGCCCAAGGCGCAGCTAGGAGGGGAGAGGGGAAACCCTAGGCGCAGATGGGCCTATAGGCCCACCCTAGGGCGCGCCCCCTCTCTCCCCCTCTTGACCGCCCCCTCCAAGTCCCATCTAGGGCTGGCCGCCGCCCCCTAGGGGTGGAAACTTAGGTGTGGGCGCAGCCCCCTCTCCCCCTATACATAGTGGAGGCATTGGAGCAGCCTAACACATGAGTTTCTTCTCCTGTTGGCGCAGCCCTACCTCTCTTTCTCCTCATATCTCGCGGTGCTTGGCGAAGCCCTGCTGGACTACCACGCTCCTCCATCACCACCACGCCGTTGTGCTGCTGCTAGATGGAGTCTTCCTCAACCTCTCCCTCTCTCCTTGCTGGATCAAGGCGTGGGAGACGTCACCGGGCTGTACGTGTGTTGAACGCGGAGGTGCCGTCCGTTCGGCACTAGGATCTCCGGTGATTTGGATCACGACGAGTACGACTCCTTCAACCCCGTTCTCTGGAATGCTTCCGCTTAGCGATCTACAAGGGTATGTAGATGCACTCTCCTTCCCCTCGTTGCTGGTTTCTCCATAGATAGATCTTGGTGACACGTAGGAAAATTTTGAATTTCTGCTACGTTCCCCAACAGTGGCATCATGAGCTAGGTCTATTGCGTAGATTCTTTGCACGAGTAGAACACAAAGTAGTTGTGGGCGTTGATTTTGTTCAATATGCTTACCGTTACTAGTCCAATCTTGTTTCGACGGTATTTTGGGATGAAGCGGCCCGGACCGACCTTACACGTACACTTACGTGAGACAGGTTCCACCGACTGACATGCACTTGGTGCATAAGGTGGCTAGCGGGTGCCAGTCTCTCCCACTTTAGTCGGAACGGATTCGATGAAAAGGGTCCTTATGAAGGGTAAATAGCAATTGACATATCACGTTGTGGTTTTTGCGTAGGTAAGAAACGTTCTTGCTAGAAACCCATAACAGCCACGTAAAACATGCAAACAACAATTAGAGGACATCTAACTTGTTTTTGCAGGGTATGCTATGTGATGTGATATGTGTTGGAAATATGCCCTAGAGGCAATAATAAAAGTATTATTATTATATTTCCTTGTTCATGATAATTGTCTTTTATTCATGCTATAGCTGTATTATCCGGAAATCGTAATACACGTGTGAATACATAGACCACAATATGTCCCTAGTGAGCCTCTAGTTGACTAGCTCGTTGTGATCAACAGATAGTCATGGTTTCCTGGCTATGGACATTGGATGTCGTTGATAACGGGATCACATCATTAGGAGAATGATGTGATGGACAAGACCCAATCCTAAGACTAGCACAAAAGATCGTGTAGTTCATTTGCTAGAGCTTTGCCAATGTCAAGTATCTCTTCCTTCGACCATGAGAGCGTGTAACTCCTGGATACCGTAGGAGTGCTTTGGGTGTATCAAACGTCACAACGTAACTGGGTGACTATAAAGGTGCACTACAGGTATCTCCGAAAGTATCTATTGTTTTATGCGGATCGAGACTGGGATTTGTCACTCGTGTAAACGGAGAGGTATCTCTGGGCCCACTCGGTAGGACATCATCATATGCGCAATGTGACCAAGGAGTTGATCACGGGATGATGTGTTACAGAACGAGTAAAGTGACTTGCCGGTAACGAGATTGAACAAGGTATTGGATACCGACGATCGAATCTCGGGCAAGTAACATACCGATAGACAAAGGGAATTGAATACGTGATTGATTAAGTCCTTGACATCGTGGTTCATCCGATGAGATCATCGTGGAACATGTGGGAGCCATCATGGGTATCCAGATCCCGCTGTTGGTTATTGACCGGAGAACGTCTCGGTCATGTCTACATGTCTCCCGAACCCGTAGGGTCTACACACTTAAGGTTCGATGACGCTAGGGTTATAAAGGAAGTTTGTATGTGGTTACCGAATGTTGTTCGGAGTCCCGGATGAGATCCCGGATGTCACGAGGAGTTCCGGAATGGTCCGGAGGTAAAGATTTATATATGGGAAGTCCTATTTTGGCCACCGGAAAATGTTCGGGATTTTTCGGTATTGTACCGGGAAGGTTCTAGAAGGTTCCGGAGTGGGGCCCACCTGCATGAGGGGACCCACATGGACGTGGGTAGTGGGGCAAGGCCCACACCCCTGGTCAAGGCGCACCAAGATCCCCCCTTAGAAGGAATAAGATCATATCCCGAAGGGATAAGATCAAGATCCCTAAAAAGGGGGGATAACAATCGGTGGGGAAGGAAAAAATGAGATTTCTTTCCTCCCACCTTGACCAACGCCCCAATGGACTTGGAGGGCAAGAAACCAGCCCCTCCACCCCTATATATAGTGGGGAGGCGCATGGGAGCTATACACGAAGGTCTGGCACAGCCCTACCTCTCTCCCTACTCCTCCTCTCCCATGGTGCTTGGCGAAGCCCTGCTGGATTGCCACGCTCCTCCACCACCACCACGCCGTTGTGCTGCTGTTGGATGGAGTCTTCCTCAACCTCTCCCTCTCTCCTTGCTGGATCAAGGCGTGGGAGACGTCACCGGGCTGTACGTGTGTTGAACGCGGAGGTGCCGTCCGTTCGGCACTAGGATCATCGGTGATTTGAATCACGACGAGTACGACTCCATCAACCCCGTTCACTTGAACGCTTCCGCTTAGCGATCTACAAGGGTATGTAGATGCACTCTCTTTCTACTTGTTGCTGGTCTCTCCATAGATAGATCTTGGTGACACGTAGGAAAATTTTGAATTTCTGCTACGTTCCCCAACAGTGGCATCATGAGCTAGGTCTATTGCGTAGTTTCTTTGCACGAGTAGAACACAAAGTAGTTGTGGGCGTTGATGTTGTTCAATATGCTTACTGTTACTAGTCCAATCTTGTTTCGACGGTATTGTGGGATGAAGCGGCCCGGACCGACCTTACACGTACTCTTACGTGAGACAGGTTCCACCGATTGACATGCACTTGGTGCATAAGGTGGCTAGCGGGTGCCAGTCTCTCCCACTTTAGTCGGAACGGATTCGATGAAAAGGGTCCTTATGAAGGGTAAATAACAATTGGCATATCACATTGTGGTCTTGCGTAGGTAAGAAACGTTCTTGCTAGAAACCCATAGCAGCCATGTAAAACATGCAACAACAATTAGAGGACGTCTAACTTGTTTTTGCAGGGTATGCTATGTGATGTGATATGGCCAAGAAGAATGTGATGAATGATATGTGATGTATGAGATTGATCATGTTCTTGTAATAGGATTCAGGACTTGCATGTCGATGAGTATGACAACCGGCAGGAGCCATAGGAGTTGTCTTTATTTATTGTATGACCTGCGTGTCATTGAAGAACGCCATGTAAACTACTTTACTTTATTGCTAAACGCGTTAGTCATAGAAGTAGAAGTAGTCGTTGGCGTGACAACTTCATGAAGACACGATGATGGAGATCATGGTGATGGAGATCATGGTGTCATGCCGGTGACGATGATGATCATGGAGCCCCGAAGATGAAGATCAAAAGGAGCAAAATGATATTGGCCATATCATGTCACTATTTGATTGCATGTGATGTTTATCATGTTTATGCATCTTGTTTGCTTAGGACGACGGTAGTAAATAAGATGATCCCTTACAAAATTTCAAGAAGTGTTCTCCCCTAACTGTGCACCGTTGCTACAGTTCGTCGCTTCTAAGCACCACGTGATGATCGGGTGTGATGGATTCTTACGTTCACATACAACGGGTGTAAGACAGTTTTACACAGCGAAAACACTTAGGGTTAACTTGACGAGCCTAGCATGTGCAGACATGGCCTCGGAACACGGAGACCGAAAGGTCGAGCATGAGTCGTATGGTAGATACGATCAACATGAAGATGTTCACCGATGATGACTAGTCCGTCTCACGTGATGATCGAACACGGCCTAGTTGACTCGGATCATGTGATCACTTAGATGACCAGAGGGATGTCTATCTAAGTGGGAGTTCATAAGATGAACTTAATTATCCTGAACATAGTCAAAAGACCTTTTGCAAATTATGTCGTAAGCTCGCGCTTTAGTTCCACTGTTTAGATATGTTCCTAGAGAAAATATAGTTGAAAGTTGATAGTAGCGATTATGCGATCAGTAGAAAGCTTATGTCCTTAATGCACCGCTCAGTGTGCTGAACCCCAACGTCGTTTATCGATGTTGCGAACATCGGACATACACGTTTTGATAACTACGTGATAGTTCAATTAAATGGTTTAAGTAGAGGCACCAAAGACGTTTTCGAAACATCGCGGAACATATGAGATGTTTCGAGGGCTGAAATTGGGATTTCAGGCTCGTGCCCACGTCAAGAGGTATAAGACCTCCACGATTTTCTTAGCCTGCAAACTAAGGGAGAAAAGCTCAATCGTTGAGCTTGTGCTCAGATTGTCTGAGCACAACAATCACTTGAATCGAGTGGGAGTTGATCCTCCAGATGAGATAGTGATGTTTCCCCAAAGTCATTGCCACCAAGCTGCTAGAGCTTCGTGATTAACTATAACATATCAGGGATAGATATGATGATCCTTGAAATATTCAAGATGTTTGACACCGCGAAAGTAGAAATCAAGAAGGAGCATCAATTGTTAATGGTTGGTGAAACCACTAGTTTCAAGAAGGGCAAGGGAACAAAGGGATACTTCATGAAACGGCAATTCAGCTGCTGCTCTAGTGAAGAAACCCAAGGTTGAACCCAAACCCGAGACTAAGTGCTTCTGTAATAAGGGGAACAACTACTGGAGCAGCATTACCCTAGATACTTGGTAGATGAGAAGGCTGGCAAGGTCGATAGAAGTATATTGGATATACATTATGTTAATGTGTACTTTACTAGTACTCCTAGTAGCACCAGGGTATTGGATACCGGTTCAGTTGCTAAGTGTTAGTAACTCGAAATAAAAGCTACGGAATAAACAGAGACTAGCTAAAGGTGAGCTGACGATATATGTTGGAAGTGTTTCCAAGGTTGATATGATCAAGCATCGCACGCTCCCTCTACCACCGAGATTGGTGTTTGCGTTGAGCATAGACATGATTGGATTATGTCTATCGCAATACGGTTATTCATTTAAGGAGAATAATGGTTACTCTATTTTTGAATAATACCTTCAATGGTCTTGCACCTAAAGGAATGGTTTATTGAATCTCGGTCGTAGTGATACACATTTTCATGCCAAAAGATATAAGATAGTAATGATAGTACCACTTACTTGTGGCACTGCCATGTAAGTCATAATGGTATAAAACGCATGAAGAAGCTCCATGTTGATGGATCTTTGGACTCACTCGTTTTTGAAAAGTTTGAGACATGCGAACCATGTCTATTGGTGTATATGCATGAATAAACTCCATGCAAATGGATCATTCGGACTCACTTGATTTTGAATCACTTGAGATATGCAAATCATACCACATGGGCAAGATGACTGAAAAGCCTCATTTTCAGTAAGATGGAACAAGATAGCAACTTGTTGGAAGTAACACATTTTGATGTGTGCAGTCGAATGAGTGCTGAGGCATGCAGTGAATATCATTATGTTCTTACTTCACAGATGATTCGAGTAAATGTTGAGTATATTTACTTGATGAAACACAAGTCTGAATTATTGAATGGTTCAAGTAATTTCAGAGTGAAGTAGCAGATCATTGTGACAAGAGGATAAAATGTCTATGATATGATCATAGAGATGAATATCTGAGTTACGAGTTTTGGCACACAATTAAGACATTGTGAAAATTGTTTCGCAATTAATACCGCCTGGAACACCATAGTGTGATGGTGTGTCCGAACATCATAAGTAGCACCCTATTGGATATGGTGCGTACCTTGATGTCTCTTATCGAATTACCACTATCGTTCATGGGTTAGGCATTAGAGACAACTGCACTCACTTTAATAGGGTACCACGTAATTCCGTTGAGACGACACCGTTTGGAGAAACCTAAGTTGTCGTTTCTTAAAAGGTTTGGGGCTACGATGCTTATGTGAAAAAGTTTCAGGTTGATAAGCTCGAACCCAAAGCGGATAAAATGCATCTTCATAGGACACCCAAAACAGTTGGGTATACCTCCTAATTCAGATCCGAAAGCAATATGGATTGTTTCTAGAATCGGGTCCTTTCTCAAGGAAAAGTTTCTCTCGAAAGAATTGAGTGGGAGGATAGTGGAGACTTGATGAGGTTATTGAACCGTCTCTTCAACTAGTGTGTGACAGGGCACAGGGAGTTGTTCCTGTGGCACCTACACCAATTGAAGTGGAAGCTTATGATATTGATCATGAAACTTCGGATCAAGTCACTCCCAAACCTCGTAGGATGACAAGGATGCGTACTACTTCAGAGTGGTACGTAATCCTGTCTTGAAGGTCATGTTGCTAGACAACAATGAACCTACGAGCTATGGAGAAGCGATGGTGGGCTCGGATTCCGATAAATGGCTTGAGGCCATAAAATCCGAGAGAGGATCCATGTATGAAAACAAAGTGTAGACTTTGGCAGAACGGCTCGATGGTCGTAAGGCTAATGAGTACAGATGGATTTCAAAAGGAAGACGGACAATGATGGTAAATGTCACCATTAAGAAAGCTCGACTTGTCGTTAAGATGTTTTCCGACAAGTTCAAGGAGTTGACTACGATGAGATTTTCTCACTTGTAGCGATGCTAAGAGTCTGTTGGAATTATATTAGCGATTACTGCATTATTTATGAAATCTTGCAGATAGGATGTCAAAACATTGTTTCCTCGACGATTTTAATGAGGAAAGGTTGTATGTGATACAACCGGAAGGTTTTGTCAATCCCGAAAGATGTTGATAAGTATGCAAAGCTCCAGCAATCCTTCTAAGGACTGGAGTGAGCATCTCGGAGTTGGAATGTATGCTTTGATGATGATCAAAAATTTTGGGTTTGTACAAAGTTTATGATAAACTTGTATTTCCAAAGAAGTGAGTGGGAGCACTATAGAATTTCTGATGAGTATATGTTGTTGACATATTGTTGATCAGAAATGACGTAGAATTTTTGGAAAGCATATAGGGTTATTTTGAAAGTGTTTTTCAATGGAAAGCCTGGATTAAGCTACTTGAACATTGAGCATCAAGATCTATAAGGATAGATCAAAATGCTTAATAATACTTTCAAATGAGCACATACCTTGACATGATCTTGAAGGTGTTCAAGATGGACCAGTCAAAGAAGGAGTTCTTGCCTGAGTTGTAAGGTACGAAGTTAAGACTTAAAGCTCGACCACGGCAGAATAGAGAGAAAGGACGAAGGTCGTCCCCTATGCTTAAGACGTAGGCTCTTCAGTATGCTATGCTGTGTACCGCACCTGAAGTGTGCCTTGCCATGAGTTAGTCAAGGGGTACAAGAGTGTTCCAAGAATGGCTCACAGGACAGCGGTCAAAGTTATCCTTAGTAACTAGTGGACTAAGGAATTTTCTCGATTATGGAGGTGGTAAAAGAGTTCGTCGTAAAGGTTACGACGATGCAAGCTTGACACCTATCCGGATAGCTCTGAGTAGAGAGACCGGATACATATAATGGAGCAATAATTTAGAATAGCTCCAAGTAGAACAGTTGTTTGGAATAGCTCCAAATAGAGCGTGGTAGCTGCATCTAGGAGATGACATAGAGATTTGTAAAGCACACACGGATCTGAAAGGTTCAGACCCGTTGACTAAAACCTCTCTCACAAGCAACATGATCAAACATAAAACTCATTGAGTGTTAATCACATAGTGATGTGAACTAGACTACTGACTCTAGTAAACTCTTGGGTATTAGTCACATGGCGATGTGACCTGTGAGTGTTAATCACACGGAGATGTGAACTAGATTATTGACTCTAGTGCAAGTGGGAGACTGTTGGAAATATGCCCTAGAGGCAATAATAAAAGTATTATTATTATATTTCCTTGTTCATGATAATTGTCTTTTATTCATGCTATAACTGTATTATCCGGAAATCGTAATACACGTGTGAATACATAGACCACAATATGTCCCTAGTGAGCCTCTAGTTGACTAGCTCGTTGTGATCAACAGATAGTCATGGTTTCCTGGCTATGGACATTGGATGTCGTTGATAACGGGATCACATCATTAGGAGAATGATGTGATGGACAAGACCCAATCCTAAGACTAGCACAAAAGATCGTGTAGTTCATTTGCTAGAGCTTTGCCAATGTCAAGTATCTCTTCCTTCGACCATGAGAGCGTGTAACTCCTGGATACCGTAGGAGTGCTTTGGGTGTATCAAACGTCACAACGTAACTGGGTGACTGTAAAGGTGCACTACAGGTATCTCCAAAAGTATCTATTGTTTTATGCGGATCGAGACTGGGATTTGTCACTCCGTGTAAACGGAGAGGTATCTCTGGGCCCACTCGGTAGGACATCATCATATGCGCAATGTGACCAAGGAGTTGATCACGGGATGATGTGTTACGGAACGAGTAAAGTGACTTGCCGGTAACGAGATTGAACAAGGTATTGGATACCGACGATCGAATCTCGGGCAAGTAACATACCGATAGACAAAGGGAATTGAATACGAGATTGATTAAGTCCTTGACATCGTGGTTCATCCGATGAGATCATCGTGGAACATGTGGGAGCCATCATGGGTATCCAGATCCCGCTGTTGGTTATTGACCGGAGAACGTCTCGGTCATGTCTACATGTCTCCCGAACCCGTAGGGTCTACACACTTAAGGTTCGATGACGCTAGGGTTATAAAGGAAGTTTGTATGTGGTTACCGAATGTTGTTCGGAGTCCCGGATGAGATCTCGGACGTCACGAGGAGTTCCGGAATGGTCCGGAGGTAAAGATTTATATATGGGAAGTCCTATTTTGGCCACCAGAAAATGTTCGGGATTTTTCGGTATTGTACCGGGAAGGTTCTAGAAGGTTCCGGAGTGGGGCCCATCTGCATGGGGGGACCCACATGGACGTGGGTAGTGGGGGCAAGGCCCCACACCCCTGGTCAAGGCGCACCAAGATCCCCCCTTAGAAGGAATAAGATCATATCCCGAAGGGATAAGATCAAGATCCCTAAAAAGGGGGGATAACAATCGGTGGGGAAGGAAATAATGAGATTTCTTTCCTCCCACCTTGGCCAACGCCCCAATGGACTTGGAGGGCAAGAAACCAGCCCCTCCACCCCTATATATAGTGGGGAGGCGCATGGGAGCTATACACGAAGTTCTGGCACAGCCCTACCTCTCTCCCTACTCCTCCTCTCCCATGGTGCTTGGCGAAGCCCTGCTGGATTGCCACGCTCCTCCACCACCACCACGCCGTTGTGCTGCTGTTGGATGGAGTATTCCTCAACCTCTCCCTCTCTCCTTTCTGGATCAAGGCGTGGGAGACGTCACCGGGCTGTACGTGTGTTGAACGCGGAGGTGCCGTCCGTTCGGCACTAGGATCATCGGTGATTTGAATCACGACGAGTACGACTCCATCAACCCCGTTCACTTGAACGCTTCCGCTTAGCGATCTACAAGGGTATGTAGATGCACTCTCTTTCTACTTGTTGCTGGTCTCTCCATAGATAGATCTTGGTGACACGTAGGAAAATTTTGAAATTCTGCTACGTTCCCCAACAATATGGCCAAGAAGAATGTGATGAATGATATGTGATGTATGAGATAGATCATGTTCTTGTAATAGGAATCACGACTTGCATGTCGATGAGAATGACAACCGGCAGGAGCCATAGGAGTTGTCTTTATTTATTGTATGACCTGCGTGTCATTGAACAACGCCATGTAATTACTTTACTTTATTGCTAACCGGTAGCCATAGTAGTAGAAGTAATAGTTGGCGAGACAACTTCATGAAGACATGATGATGGAGATCATGGTGTCATGCCGGTGACGATGATGATCATGGAGCCCCGAAGATGGAGATCAAAAGGAGCAAAATGATATTGGCCATATCATGTCACTATTTGATTGCATGTGATGTTTATCATGTTTATGCATCTTATTTGCTTAGAACGACGGTAGTAAATAAGATGATCCCTCATTAAAATTTCAAGAAAGTGTTCCCCCTAACTGTGCACCGTTGCGAAAGTTCGTCGTTTCTAAGCACCACGTGATGATCGGGTGTGATGGATTCTTACATTCACATACAACAGGTGTAAGCCAGATTTACACACGCAAAACACTTAGGTTAACTTGACGAGCCTAGCATGTACAGACATGGCCTCGGAACACAAGAGACCTAAAGGTCGAGCATGAGTCGTATAGTAGATACGATCAACATGAAGATGTTCACCGATGATGATTAGTCCGTCTCACGTGATGATCGGACACGGCCTAGTTGACTCGGATCATGTAATCACTTAGATGACTAGAGGGATGTCTATCTGAGTGGGAGTTCATAAGATGAACTTAATTATCCTGAACATAGTCAAAAGATCTTTGCAAATTATGTCGTAAGCTCGCGCTTTAGTTCCACTGTTTAGATATGTTCCTAGAGAAAATATAGTTGAAAGTTGATAGTAGCGATTATGCGGACAGTAGAAAGCTTATGTCCTTAATGCACCGCTCAGTGTGCTGAACCCCAAACGTTATTTGTAGATGTTGCGAACATCGGACATACACGTTTTGATAACTACGTGATAGTTCAGTTAAATGGTTTAGAGTAGAGGCACCAAAGACGTTTTCGAAACATCGCGGAACATATGAGATGTTTCGAGGGCTGAAATTGGGATTTCAGGCTCGTGCCCACGTCAAGAGGTATGAGACCTCCGACGATTTTCTTAGCCTGCAAACTAAGGGAGAAAAGCTCAATCGTTGAGCTTGTGATCAGATTGTCTGAGTGCAACAATCACTTGAGTCGAGTGGGAGTTGATCTTCCAGATGAGATAGTGATGTTTCTCCAAAGTCATTGCCACCAAGCTGCTAGAGCTTCGTGATGAACTATAACATATCAGGGATAGATATGATGATCCTTGAGGTATTCACGATGTTTGACACCGCGAAAGTAGAAATCAAGAAGGAGCATCAATTGTAGATGGTTGGTGAAACCACTAGTTTCAATAAGGGCAAGGGCAAGAAGGGATACTTCATGAAACGGCAAATCAGCTGCTGCTCCAGTGAAGAAACCCAAGGTTGAACCCAAACCCGAGACTAAGTGCTTCTGTGATAAGGGGAATAGTCACTAGAGCGGAATTACCCTAGATACTTGGTAGATGAGAAGGCTGGCAAGGTCGATAGAAGTATATTGGATATACATTATTTTAATGTGTACTTTACTAGTACTCCTAGTAGCACCAGGGTATTAGATACCGGTTCGGTTGCTAAGTGTTAGTAACTCGAAATAAAAGAGCTACGGAATAAACGGAGACTAGCTAAAGGTGAGCTGACGATATGTGTTGGAAGTGTTTCCAAGTTTGATGTGATCAAACATCGCACGCTCCCTCTACCATCAAGATTAGTATTAAACCTGAATAATTGTCATTTGGTGTTTGCGTTGAGCATAGACATGATTGGATTATGTCTATCGCAATACGGTTATTCATTTAAGGAGAATAATGGTTACTCTATTTATTTGAATAATACCTTCAATGGTATTGCACCTAAAGGAATGGTTTATTGAATCTCGATCGTAGTGATACATATTTTCATGCCAAAAATTATAAGATAGTAATGATAGTACCACTTACTTGTGGCACTGCCATGTAAGTCATATTGGTATAAAATGCATGAAGAAGCTCCATGTTGATGGATCTTTGGACTCACTCATTTTTGAAAAGTTTGAGACATGCGAGCCATGTCTATTGGTGCATACGCATGAAGAAACTCCATGCAGATGGATCGTTTAGACTCACTTGATTTTGAATCACTTGAGATATGCAAATCATACCACATGGACAAGATGACTGAAAAGCCTCGGTTTCAGTAAGATGGAACTAGATAGCAACTTGTTGGAAGTAACACATTTTGGTGTGTGCAGTCCAATGAGTGCTGAGGCATGCAGTGAATATCGTTATGTTCTTACTTCACAGATGATTCGAGTAGATGTTGAGTATATTTACTTGATGAAACACAAGTCTGAATTATTGAATGGTTCAAGTAATTTCAGAGTGAAGTTTAGGATCTTCGTGACAAGAGGATAGAATGTCTATGATATGATCATAGAGATGAATATCTGAGTTACGAGTTTTGTCACACAATTAAGACATTGTGGAAATTGTTTCACAATTAATACCGCCTGGAACACCATAGTGTGATGGTGTGTCCGAACATCATAAGTAGCACCCTATTGGATATGGTGCGTACCTTGATGTCTCTTATCGAATTACCACTATCGTTCATGGGTTAGGCATTAGAGACAACTGCACTCACTTTAATAGGGTACCACGTAATGCCGTTGAGACGACACCGTTTGGAGAAACCTAAGTTGTCGTTTCTTAAAAGGTTTGGGGCTACGACGCTTATGTGAAAAAGTTTCAGGTTGATAAGCTCGAACCCAAAGCGGATAAAATGCATCTTCATAGGACACCCAAAACAGTTGGGTATACCTCCTAATTCAGATCCGAAAGCAATAGGGATTGTTTCTTGAATCGGGTCCTTTCTCGAGGAAAAGTTTGTCTCGAAGAATTGAGTGGGAGGATGGTGGAGACTTGATGAGGTTATTGAACCGTCACTTCAACTAGTGTGTAGCAGGGCATAGGAAGTTGTTCCTGTGGCACCTACACCAATTGAAGTAGAAGCTTATGATAGTGATCATGAAGTTTTGGATCAAGTCACTACCGTACCTCGTAGGGTGACAAGGATGCGTACCACTTCAGAGTGGCACAGTAATCCTGTCTTGAAGGTCATGTTGCTAGGCAACAATGAACCTACGAGCTATGGAGAAGCGATGGTGGGCCCAAATTCCGACAAATGGTTAGAAGCCATGAAATCCGAGATAGGATCCATGTATCATAACAAAGCATGGACTTTGGTGGACTTGCCCGATGATCAGCAAGCCATTGAAATAAATGGATCTTTAAGAAGAAGACGGACGTGGACGGTAATGTCACCGTCTATGAAGCTCGACTTGTGGCGAAGAGTTTTTCACAAGTTCAAGGAGTTGACTACGATGAGATTTTCTCATCCATAGCGATGCTTAAGTCCATCGGAATCATGTTAGCACTAGCTGCATTTATGAAATCTGGCAAATGGATGTCAAAACGAGTTTCCTTACCAGTTTTCGTAAGGAAAGGTTGTATGTGATACAATCAGAAAGGTTTTGTCAATCCTAAGGATGCTAAAGCTATGCTAGCTCCAGCGATCCTTCTAAGGACTGGAGTAAGCATCTCGGAGTTGGAATGTACGCTTTGATGAGATGATCAAAGATTTTGGATTTATACAAAGTTTATGAGAAACTTGTATTTCCAAAGAAGTGAGTGGGAGCACTATAGAATTTCTGATAAGTATATGTTGTAAACATATTGTTGATCAGAAATGATGTAGAATTTCTAGAAAGCATATAGGGTTATTTGAAAAGTGCTTTTCAATAAGAAACCTAGATCAAGCTACTTGAACATTGAGCATCAAAATCTATGAGGATGGATCAAAATGCTTAATAATACTTTCAAATGAGCATATACCTTGACATGATCTTGAAGGTGTTCAAGATGGATCAGTCAAAGAAGGAGTTCTTGCCTAAGATGTGAGGTATGAAGTTAAGACTTAAAGCTCGACCACGGCAGAAAAGAGAGAAAGGACGAAGGTCGTCCCCTATGCTTCAGACATAGGCTCTATAGTATGATATGTTGTGTACCGCACCGGAAGTGTGCCTTGCCATGAGTCAGTCGAGGGGGTACAATAATGATCCAGGAATGGATCATTAGACAACGGTCAAAATTGTCCTTGGAGTAAATAAGGACATGTTTCTCAATTATGGAGGTGATAAAGAGTTCGGCGTAAAGGGTTACGTCGATGCAAGCTTTAACACCTATCCGAGTGACTCTGAGTAGCAAACCGGATACGTATAGTGGAGCAACCATTTGGAATAGCTACAAGTGGAGCGTGGAAGCAACATTTACAATATAACATAGAGAATTGCGAAGTACATACAGGATCTGAATGTTACAGACCCGTTGACTAAAACCTCTCTCACAAGCAAAACAAGATCAAACCCCAGAACTCATTGAGTCTTAATCACATGATGATGTGAACTAGTTTAATGACACTAGTAAACTCTTTGGATGTTGGTCACATGGCGATGTGACCTATGAGTGTTAATCACATGGCGATGTGAACTAGATTATTGACTCTAGTGCAAGTGGGAGACTGTTGGAAATATGCCCTAGAGGCAATAATAAATTAGTTATTATTATATTTCCTTGTTCATGATAATCGTTTATTATCCATGCTATAATTGTATTGATAGGAAACTCAGATACATGTGTGGATACATAGACAACATCACATCCCTAGCAAGCCTCTATTGACTAGCTAGTTGATCAATAGATGGTTACGGTTTTCTAACCATGGACATTGGATGTCATTGATAACGGGATCACATCATTAGAAGAATGATGTGATGCACAAGACCTAATCCTAAGCCTAGCACAAAGATCGTAGTTCGTATGCTAAAGCTTTTCTAATGTCAAGTATTTTTTCCTTAGACCATGAGATTGTGCAACTCCCGGATACCGTAGGAATGCTTTGGGTGTACCAAACGTCACAACATAACTGGGTGACTATAAAGGTGCACTACAGGTATCTCCGAAAGTGTCTGTTGGGTTGGCATGAATCGAGACTGGGATTTGTCACTCCGTGTAAACGGAGAGGTATCTCTGGGCCCACTCGGTAGGACATCATCATAATGTGCACAATGTGACCAAGGGGTTGATCACGGGATGATGTGTTACGGAACGAGTAAAGAGACTTGCCGGTAACGAGATTGAACTAGGTATCGGCATACCGACGATCGAATCTCGGGCAAGTACAATACCGTTAGACAAAGGGAATTGTATACGGGATCGATTGAGTCCTTGACATTGTGGTTCATCCGATGAGATCATCGTGGAACATGTGGGAGCCAACATGGGTATCCAGATCCCGCTGTTAGTTATTGACCGGAGAACGTCTCGGTCATGTCTGCATGATTCCCGAACCCGTAGGGTCTACACACTTAAGGTTCGATGACGCTAGGGTTATAAAGGAAGTTTGTATTTGGTTACCGAATGTTGTTCGGAGTCCCGGATGAGATCCCGGACGTCACGAGGAGTTCCGGAATGGTCCGGAGGTAAAGATTTATATATGGGAAGTCATGTTTTGGTCACCGGAAAAGTTTCGGGTTTTATCGGTAACGTACCGAGACCACCGGGAGGGTCCCGGGGGTCCACCAAGTGGGGCCACCGGCCCCGGAGGCTTGCATGGGCCTAGAGTGGAAAGGGACCAGCCCCAGAGTGGGCTGGTGCGCCTCCCACCCTTGCCCAAGGCGCAGCTAGGAGGGGAGAGGGGAAACCCTAGGCGCAGATGGGCCTATAGGCCCACCCTAGGGCGCGCTCCCTCTCTCCCCCTCTTGGCCGCCCCCTCCAAGTCCCATCTAGGGCTGGCCACCGCCCCCTAGGGGTGGAAACCTAGGTGGGGGCGCAACCCCCTCTCCCCCTATAAATAGTGGAGGCATTGGAGCAGCCTAACACATGAGTTTCTTCTCCTGTTGGCGCAGCCCTACCTCTCTTTCTCCTCATATCTCGCGGTGCTTGGCGAAGCCCTGCTGGACTACCACACTCCTCCATCACCACCACGCCGTTGTGCTGCTGCTGGATGGAGTCTTCCTCAACCTCTCCCTCTCTCCTTGCTGGATCAAGGCGTGGGAGACGTCACCGGGCTGTACATGTGTTGAACGCGGAGGTGCCGTCCGTTCGGCACTAGGATCTCCGGTGATTTGGATCACGACGAGTACGACTCCTTCAACCCTGTTCTCTTGAACGCTTCCGCTTAGCGATCTACAAGGGTATGTAGATGCACTCTCCTTCCCCTCGTTGCTGGTTTCTCCATAGATAGATCTTGGTGACACGTAGGAAAATTTTGAATTTCTGCTACGTTCCCCAACAGAAGGCAGAGTAGAATTTTATACTCTGTTGTTGCAGTGTGGCTTTTGGGAATAATTAGCATGATTATCCCAGAGGTGAAACTTAGACACCACCGTGGATTTGTCTGGCTATGAATCATGCTAATGAAATACGTTCATGTTGTTCCCTTTCCAGATGCTTTAGAACAGACC
Organism: Triticum dicoccoides; assembly: GCF_002162155.2. Taxonomy (NCBI): domain Eukaryota; kingdom Viridiplantae; phylum Streptophyta; class Magnoliopsida; order Poales; family Poaceae; genus Triticum; species Triticum dicoccoides. Next base: position 756,009,557 of record NC_041385.1, read on the forward strand.
AGCGATGATGCTGGAATAAGAGGTTCTCAATTCCCTTTTGTGTCATAGTTCATACTACAACACACATATACTGCAACCTCTTAAATTATAACAATATTGTCTCATAGATTATAAAATTTCATGATATCAAATTGTATGTACTGCAAATTTTCTCCTTTTTACTGCCTGCTTGATTGTATAAATAGAATAACTAGATAATGATGCTCCATGCATTACTAGAGCTGTTGATAGCTTCTCCACCTAGATTATTTTACACTCCCTTGTTAGGAGAATTTAGCTTAGATATTTAGGTGCAACACATGTACTGTGAAGCGAGATATTTAGTTTGTTTTTTTTGGGTAAACCATACTCTCGACATTCCACAACCTCTACTACTAAAGGCATAATTTGATTATTTAACTTCATACTTTTACCATAAATCTCTGGAAAAAAAAATTAATTGATTGTTAAAAGTCATGTGCTGCTGCATTGGACTATGAGCTTGAAAAAAGAGTATCTACCTAATACATACAGAGGTGGCTAATACTTCCAGTGACCTATATATGTAAGTATGTAAGTTAGCCTCGATTCCAAGTTAGCCTATACTATTTGTGTCAATTTAGTTTATCTTGTTACCACTTGCAAATTTAGAGGTGGCTAATCTTACCAATTTAGTCTATGGGTGAAGATATCCTACCATATCTAGAACCGCACAAGGCGCTTGTGCCTGCTGCCCCTTTCCTCCATGTCCGTGAGGAGAATCCCTATAGTATGCAGGTATGTTGTTAATCCCCTCTTATATTATTTAAAAAATCTCAGCAAGACAACCACATATGAGGCAGGAACTGCAGCGACCATTGTCTTCTATATATGCTTGCGTTAACTTCCATTACTTTTAGCATGTGGGATATATGATGTGAGGGAACGAACATGCCATAAGGCACATGTGAGTCCCCTAGGTGCTCTTTGTATTACTATTCTTCTTATTCGGCTGGTTTTGATCTTCTTAATCCTTTTCGCATTAATACCGTTTGTATTTTGTGAGATCTTTCTCTGACCACATGCAAGCTCCACCATCCCATTCTTTGTTATTTTATTTCCAACTTTAAGACGATTTTATCTTTCAAACCAAAAGTACAATTTATGATATGTTTTCATATTGTGATTATGACGAGGAGAACTTCAAAACAACACCACTTTTGAATGTGTTTCAGCATGTTCTAAAAAAATCAAATTCTAAAACACAATGAAACACTATTAAAAGTACACAAAACTATGAGATATTTTGTCAAACACGATAAAAGTTCAATGTTTTGTTTGAATGACTCATTATTGAATTGTTGCATCAAATTATTAAATTTATATGAAACAAATTTGAAGCATATGTGAGTTTATAGGATACATGTTTTATTAATCTATGTACACAAAGCCAATGTTTTTAACAAAAAGAAAGATTATGCTTATACTTCATTATGCATCCTGTACATATATAATGGTATAGATAATTCCATTGCGTGTGAATGAACGGCGCATTGAGAAAATGGCGCCAGAACAAAACCGTGGAAGCGAACTCCTTTTGCTTATATCACAAATTTTGTGCCATGGTGCAAAAAGAGAGCAAGTGCATGTGTATGTTCAGATATGATGAAACCAAATAAGGTTGCAACTAACATGTTATATTGACTTTCAGTTATGAACCTTATGACTCTGATGCTCTCAAGTTTGGCAACAATTTGTACTAAGGGCCTGTTCGGCAATGCTCCGGCTCTCAACTTCCATTAACTCCGCAGTGAAGTTGAGCTGAACGAGCAAACTCCGTGGAGCTCAAATCAAGAAGCTGGCTATTCTGTTAGTGCAAATTTGAAGGAGTTGGGGAAGCTGCCTTTTCCTGGCTCTGTGAAAACGAAGAAGCTGGAGTTGAATGTTATTATGATGTGCTGCCACCGACAAGTGAGCTATGCGTACCGATTCGCTTTGTCTCTCCCCCAACAGCTCATATCTCCTCTCCGTAGCCTCTCCATGACGGTGGTTGTACATTTTTTTAATTAGAAGAAAGGTGCCATTGTATGGCTACTGAGCTGGGCTTTGCTCCCTTCCCTCCCAAACGGGCTTGAGCCCATCTAAATGGGTTGTCAACCGATGCCAACGATGAGAAGCATGAGGTGTGCAGCCGAACGTTTTTCCATCACTGTGAGAAGCTAGAAAACCCAAGTGAGGAGTAGAAGTTGAGGAGTTTGGGAAGCTAGGCTGTTGCCGAACAGGCCCTAAAGATAGGTTAAGTGTCTGAAGCTATACTGGAAGATGTAATTATTTCTCTCAGTTCGTAGTGCTTGACTAGATGGCGTCTTCCTACGTATAGCTTGAATAGATGCAACCATGGACGTTTAATTATAATATGCAACGCTAGATAGATTTCTTTGTCTTGTCCTCGCTTACTTTATTGGTCCGGTGTAGATTAGTAGTATTCTACCACATGAAAATATATGCACGTCTATTATTTTTATGTTCTTGTGACAATCATAGAACCTTTACTGGAATGCATCATTTATGTGAACATTATAATGCTTATTTGTAATGATGATCTAATTCCGCATGATGATTACGAAAAGGTAGCAGCTCACATCATAGCCATTTATGTTGCTTCTATTAGGTGTGGCTGATAAAGACGGGGGGCGATTTGGGCACGCGAAAGTCCCTTAAAATCGAGACAAATCCTACGTTGGAACCATCTCGATGTTCTTCGCCAGCATCGTCGCATCGAGCCTATGTATATACTATTGGATCTTGAAGCCCCAAGTCATTTTCTGTTATCATGATTATTTAGCAAATGCAGAAAACATTGTCGATTATATTATATGTATATTGTTGGGTAGTAGTTTTTCCCACTAGATCTGAATATTAGAAAGGATATATCTTGTAGCTGGTCAGATTCAGAACTCATGTCGTGATTTCTTAAGGGCCTAATGATTGTTGTTGTTTTTTCCTTTCAAAAATTGAAACTCCTAGGTGATTATCGTAACTATCATAATTGTACAAGCAAGATTATCAGAATAACTAAGCAACTATTTTAGACTCACTTTCTATGCCAAGCTGGAAAATTGACATGCCTTATGATTATATATGCAACCAGTATTTTTTTTGAAATGCCAGTGGCAACGCATCCGTTACATGTTTTGAGACCTAAGGCGTGAAATTTTCATACTAACTACATATATTGTTTGTGCAGGATGGGTATGATTTGAGGAAGCGGTTTTTATCATACTTGCTAAAACATCGTGGGAATGAAGCTAAAGGCAACTTTCCTGACATTGTGAAAGAATTTCTTAAGCGCATCATCTAGATATTGATAGTTTTGTAAAAGATGTTTAGTTGGAACATCGCTCAGTTTGTTACATGGACATGTCGTTAATCTTTCTTTTTGTTATCAATTTACATTGCAAAAATAGACTTCAATTATTCAATAATTGTGTTTGTGTTATATTTTTTGTACATGTGAATTTTAACATGTAACACTTGCATACTATTTCAAGAGCCCGTGGCAACGCACGGGCACTCTACTAGTATAACTAAAGCATGTGTTCATCTATCCCATCTTATTGCACCTCATAGCTTCCAGCTGATAGGTGAAATAGGTATGACGGCCAATCTATCTCGTAGAGCACATGACTCTGGTCTCTCCACTTTTCGTAACCATTATATGAATAGAACATGTTCATATTGCCGTCTTCCTCTATCACTTGCTCCATTTTCTTGCTCACAAGGTTAAGACTGAATATGGTACGACACCCTTTTTGTACCATGAATATCACACATGAGCTCTCTGCAAAGGACACGATCTCAATCCCCTTGACCTCTAGGGGCATCAGCTCAGAGTGCAGCCATCCTTCCTTACTGTCACAACTATGATCATTGTCTTGTTCTCGCTTGGTCCAAAGTTCAAGGACATCTTTGTCTCCGATATTAACAAATGAGAGCTTTCCTTCCCCAAGGATGCACGGGAAGGGTCGCAAGCCACGTTTAACTTGAATAGGGATCTTGGTTAAGGAGACATGTGTTGCGTCAGCGCTTATGTTGAGGGTGTAGAAGTTTGTATTGTCTTTGTACAACCAATGCACGATACCACCGTTTACCACACCGGCGCACGGCCCAGACCTAGTGAGGCCAAAAGTTTGGGAGCACTTGATAGGTGTACTCCAACTGTCCATGGCGGATGAGTAAGAGAAAACATACTCCAGTTTGTCATTGTCATGATAGCAGTGAGTGGTGAAGAGGACTTGGAACACCGGCTGCGTGTGGTGATCACAATCACCGGTAACGCAGTGGTCTGCCGCCGTGATAAGGGCATAACCGGTCATGTAATACCCAACGTCCATGGGGTCCAGATCCCGCGGAGGCGGTGGGAGGAGGCGCGTGCTCCGCTCGCCGATTAAGGGATCGCACACGGCCAGATGGAGCTTCCGCCAGTCATGGGTCGGGCGTTTCACCAGGATAAGGCCGCGATGCGCTGCTAAAGGCCTCGCGTAGTTGAAGATTCCATCATTATTTGGGATAAACTTGGTGAAGGTGAGGCGCTCGCCGCCGGTCTTCTGCGTACGAAGTCTGAAGAACCGCGGAGGGTCGTCGGATTTCCTTTTCTTGCCCAATTTCGGTATTATTACGGATGTCGCTTGCGGTACGTAGAAGGCACCAAGGAGGAAGGAGGACCGGTGGCAAGCGTTCTCCGGCGAGATGCCGAGGCGCCGGAGGAAGGCCGGGCAGCTGATGAGGCGGAACCAACGTGTGCACGTGCCTGCGCAGCGGACAAGGTCGAGAGCGCCCGGCGCCACGCGCGCGAAGATCTCGCGCATGAGGTCGTCCGGGAGCACGCCGGCGGCCACACATCTTTTTTTGGTGGGAGGGTACTCCGAGTAGTGGGTACCTCGTAGGACCTCGACCCGCCTTACCGTTGTGGCTAGGTCTCGATGGATCCGTGGCTTCAGGCGATCCCTATAAAAGAAGCAGACTCGCAGAGGCCGGCGCGGGACGTTGGGCCGGTAGTAGAGCCCAATAAGCTGTTCTGCAAATCAAGCAGTAGAACAACAAATATGGTGCGCGTCTATACTTGCCTTTCTCCTCATATTTTATAAAGAAAAATCTATACTTGCCTTGTGTTCGTAGTTATCCAAGCTATATCGTGCGGCAACTGGCAAACATCTCATCTCACGTAGCCGAGTACCGTGGTCACGTTAACTAGCCTAGATTTTTTTTTTTGCGGGTGTCTAGCCTAGAGTTGTCTGGGCGATCGATGGAGTGGAGACACTAGCTTTTTGGTTTTTCCACAAGAAAAATAAAATTGACGCACGGCAGACCATACGTCAGATATGCACTTGTGGTGAGGTCACCATTACACACGTACGAGCAGTGCCCAAGGACCTAGAGGATTTGATTTGATTTGATGATGAACAGTTAAGGTACAAACCTTAAAACAGGACACAACAAGCATACATATATTAGAGAGGGAGAGGCCATCTATCTTGGTTGCCTGGCTGGGTTAGAACCAGCGCCACCTGTGTGAGGGCATGACGGAGGTGGAGTGCAGAGTCTGATGAAGGGCGGACTGGATTGGGTTGGTGCTCCTACACCATATATCTAGGTCGCTGTAATCAAAGAAGATAACCTACAAACAACATCAAATGGATACTTCTAAGAATATGGTCTATTCAGTCGTACAATGGATATTTACACATCACTAAATTTGAATCATTACCGATATATGAAATCTAACATATCGTTGCTTATTGTTACCTTTATATAAAATCTCATATTATTGATTCAAATTGTTACCGTCTTTCCTACATAAATGTTACTCAGAAAATGAACAATAAATTCCTGCGGCAATGTGCAGGGTATCATCTAGTTAAAACCATGATTGGCTATCAAAGTGTGTGAAAAAAGTGGCATGTTGTTGCACAATTTGTTCGTTGATGACCGAGAGTTGGTAATAGAAAAAAAATTGTTATTTGTGTTATAGCTCACAGTTATTGAATGGCAAAAAGTATTGACAAAAAAAAGTATTGACAAAATAACAAAACTACCACAAAATAGTATTACACTATGTTTTATTTTCTGATCAATAGAACACTATCAACGACCATTCATTCATTAATACACAATAATATCATGTGTTCAACTCTCTCATCCTATTTCTATTGCATGTCTTAGCTTCCAGCCGAGAGGTGAAATAGGTATGACGGCCAATCAATCTCGTAGAGCACATGGTTCTTGCACCTCCACATTTCATCGCCGTTATATGAATAAAACATGGCCAGATTACGGTTTTCCCTTATCACCGGCTGTATTTTCTTGGTCACGAGGTCAAGACTGAATATGGTAGGACACTCTTTCTGCATCATGAGTATCACACATGACCTCTCTGCGAAGGACAAGATTTCAATTCCCTTGACCTCTAGGGGCATCAGCTCGGACTGCACCCATCCTTCCTTACCTTCAGCACTATGATCATTGTCTTGTTCTCGCTTCGTCCAAAGTTCTAGGACATTGTCGGTGCTTGTATAAACAAATGAGAGCTTTCCTTCCCCGACGATGCATGGGAACGGTGGCAAGCCACTTTTGAGTTCAATAGGGATCTCGGTTAAGGACACGTGTGTTGCGTCAGCGAATATGTTGAGAGTGTAGAAGTTTATATTATTTGTGTACAACCAATGCACGATGCTTCCGCTGACCACACCAGCCAGTGGCCCAGACCTAGTGAGGCCGAAAGTTTGGGAGCACTTGATAGGTGCACTCCAACTATTCGTGGCAGAGGAGTAAGAGAAGGCGTACACCCGTTTTTTTTGGAAGCATATAGTGGTGAAAAGCACTTGGAACAGTGGCTGCCTGCGGTGGTCTAGATCACCGGCGGCGCGGTGGTCTGCCGCAGTAACAAGGGCATAGCCGGTCATATCATACCAAACGCCCATGGTGCCCAAATCCTGCGGAGGTGGTGGGAGGAGACGCGTGCTCCGAGCGCCCAACAAGGGGTGGCACACGGCCAGATGGATCTTCTCCAAGTCATGGGGCATGCGGCGGCGCATGAGGAGAAGGCCGCGATGCGACACCAGGGGCTTGGCGTAGTTGAAGGTTCCATTGTTGTTGTGGATGAACGAGGTGAAGGTGAGACGCTCGCCGCCGGTCTGCTGCGCACGTAGCCTGAAGAATCGCGGAGGCGAGTCGGATATCCTTTTCCTGGGCGCGTTCAGGTGCACGGGTATCGCTTCGGGTCCGAAGAAGGCACCAAAGAGGAAGGAGAACCGATGGCGTGTGTTCTCCGGCGAGATGCCGACGCGCCGGAGGAAAGCCGGGCCGGTGATCAGCCGGAACCAACGCGCGCACGTGCCCGCGCAGCGAATGAGGTCGAGGAGGCCCGGCGCCACGCGCGCGAAGATCTCGTGCAGGAGGTCGTCCGGGAGCACGTCGGCGGCATCCACCGCACGTCGCTTGGCGATCGATCTTGGTTGCATGGCTGCGCCTGGGCTAGACGGCTAGCTAGGTCTCGATGGATATGTGGCTCCCTGTTTTGTTGCTTGGATTGGGTGCGATCTCTCTCGATGCAGAAGAGAAACAGCGTACGTATGTGCACAGCGCCGCGGGGTACAAGACCAGACGCGCCTGAACGGGAGAAAAAAAAAGGAAAAAATAGAAAGAAAGGACGCGTGCGCGTATGTCGTCGAGAGATTGGATCGAGCAGACGTACATGGACTAGACTAGACTTGATCCAGCTAGGCATGGCCAAAACGAGTTCTTTTTTTTTTCCAAAACGAGCTTTCGACTGGCATTGATTAGGGCATGTCAAAAGGCAACCTGCAAATTTTCTCCCGCATCTGTCCGCGGACAGGGGATACCACTCCGCGGACAAGAATGCAGGAGGTTGACATTCAACGCTAGCAGTATGCATGTTAAACTTTTTTTTAACAAACCGGATGAAGTTCGTGCAAACACGACCGGATTTCGAACAAACATTATGAATTTCATACAAACGTGGCGGATATAACTACATTTTGAACATTTAGAAAGAAAAAACCCGCCCCTAAATCTATCATGTTGCGGCGCCGGCGTTCAAGCCCTTGTCATCCTCCTTCCTCCGTCTCCATGAGCACCGAGGATAAGACCGATGAGTGAAGATGCAGACTCCAGCGATGAGGCGTAGAACACCGGAGACGAACCAGCCCACATGGGACAGCAAACCCTCCTCCCCCCTCCCTGCCTCCCGTGTCTTACTCATCCTCGGAGGAGTCCGTGCCTAATCCGTTGCCGGTGGACGTGAGGTCCAGGAGGGAAATGGTGGTGTCGGTGCTGTCGTCGTCCTACCGGGCCGGCTGGTGGTTCGTCAGGGGCGCGTACAAGGCGCAGTTGGCGATGTTCTTCTCCGTGATCGCCTGCAGTTGTGCCTACGCGGCTACTGCTTCCTGGCGAGCATCAAATTAATACTTGCCAAATACTCAGTGTTTTGTTGTACAGAGAAAAACATGTCCTGTACAAGAACAATGGACGTGCAAGTCGTTGTCCCAGCTTGATCTTTTTTACGTCTCTCAGATGCGTCGTCTTGAAGGTCCCGGTGTTCGATAGCGTGCCCGGGATGTTGTCTCGGTCTAGTTCGTTCAACGGCAGGGGCTTAACTTTTGGTGAGCCATCTTGGAGGTTTTCAAAGCTGCATATCAGCAATGGAGCTGCATCGAGCTCGGGTGAGGAGGTGATTCACCATTCTTTTCTTCGGTGGCTGTTGTGGTGGTGTCCGGAGGCAGGTGACGGACATTGTTGTCAAGCTCAACGATATTCTTTTATCTATTCAAATTTTTCATGTCCGTATTTACATGACTTATACTTTGATCTTTATGATATGAATGAGACATGTCTTACCATGCGAAAAAATGTGCGGCCTCGCTCATCCGAGTCATGGTTGTCATGTGGGCATCATGCTCAACCTACTACTGTCTTGGACCTCCCGCGACCACAGTTGGTCATGATATGGAGGCAGCATATGGTAAGAGCATCTCTAGCAGACCCCTCAAAATGCGGACCTGTAAACTCAGTCTACAGTTCGCTCGTTACCTCAGATAAGGGCCAAAAACCTCCGAGAAAGAACAGAAACCGTAAATGGAACTGTAAATTTTGAATTCAAGACTTCGTGGGAGAAATAGATCGAGTTCATAGTTCTTGATAGCCATACATAGTTCATACATACACTAAATAGCTAGGACGATAGGCAGCCACCGTAACCTAAAACAAAAAATTTGCTCACCAGAGCCATTCGGGTGCGGTGGCAACGCTGCGGCGACGGACATCATCAGTCATCGTCGTCGGAGACGAGGTCGATGTAGATGTCGTCCTGCACCTCGAGCTCCCGCTTCACCACGCGGAGGGTCGGGAGATCCACCGGCTCCCTTTTCATCGATGTGACGAGCGGCGTGCGGAGACTCGACCCCTAGGCGCGGAGCTGCCCGCGGCGAAGGAGGGGCCCATGCCGGAGAAGATCTGTCGTACTCCTCTATCTCGTGGCAGAGGAGCGACTCCGGCGGCTGGAGGCAATGGTTGGTGTACTTCTTCGCCGCGCGCTTCCTCGTGCCGACCGCTTGAACACATCGCCGGCGCTCGGGGTCGTCGCTCCTGCCGGAGCTGCGGCCGGAGCTCCACATTCCGCCCCACATAGTGGCGTTGGCGGCAGGATTGGACTCAACAACAATGAGAAATAGAAGGGAGATATTGGGGAGGATTGGGGAATCACGGCGGCTGAGGGATAAGGTTTCGACCTGTATCGGTGCCGTGAACCCGTAGATATACCGCGTCGGCAGGGGGGAGGGGGACGGTTTGCGGGCCACCGTAAAATGTTTTATGGGCCGAGCAACTATACGAGCTCTGTTCTGGCCAAAAGAGTGGGCCGAGCCCATATAGTCGCCGGGATTTCATGGGTCCGCGTGTTTTAATAGGTTTGATGGAGATGCTCTAAGTGTCGTATTTTATTTGAGCTCCGGTAAAGCATGGGAGCATTTTAGGTGTAAAAATTAGTAGCATATGGTTAAAACTCAATCCGCTTTTTTCAAGCATTACAAACCTTGACACATCTCGGTGGTGACCTTGCTGCGGCGCTGTGAGGACAGTGCGGCAGCCGGTCATCGGTGATCAGCAGTGAAGACTTCCCATTCCTTGATTCGCAGCGGAGTTGAATATTCTTGGTTCCTTTTCCTACCAGTGATGGTCTCTCTCAACGGGGAAGGAGAGATGTCCAACCCGAGACGTCTGTCTGGCGACACGCTGGGCGAACTTGCCACACGGCGGTGGCCGGTGTGGTTCGCCGCGGATCTCCGGGCGGTGAAGACTCTCAGGTTCCACCGTGGTGAGGTTGTGCTGGGCGTGCACCCGATGATGGTACATCTCATCGACGAGCGGGGGTGCACGGTGGACACGTGGTCCAGAGCAGGGCTCGTGTTAGCCCCTGGTGTCGCGATTGTGTTCCCCTGTCATGTTGCGCGCATTGAGGGTGAGACCCGGGGCGGGGGCGACTCCTTTTGAGCCGACGAGGGAGGAATTGCGGCCGGTGGGAGAGGGAACACGGCCGGTGGGGGATTAAATTCGGGCGATACTTCAGGTGAGCTCGTCTTAAACTCTCCCTGTCCTCCACTTCCACTTCCACACACTTCGTTTCCTCCTCTGCTCATCGGCGACCGCGGCGACCATGGTGGAGATCGACGAGGAGAAGATGAAGAGGTTCGCAGGCAGGGACGCGCGCCTACACGCTCGCCTGCGAGAGATTGGATCGTGGTACACAAGCAAAAAGGCGATGTATGTGGAGGCGGAGGCAATCTTCGAGGGGCTGACGGCGGCGGAGGAGAGGTCGCTCTTCGGGCGTGGAGTACGCAAGCATCCGCTCCAGGTGCTGCTGTGGGCGATGGATCAGGCGGATTCGCCGGTGAGGGCCGTGGCAAGGAAGTGGGTGATACGTATCCAACGTATTTATAAGTTTTGATTGTTCCATGTTATCATATTACCCGTTTTGGATGTTTATGGGCTTTACTTTACACTTTTATATCATTTTTGGGACTAACCTACTAACCGAAGGCCCAACCCGAATTGCTGTTTTTTTTGTCTATTTCAGTGTTTCGAAGAAAAGGAATATGAAACGGAGTCCAAACGGAGTGAAACCTTCGGGAGCGATCTTTTTGGAATAAACGCAATCCAGGAGACTTGAAGTGGACATCAAGAAGTAAACGAGGCGGCCACGAGGGTGCCCGGCGCGCCCTAGGGGGGCAGGCACGCCCCCCACCTCGTGGGCCCCTCGTGGCTCCCCTGACCTACCTCCTTCGCCTATATATATATCCACGTACCCCGAAAACATCCAGGAGCACCACGAAAAACTATTTTCACCGTCGCAACCTTCTGTATCCGCGAGATCTCATTTGGGAGACTTTGTCGGCGCTCCGCCGGAGGGGGAATCGACCACAGAGGGCCTCTACATCATCTCCAAGGCCTCTCTGATGAGTTGTGAGTAGTTTACCACAGACCTGCGGGTCCATAGTTATTAGCTAGATGGCTTCTTCTCTCTCTTTGAATCTCAATACAAAGTTCTCATTGATCTTCTTGGAGATCTATTCGATGTAACTCTTTTTGCGGTGTGTTTGTCGAGATCCATTGAATTGTGGGTTTATGATCAAGTTTATCTATGAGAAATATTTGAATCTCCTATGAATTCTTTTATGTATGATTGGTTATCTTTGCAAGTCTCTTCGAATTATCAGTTTGGTTTGGCCTACTAGATTGATCTTTCTTGCAATGGGAGAAGTGCTTAGCTTGGGGTTCAATCTTGCGGTGTCCTTTCCCAGTGACAGCAGGGGCAGCAAAGCACGTATTGTATTATTGTCATCGAGGATAAAAAGATGGGGTTTATATCATATTGCATGAGTTTATCCCTCTACATCATGTCATCTTTCTTAATGCGTTACTCTGTTCTTCATGAACTTAATACTCTAGATGCAGGCAGGAGTCGGTCGATGTGTGGAGTAATAGTAGTAGATGCATAATCGTTTCAATCTACTTGTTGCGAACGTGATGCCTATATACATGATCATGCCTAGATATTGTCATAACTATGCACTTTTCTATCAATTGCTCGACAATAATTTGTTCACCTATCGTAATACTTATGCTATCTTGAGAAAAGCCACTAGTGAAACCTATGGCCCCCGTGTCTATCTTTTATCATATAAGTTTCCCATCTACTTTTATTTGCATCTTGTACTTTCCAATCTATATCATAAAAATACCAAAAATATTTATCTTATCTTATTATCTCTATCAGATCTCACTTTCGCAAGTTACCGTGAAGGGATTGACAACCCCTTTATCGCGTTGGTTGCTGGGTTCTTGTTTGTTTGTGTAGGTGCGTGGGACTTTTGAGGAGCCTCCTACTGGATTGATACCTTGGTTCTCAACAACTGAAGGAAATACTTACGCTACTTTGCTGCATCACCCTTTCCTCTTCAAGGGAAAACCAACGATGTGCTCAAGAGGTAGCAGTGGGTGGCCTTCACCTCCTTCGAGACGGCGCATCTCGCCCTGGCCATGAGGGAATCGACACTCAGATCTCGCGAGGGGATCCTGGCCCTTCCTGCCCCAGGTTCGGCCGTGGCGCCGATCGAGATTCGAGAAGACCCGGTGGAGCAGCCACCGTAGCAGGCAGTGCAGGTGTCGTGTTGCTCCGCTCAACTTTCTCCAGCTTCTCCAACTCCGACCCCCCACTGATGAGGATACAAACCTGGGGTAGGGTCATAGGCCTAACCTATACGTCCTACCTAAGGTCACTACCCTGGAAGATAAAAGGACCAAGAGATAACAGGAGAGCGCCAGTCGAACACGTCGAGTGCAATCCACTCGACGGCCACATCACTCGGAGGTCCTCCTCCCTACCATCACTTGACCATATGGAGAGTGACTCGACCTATCGAAGACCAGGAGTCAGAAGGGCCCGCAACAGTTGGACGTTCACCCCTTAGTCTTTATAAGCATTAACAACACTTAAGGCTGGCGTTACCAGTAATGCCCCTTACTTTATTTCCATTAAGCCCCTTGTAATCGAGGTGGGCGGGGGTCCTGGCGCACTCTATATAAGCCACCCCCCTTCTCTGGGACAAGGGTTCGCACCCCCTGTAATATCACACACATAATCCAATCGACCGCCTCCGGGCACCGAGACGTAGGGCTGTTACTTCCACTTTGAAGGGCTTGAACTCGTAAATCCCGCGTGCACACCTTCACCATAGCTGAGATCTTGCCTCTCCATACCTACCCCCTCTCTACTGTCAGTCTTAGGACCACGACAGTTGGCGCCCACCGTGGGGCAGGTGTCTTGGCGACTTGTTGGTGAAGTTGCAAGTTTTACCGATCATCATCATCATGTTTTCGGCGGCAGACTGGCTGAGGGCCGCGAGATCCGTCTCGGCGCGCTTGTTTTCATCACCGATGACTCCACATGGCTTCAAGAAGCCTCCGTGGACATTGAGGCACTCCCCGTCCAAGGGGCAACACACTTCCGCACGTGCGTCCATGGCGTTCTTCTCCGGCAGCCGTTGACTCAGCATTAGTCGGCTCCGATTGTGTTTTCACTCCCCGCTGTTTGCCGCCGCAAGCGATCCGGTCGATCGCGGCTCCATCGGTGGGTGAAGCACGTGGTGACTCGGCGTTCGGCCACCCATCAAGTCACGGCAACCGAGCCCGACGAAACCCTCCACGGCCTATTCGATCTGTCGACTGGCTCCGCGGAGACCGCATCCAAGTGCGATAGCAGTGACCCTGCGGCAGAAGTCTTGATGGTCGACGGACCCCACAGTCCGCCTGGTTTTCGCCGTGAGGACGGCGAAGACAGAGACGGTGATCCGTCGCATGTCCATGGGGAATACCGACCCGAACCCCTCTCTTCGCACCAGAGAGAAGAACTTTGTTGCCGCAACATGGATGCACTCCACACACCCATTGTTGGAGAAACCCCCGAGGCTCGGGCCTTGGAGGAGGTGCGCCTAGCCAATTTGGCCGAGCGCACTCGACTGGATAACCTTCAGCGTGCTCTCGATGAGCACGCTTAGGAGCGGATCCATGAGTCCAGTCGATGACAGCTTTTTTCGCCTCCACCTAAGGTATACCATACTCCAATTCAGAAACCTGCAGCTGCGGCCCGAATAGAAGAGTCAAGTCGGAGGCTGGTAGAGGGCTGATGCAGATCCGGGCCTTGCTTCGAGCCGCAGGGGAGCAAAACACAGCAGTATCTCAGTCGTGGAATATGATTCATAGCAGATCCGTTGTAGCGGACACGGTCCAGTCGGCCCACAGCCCAAGGTCGCCCCCGCGGTGTGAGGGCCGTGGACAGTATGGTCATCCACTTGACCGCGACCATCATCGCCAGGAGCCCACGCCTCCTCCGAGGAGTGCGTCATATGGGCCTCGGCGGAACAATGATAGACGCCGTCACGGTGGTGAGCGCAAAGCCTCAGTCGACCCAAGAGAGCCAGGCTTCGACGCGTGATCCATCCTTGTTCAAGGCCTAGTCGACCGAAACAGAGCGCATAGAGAGGACCCTAGCAGAGATCGTCCGAGTGGTAGCAGAGTGCATGTATCCGGTCCGGAGTGTTTCAGCAGGGCCATCAGGGCGGCGGTGATTCCTCCCAACTTCAGGTTGGCGACCGAAGTTAGTAAGTTCACTGGAGAGTCTAAGCCTGAAACTTGGCTTGAGGATTACCGAGTGGCTGTGCAGATTGGCGGTGGAAACGATGAAGTAGCAATGAAGCATCATCCTCTCATGTTGGAAGGGTCAGCTCGGGCGTGGTTGACTCAGTTAGCTCCGAATAGTATATACAGTTGGGAAGAGCTGGCTCGAGTGTTCGTCAGAACCTTCGAGGGCACGTGCAAATGACCAACATGATTGACCGAGTTGCAGCATTGTGTGCAGAAGCCGAGTGAGACCTTGAGAGATTTCATTCAGAGGTGGACCACTTTGCATCACACCGTTGAAAATGTATCAGAGCATCAAGCAGTGTGCGCCTTCAAGGAGGGCGTCAAATACCGAGAGTTGCTCCTGAAGTTCGGTCGGACTGGTGATATGATTCTGACTCGGATGATGGAAATAGCCACCCGGTATGCTAACGGGTAAGAAGAGGATCGAGTCCGTAGCGGAAAAAGTAAGCCAGTCGGTGATGGGGTTATGTACCTAGGGTAGGGTCATGGACCTGATCCAAGTAACTTACCCCAGGACATCCTTAGAAGAGGTCGCCTTCCAGTCGACCAACGAGGATTCACTCGACTGGTCTGAAGGACTCGACCACGAAGACTCACTCGACCACCAGGAGGTCAAGAGGCACTCTGCACTGCAACGGCCTGTAATCAAGTAGACTTTATGATAGTAAAGGCCTTTATGTGGGGCGTTACCAGTAACGCCCCAGACTTAACTCACCTTAAACCCTCTCCTACGTGGGCTGGCTGGGGTCCTGGCGCACTCTATATAAGCCACCCCCCCTCCACAGGCAGAGGGGTTCGACACCTTGTAATTCACACATTCATAATCCACTCGACCGCCTCCGGGCTCCGAGACGTAGGGCTGTTACTTCTTCCGAGAAGGGCCTGAACTCGTACATCCTTTGTGCTTACAACCTCTCCATAGCTAGGACCTTGCCTCTCCATACCTACCCCCCACTCTACTGTCAGGCTTAGAACCACGACAGTTGGCGCCCACCGTGGGGCAGGTGTTTTAGCGATTCTGTGGAGAAGTTGCGATTCTTCCGAGTACTCTCATCATGGTGTCTGCTGGAGTTTTGGTCAAGGGTCAAGAGATCCGTCTCGGCACCCTCACCTTCATCGCCGACGACTCCGCATGGCTCCAGGAGGCTCCACTCGACGTAGACGCGCTCCCCGTCCGCGGTGCGACGCATTTTCGCGCATGTGTCCGCGGCGTTCTGCTACGGCAACCGTCGACCCAGTATCGGTCGGCTCCTCCATCGTCCACCCTCCCGGTCTCCTGCCAGCGCAAGCGCTTGGGCCGGTCGAGGCTTCAGCGATGGGTGAGTCACGCGGTGGCTCGCCAATCGGCCACTACACAAGTTGCGGCAATCGAGCCCAACGAATCTCTCTACAGCTTGTTCGATCAGTCGACTGGCTCCGGAGAGACTGCATCCGAGTGCGGAAGCAGTGATCCAGCGGCGGAAATCTTGATGGTCGACGGGCCCCACAGCCCTCCTGGCTTCGCCCGTGGTGGTGGAGCAGGTGACGGCGGCGACCCTGCACGAGACTACGAAGAGTACCAGCCCGAGCCACTCGACTCTCTGCAAAGAGAAGAGCTTCGCCGCAGGAACGAGGATCCCCTGCGTATTCCCATCGCAGGAGAAACCCCCGAGGCTCGCGCCTTGGAGGAGGCGCGTCTGGCCAATCTGGCCGAGCGCACTCGACTGGAGAACCTCTCCCTCGCATAGATCAAATTGTTGACTCGACCGCGGGATGCGAGAGGTTGTCTTTTTTAGATGCTTACTCCGGGTACCACCAGATCCGTCTGTACGGGCCCGATGAGGTAAAAACAGCTTTCATCACTCCATTCGGGTGCTTCTGCTATATCACCATGCCATTCGGCCTCAAGAATGCCGGAGCCACATTTATGCGAATGATTCAGAAGTGTCTACTCACCCAAATCAGTCGGAATGTGGAAGCTTATATGGATGATATTGTTGTCAAGTCACGAAAAGGTTCCGACCTGCTCGCTGACCTCGCCGAAACATTTGCCAACCTCAGAAGGTATGATATCAAGCTCAATCCATCAAAGTGCACATTTGGAGTTCCTGGTGGCAAGTTACTCGGTTTTCTCGTTTCCGAACGGGGAATCGACGCTAACCCAGAGAAGATTGGCACTATTCTACGAATGAAACGCCCTGTGCAAGTGCACGATGTCCAGAAGCTTACTGGATGCTTGGCCGCATTAAGTCGATTCATCTCACGACTCGGTGAAAAGGCACTGCCTCTTTACCGACTGATGAAGAAGGCTGACAAGTTCGAGTGGACTCCAGAAGCTGATGCAGTGTTTGCCGAGCTAAAAGCTCTGCTCTCCACCCAGCCGGTGCTTGCTGCTCCAATCAGCAAAGAGCCTCTGTTGCTCTACATCGCAGCCACAGGACAAGTTGTCAGTACTGTGCTAACGGTCGAGCGGGAAGAAGAAGGAAAAGCTCTCAAAGTTCAGCGCCCAGTGTATTATTTGTCTGAAGTCTTGACTCCATCCAAGCAGAGATATCCTCATTATCAGAAGCTTGTGTATGGAATATACATGACCACAAAGAAGGTTGCTCATTATTTCTCTGACCATTCCATCACAGTCGTCAGCGACGCTCCACTATCAGAGATTTTGCACAACAGAGACGCAACTGGTCGAGTGGCCAAATGGACGATTGAACTTCTTCCCCTTGATATCAAGTTTGAGGCAAAGAAAGCCATTAAGTCCCAGGCGATAGCAGATTTCCTCGCCGAGTGGATTGAACAACAGCAGCCGACTGAAGTTCACTCGGAGCATTGGACCATGTTTTTCGATGTCTCTAAGATGTTGAATGGTTCCGGTGCTGGGGTTGTCCTGGTTTCCCCCAGAGGAGATAAGCTCAGATATGTGCTCCAGATTCACTTTGATTCCTCCAACAATGAGGCAGAATATGAGGCCCTCCTATATGGGTTGCGCATGGCCATTTCACTCGGCGTCCGTCGCCTAATGGTCTATGGCGACTCGGATTTAGTGGTCAATCAGGTGATGAAAGAGTGGGACGTGAGAAGCCCAGCCATGACTGGATACTGCAGTGCAGTGAGGAAGCTGGAGAAGAAGTTCGAGGGGTTGGAGCTCCATCATATACCCCGACTGAAAAATTAAGCAGCTGATGATCTAGCAAAGATAGGTTCCAAGAGAGAAGCCATTCCGAGTGGTGTGTTCTTGGAGCATATACACACTCCGTCAGTCAAAGAAGATCCTTTCACCGAAGAAACTCCGCAGCCCAAAGGCGCCACAGATCCGACTGAAGTTGAAATCCCAGCGGTGGTCGACTTGATCATGGAGGTTTTGGTGGTCATTCCCGACTGGACGATTCCGTATGTCGCATATATCTTGAGGAAAGAACTTCCGGAGGATGAGGAAGAGGCTCGACAGATCGTCCGTCGATCTAAGGCCTTTACCGTAATCAAAGGACAATTATACAGAGAAAGCGCGACTGGAGTCGGTCAGAAGTGCATAACACCAGAAGAAGGTCGACTCATCCTCAATGATATTCACTCGGGGACCTGTGGTCATCACGCGTCCTCTCGGACCATCGTGGCCAAAGCATACCGAGCCGGATTTTACTGGCCCAAGGCGAATGAGATGGAAAAAGAGATAGTAGATAAGTGCGAGGGATGTCAGTTCTACTCGAATATGTCGCACAAGCCTGCGTCAGCTTTGAAGACCATCCCACTCGTCTGGCCTTTTGCAGTTTGGGGGCTGGACATGATCGGTCCTTTGAGAACAGGACGAAGTGGCTTCACGCATTTACTGGTGGCAGTCGACAAGTTCACCAAGTGGATCGAGGCTAAACCAATCAAGAGCCTTGACACCGGTACTGCTGTTAGCTTCATCAGGGAACTAATATTCAGATATGGAGTCCCGCACAGCATCATTACGGATAATGGGTCGAACTTTGACTCAGAGGAATTCAGAGCTTTCTGCGACTCCCAGGGCACACGGGTCGACTACGCATCAGTCGCCCATCCGCAGTCGAATGGACAAGCAGAGCGAGCTAATGGACTGATTCCCAAGGGACTGAAGCCTCGACTGATGCGTGATCTCAAACACGCGGCTGGAGCTTGGGTCGACGAACTTCCATCTGTACTCTGGGGACTGCGGACCACGCCTAATCGGTCGACCGGAAGAACTCCATTCTTCTTGGTCTATGGAGCTGAAGCAGTCTTGCCGAGTGATCTTCTCCACAATGCTCCTCGAGTTGAAATTTACAACGAAGCAGAAGCTGAACAAGCGCGGCAGGACGCAGTCGACCTTTTAGAGGAAGAAAGGGAGATGGCTCTGATCCGGTCGACCATCTACCAACAAGATCTGCGGCGTTTCCACGCCCGAAACGTGAGAGGTCGAGCCTTCCAGGAAGGAGATTTGGTTCTCCGAGTGGATCAGCACAAACCACACAAGCTTGCTCCTTCTTGGGAAGGCCCCTTCATCGTCACCAAGGTTCTCCACAACGGGGCATACCGTCTTTACAACGTCAAGCATAATATCGACGAGCCCCGAGCTTGGAACGCGGAGCTACTCCGCCCGTTTTACACTTAAGCTTTATCACTCGGATGAGTTGCAATAAAATACTTCTGTAGTTCATGGACCTCAAAATAATAAGCGTCATAGTTCCTCCATAATATCTATCACTTTTTATTTTTTGTCCAATGAAATTCCCCTCAGTGGGTGACTTAGCTGCGAATCCATTTCGCCTAAGTTTATAAAAATCCTACCGAGTGGTGAGCCAGACTCCCACTCGGAGGCTTAGCCGCGAATCCGTTTCGCCTAAGTTATCAAAATCCTACCGAGTGGTGAGCCAGACTCCCACTCGGAGGCTTAGCTGCGAATCCGTTTCGCCTAAGTTATAAAAATCCTACCGAGTGAAGAGCAACCCTCTCACTCGGGGGCTTAGCTGCAGTCCAAGCACTCGCCTAAGTTGTGAAAATCCTACCGAGTGGTAAGCCAGCCTTCCACTCGGAGGCTTAGCTGCAGCCTCGTGCTCGCCTAAGTTATGAAAATCCTACCGAGTGAAGAGCAACCCTCTCACTCGGGGGCTTAGCTGCAGTCCAAGCACTCGCCTAAGTCGTAAAAATCCTACCGAGTGGTAAGCCAGCCTTCCACTCGGAGGCTTAGCTGCAGCCTCGTGCTCGCCTAAGTTATAAAAATCCTACCGAGTGAAGAGCAACCCTCTCACTCGGGGGCTTAGCTGCAGTCCAAGCACTCGCCTAAGTCGTAAAAATCCTACCGAGTGGTAAGTCAGCCTTCCACTCGGAGGCTTAGCTGCAGCCTCGTGCTCGCCTAAGTTATAAAAATCCTACCGAGTGAAGAGCAACCCTCTCACTCGGGGGCTTAGCTGCAGTCCAAGCACTCGCCTAAGTTATAAAAATCCTACCGAGTGAAGAGCAACCCTCTCACTCGGGGGCTTAGCTGCAGTCCAGTGCTCGTCTAAGTGGACTAAAGAATAAATCGATTGCAGCACAGGCACCTTGCCTTGAACCTGCAAAAGACATTCCGAGCCGAAGGCAATCATATTCAAGCACCAAATCCAAGTTTGAATCGACATCTAAAGGAACCGAAAGTGCTCAGGCGTCAGGCCTGTTAAGATTTGTCGGTTACAATTTCACTCGGCATACCGAGGCAAATTTAAAGCGTCGAGCCAGAAGAAGTTTTTTACCCCTCCTGTGGAGGGCTGGAAGGTGCAACAAATTCATCAAGGTCAATCCCGTCGGCGATCCGAGTGGCAGCTGCAAGGAAAGTTTCCATAAAGGATCTGAAGTCGTGCTTCTTGGTATTGGCCACCCGAAGGGCCGCCAGCTTCTCTTCTCGCGCATCTTTGCAGTGGACTCGGGCCGGACACAGAGCGACATCTGCACCACACCGAGCCGAGGACTTCTTCCACTCCTGCACTCGACCAGGGATCGTGTTCAAGCGGGCCATCAGGGACTCAAGGTCATTCTGAAGTGTCTCCTCAGGCCAGAGCGTCGAGTCGATGCGAGATGTGGCGGCCTTCAGCCTTGCGAGATAATCCACGACAGCTGCAACGCGAGACTCCAGTCGGAAAACATCCATGGCAACTTCGTCGTTCACCGGAGAATTGACGGGGTCAAGGTTTGGCTCCAGTCGGCTGGTTTCTTCTTCAAAGTTTTGACAAAATTCTGCAAGGGTGATCACTAAGTCAAGGAGATAGTCGAATGGAAAAAGCCACAATTGGAAATATTTGCCAAACATGGAGGTTTACCTTCAAGCATAAGGAACAACTTTTTGGCAAGGCCGCTCAGGAAGGCCTCCAGTTCAGTTTTCTTCTCAGTCAATTTGCTGACTTGGTCGGTCAGGGCAGCTTTGTCAGTTTTCAGTCGACTGACCTCCTTGTTGGCAATCCCAAGAGCAGCTTTCAGATTGGTATTGTCTTGTTCGAGCTTGGTAACTGAAGCTAACTTCTCGTCAGCAAGCTTGATCTTCTTAGCTAGCTCAAGGTCTTTCTTCTGCTGGGCCTCCCTTACCTTACCTGCAAGTTACAGCAAGATCAGATGCTGAAACAAGCAAGGGGAAAAGCAGTCGTCAGGGTCTCACCAAACATACCTTCGGTCTCCTCCTTTGCCTTTGTCAGCTTCTCCTGAACCAGCCGCAAGCTCAGCTCGACTTGAGTATGTTTTTGTTCCAGCTCTGAGTAGCGAGCCACAAGATCACAGGAGTTCTGTGAAGAACCAATCGACTAAATGTCAAATATAATTCACTTCCGAGTGAAAAAGAGATAAACACACGTTTCTAAGACTACAGCCAAATACAAGCATTCGACCGTAGTCTCGGGGACTACACCCAGTGGGTGCACTCAGCGTGCCCCCACTAATCCTGTTGAAGACAAAGTCGACCAGTCGACCTCAAAAAAAAATGTGCGAGATGCATTCTCTAAGACTGTGATCAACTGCAAGCAGTCGACCACAGTCTCGGGGACTACACCCAGTGGGTGCACTCAGCGTGCCCCCACCGGTTTGTGAAATCCAGTCGACTGACAGATAGATTGACATTATAAAGCCTAAGGCCGACTGCCAGCAGTCGACCTTAGCCTTGGGGACTACACCCAGTGGGTGCACTCAGCGTGCCCCCACCGGTTTGTGAAATCCAGTCGACCAGTCGACTGACAGATAGATTGACATTATAAAGCCTAAGGCCGACTGCCAGCAGTCGACCTTAGCCTTGGGGACTACACCCAGCGGGTGCACTCAGCGTGCCCCCGCTAAACACGGAGTTTAGTCGACACACCCAGTGGGTGATTACTATAAATTCCGGAAAAGAAAAGTTTTTGGTAGCATATCCAACAGAACAAACAGCGGTCGACTGACCTGGACATTGATTTGGAGGGCAGAGCTGGCGTCATAAGCTGCCTGGCTCGCGTCCCGGATAGTCTTCAGCTGCTCCATCATGAGTCCCGCCTGGCGTATTGCCTCCTTCGCTGCGCCAGCTTGGTCCTCTGGGACGTGGTGCGTCGTGAAGAGGGAGGACTGCTGAGCACTCGTCAGTGGATTTGCGAAGGACACCGTGTGTCGAGTGATGTTCTCTTCTTCCACAGTCAGAACCTCAGGCGCCGTCACATCCTGAGGCACCTTACTGGCGGACGCTTTCCGACTCCTCCTGCGTGCCAGTGTTTCTTCATCCTCGTCGTCATCAGGGAGATTGATAACAGTATTGGGTGGAGCTGCGGAGAAGAATCAGGATCAGAGATCGCGAGTCAGTCGACTAAGAACGATGTTAAGAATACAGTACCTGGGTTCGAAGTTGCTGCATCCTCCATCTCGTGGTCATCAGCCCGGGCCGAGGTCTCAGAAGTAGCAGCACTGCAACTCCAAAGGATCGGTCGACTAACTTCAGCGTCGACCAGAGATAAAGTTCGCACAGAATAAGAAAATATGAGCAGCACAATTACCCTGATATGGTGGGGATGGACACCTTCATCTTCGGCAGGAGCTTGGTCGGCTTTGGCGGAGCCCCCCTAAGCTGCTTCGGCGCCTTTTCAGTCGGCGCTGGAGAAGTGGTCCTAGGGCGCTTGGTCGACTGCGTCGCAACCCCCTTGCCACGTTCAGTCGAAGGGTCGTGGACGAGCTTCGACCGCCTTTCCGAGCGCGGTGGCACGACCTCCTCCTCTTCCTCCTCGTCTTCGGCATCATCATCATCGCCGTCGTCATCATCATCGTCGTCGTCGTCCCCTGCAACGTCCGAGTCCCATTCCTCCTCGTCCTGGCTCTCGCCCCCACTCGCCTCACCCTCCTCAGTCGGAGTTTGTGCCCCGTTGGGCATCGAGTACAGCTCGGTGAGGGCCTAGCAGATATCAAGACAAGGATCAGTCGACCAGTCGGCAGAGTAAACAGAGATGAATGCGACAAGAATGCAGTGGAGAGCAGGGCAAGTGTACCTTATTTGGATCACTGTTGTGGTCGAGTGGAGGAATCCTTCTGGCTCCGCGTGGGTTGTCCTTGTTTCCGGTGACGGCTGCCATCCATCTTTCCAGAGTGGCATCGTCGACTGCTTCTGGATGGACTCTAGTCTCGTCTTCGGTTCCACAGTACAACCACATGCAGTGGCTCCTGAACTGGAGGGGCTGGATGCGACGCCTGAGGAAGACCTCCAGGAGATCCATGCCCGTCACTCCCTCCCGAACCAACTGCACCACGCGCTCCATCAACATCTTCACGTCAGCTTTCTCCTCCGGAATCAGCTTCAGAGGGGAAGGCTTGCGCACTCGGTCCATGGTGAACGGAGGGAGTCCACTCGACTGCCCTAGCGTCGACTGGACCTGGCAGTAGAACCAAGTCGACTGCCAGCCTCTGACGGACTCGGGAAAGGTCATGGGCGGGAAGGTGCTCTTATTCCTCACCTGAATCCCCAGGCCCCCGCACATTTGGACGACTCGGGTTTTTTCATCACCTGGGCTCGCCTTCTTCACGGTCTGAGATCGACACGTGAATATATGTTTGAACAAACCCCAGTGCGGTCGACAGCCCAAGAAACCCTCACACATGGACACGAACGCGGCAAGATAGGCAATGGAGTTTGGGGTAAAGTGGTGGAGTTGCGCTCCGAAGAAGTTCAAAAAGCCACGAAAGAAAACACTCGGTGGCAAGGAAAACCCGCGATCAACATGGATGGCCAAAAGCACACACTCACCCTCTTCTGGCTGGGGCTGCCACTCCTTCCCCGGAAGCCTCGCAGCTCCGTGGGGGATCAAGCCCTCGTTGGCCATGTCGAGGAGGTCGTTCTCCGTGATGGTCGACTGGATCCAGTCTCCTTGGACCCAGTCCTTCGGCAGGCGGGATCTGGACGAGGACCCTCCGCGGCTGGTGGACCTTCCTTTCGCCTTCTCCGACGACGACGCCTTCTTTGCACGCTCCAGTGCCACCGTCTTCTCCTTGGCCATGGTCGCCGGCGAGATGCGCGAAGGGAAGTGGTGCGGGGGCGAGAGCAAGCACGCTGAGCAGGGAGGAAGGAAGCAGAGAGAGAGGGAGAATGCTAAGGCGCAGCACAGAAATCCTCGCCGGGCACATTTATAAGGTCCCTTCCGAGTGGATGACAGGTGGGCCCGGTCGATCTAATCATATCTGGAACAGTTATGCAGACGGGATACGTGGCGAAAAAGGCGGCGCAGAGACCGAGGCGTCCATGCCCCGTCCCATCCGAACGCCGCGGTCCGCCCCGCTTCGCGCGCGCCCCAAAATTTCGCATCCCGCGGAATCCGCGAGCAACAAATCAGTCTGTCAGGCGCGGTGTTTTCGGCGATCCGTCGCTCGGAGATCGTCGAAGCCTGAAAGATCACTCGACGCAAAAACAGAATGGATCAAGTCGACTGAAGGCAAGTTGTTTCCTGTCGACAAAGGAATTCTTTGGTCCAGAACAGCGCACAACCGGAGCACAAAGATTAATAGGAAACGACATTAACTCCTTCTTCACTCGAAGCCTCAATCCATTCGGGGCCTAATGATGGGGTTATGTACCTAGGGTAGGGTCATGGACCTGATCCAAGTAACTTACCCCAGGACATCCTTAGAAGAGGTCGCCTTCCAGTCGACCAACGAGGATTCACTCGACTGGTCTGAAGGACTCGACCACGAAGACTCACTCGACCACCAGGAGGTCAAGAGGCACTCTGCACTGCAACGGCCTGTAATCAAGTAGACTTTATGATAGTAAAGGCCTTTATGTGGGGCGTTACCAGTAACGCCCCAGACTTAACTCACCTTAAACCCTCTCCTACGTGGGCTGGCTGGGGTCCTGGCGCACTCTATATAAGCCACCCCCCCTCCACAGGCAGAGGGGTTCGACACCTTGTAATTCACACATTCATAATCCACTCGACCGCCTCCGGGCTCCGAGACGTAGGGCTGTTACTTCTTCCGAGAAGGGCCTGAACTCGTACATCCTTTGTGCTTACAACCTCTCCATAGCTAGGACCTTGCCTCTCCATACCTACCCCCCACTCTACTGTCAGGCTTAGAACCACGACAGTCGGCCAGGAGATCGGTGGAGGTAATTCCAGTCGGAAACAGACGCATAAGGCTGAGCCCACGGCACCTGGTGAGATCACAGCGGTGGCTCAAGGGAAGTTTAAGGGAAAACCTAAGGGGCCCTGGCCTCCAAAGAAAGTGAAAGATCAGGCAGGAAATGATGTGTTGGATTTACAGTGTCACATCCACACGAAGAAAGACGAAGAGGTTAATTTGATTTACCCTAAACACACCACTCGACAGTGTCAGCTCCTGATCCAGCAGTTCCGAGGAGATCAACCAAGCGAGAAAGGAAAGGAGTCGGACAGAGACGAGGGGGAGGAAGAAGATGATGGATACCCCAAAGTCAATTCAACTATGATGATTTTTGCTGATGTTGAGAGCAAGATTCGATTGAAGGTCATCAACAGAGAAGTGAATATGGCCGCTCCGGCGGGACGGCTACATACCTGAGATGGTCTCAGACAGCCATCAGGTTCGACCAGTCTGACCATCCTGCTCGTGTAGCCACCCCTGGGAGGCAAGCACTGGTGGTCGACCCCGTGGTTGGGGGCACTAGACTGACCAAAGTACTGATGGACGGTGGCAGTGGTTTGAACATCCTTTACGCTAAAACCTTTAAGGGGATGGGCATTCCGATGTCCAAACTTAGCGAGAGCAACATGCGTTTTCATGGTGTTATCCCTAGAAAGAAAGCTGAATCACTCGGCCAGATCGTCCTCGACGTGGTTTTCGGTGATTCCAAGCATTACCGTAAGGAGAAGTTGACATTTGAAGTCGTCGATTTCCAGTGTGCCTATCATGCCATTCTGGGTAGGCCAGCCTATGCATGTTTTATGGCTCGACCATGTTATGTGTATCTCAAGCTGAAGATGCCTGACCCCAAAGGTGTGATCACAGTTACTGGCAATTGGCAGAAGGCAGAGGAATGTTTCCAGAAAGGTTCGAAAATCGTCGATGCACAGATGGCAACAATTGAATTCCAAGAGTATCAGAAGAATGCAGATTCGAGTGATTTGCTCCGAGCCAGGAAGCCTGCTACAGACTCTACATTTCAGTTGACTGGTGAAACGAAGCCGATTCATATTCACCCGACCGATCCCAATGCTGCACCGACTCATATATCAACAACACTCGGCAGCAAATAGGAAGAATCGCTCATCCAGTTCCTCCGTGAGAACTGGGACATCTTTGCATGGAAACCCTCGGACATACCAGGTGTGCCCAGGGGACTGCTGAGCACCGTTTGCGTGTCGATCCCAAGGTAAAAACCCGTCAAAGAGCACCTTCGACGGTCCGCCGTGCAGAAGAGGAAAGCAATTGCCGAAGAAGTGGCTTGGCTGTTGGCAGCAGAGTTCATCCGTGAAGTCTACCACTTCGAGTGGCTAGCCAATGTAGTCATGGTCCCTAAGAAGGATGATTCACTTCGTATGTGCATTGATTTCAAGCATATCAATCGAGCCCGCCCGAAAGATCACTTCCCTCTCCCTCGCATCGATCAGATTGTTGACTCGACTACAGGGTGTGAGCGCTTGTCTTTCTTAGATGCATATTCCGGGTATCATCAAATCCGACTGTATGGTCCTGTTGAAATAAAAACAGCCTTCATCACCCCATTCGGGTGCTTTTGTTATGTCACCATGACGTTTGGTCTTAAAAATGCTGGAGCCACATTCATGAGAATGATTCAGAAGTGCTTGCTCACCCAAATCAGTCGGAATGCGGAAGCATACATGGATGACATTGTGGTCAAGTCTCGCAAAGGTTCCGACCTATTGACCGACCTCGCAGAAACCTTTGCCAATCTAAGAAGGTACAACATCAAGCTTAATCCGTCAAAGTGCACATTCGGAGTTCCAGGAGGAAAGTTGCTCGATTTTCTCGTTTCCGAACAAGGGATCGACGCCAATCCAGAAAAAGTTGATAACATCCTCCAAATGAAACGCCCTGTGCGAGTGCATGACGTTCAGAAGCTGACTGGTTGTTTGGCCGCCTTGAGTCGTTTCATTTCTCGTCTCGGTGAAAAGGCCTTGCCTCTTTACCGACTAATGAAGAAATCTGATAAGTTCGAGTGGACTGAGGAAGCTGATGCAGCGTTTGCAGAGCTCAAAGCCCTGCTTTCCACCCAGCCGGTGCTCGCTGCGCCAATCAGCAAAGCGCCTTTACTGCTTTACATTGCAGCCACTGGAGAAGTTGTCAGTACAGTACTCACGGTCAAGTGAGAAGAGGAAGGAGAAGCTTACAAGGTTCAACGCCCAGTTTATTATCTCTCTAAAGTTTTGACTCCATCCAAGCAATGATATCCACATTATCAGAAGCTTGTCTATGGAATATACATGACCATGAAGAAGGTTGCACATTATTTCTCTGATCACTCCATTACAGTTGTCAGCGACGCGCCACTATCTGAAATTCTGAATAACAGAGATGCAACAGGTCGAGTGGTAAAATGGGCGATTGAACTCCTTCCATTGGATATCAAGTTTGAGGCAAAGAAAGCTATCAAGTCCCAAGCAATCGCAGATTTCCTTGCCGAGTGGATTGAGCAGCAATTGCTGACTCAAGTTCACTCGGAGCATTGGACTATGTTCTTTGATGTCTCCAAGATGCTGAATGGTTCAGGTGCTGGGGTAGTATTGGTATCCCCCCGTGGAGACAAGCTTAGTTATGTTCTCCAGATTCATTTTAATTCCTCCAATAATGAAGCCGAATATGAAGCACTTTTATACGAGTTGCGTATGGCCATTTCACTCGGCGTCCGTCGCCTTATGGTCTACGGCGACTCAGATTTGGTGGTTAATCAAGTGACGAAGGAATGGGATGTCAGGAACCCAACCATGACTGGTTATTGCAATGCAGTAAGAAAGCTGGAAAAGAAGTTTGAAGGTTTGGAGCTTCATCATATACCACGACTGAAAAATCAAGCTGCAGATGAGTTGGCAAAGCTAGGTTCAAAGAGAGAGGCCATTCCCCGAAATGTGTTTTTGGAACATATTCATTCACCTTCAGTTCAGGAAGATCCTTTCACCGAAGAATCACCACAGCCCAAGAGTGCCACAGATCCGACTGAAGTCGAAATCCCAGCCGTGGTTAACTTAGTCATGGAGGTTTTGGTCATCACTCCCGACTGGACAGTGCCGTACATTGCATACATTCTTAGGAAAGAACTTCCAGAGGATGAAGAAGGGGCTCGACAGATCGTCCGACGATCTAAAGCCTTTACCATGATAAAATGTCAGTTCTTCAGAGAAAGTGTAACTAGGGTCTGCCAGAAGTGCATCATGCTAGAAGAAGGCCGAATGATTCTCAATGATATTCACTCGGGGACCTGTGGTCACCATGCGTCCTCTCGGACCATCGTGGCCAAAGCATACCGAGCCGGATTTTACTGGCCACATGCCAATGGGATGGCAAAAGAAATAGTGGACAAGTGTGAAGGCTGTCAGTTTTACTCCAACATGTCCCATAAACCTGCATCAGCTCTGAAGACTATTCGACTCGTCTGGCCTTTTGATGTTTGGGGATTGGACATGGTTGGACCCCGGAGGACTGTCAGGAGCGGATTTACCCATGTGCTGGTGGCAGTCAACAAGTTTACCAAATGGATCGAAGCCAAGCCCATTAAAAATCTTGAAGCAAGTACAGCCGTGAGCTTCATCCGGGAATTGATATTCAGATATGGTGTTCCGCATAGCATCATCACGGATAATAGATCAAACTTCGACTTTGATGAATTCAGAGCCTTTTGTGCTTGCCAAGGCACGAGGGTCGATTACGCTTCGGTCGCTCATCCTCAGTCGAATGGGCAGGCTGAGCGAGCGAATGGATTGATTATCAAAGGACTGAAACCCCAGTTCATGCGTGACCTCAAGCATGCAGTAAGGGCTTGGGTTGATGAGCTCCCATCAGTGCTTTGGGGATTGAGGACAACTCCTAATCGGTTGACTGGACAGACTCCATTCTTCTTAGTCTACGGAGCCGAAGCCGTACTCCCGAGTGATTTTCTCCACAACGCGCCTCGAGTCGAACTCCTCTCAGAAGAGGAAGCAGAGCAAGCTCGACAAGATGCAGTCGACCTCCTGGAGGAAGAAAGAGAGATGACCTTGATCTGGTCGACCATCTATCAACAAGACTTGCATCGATTCCATGCCAGGAACGTAAGGGGTCGAGCATTTCAAGAAGGAGACTTGGTTCTCCTAGTGGATCATCAGAAGCCACACAAGCTCGCCCCTGCTTGGGAGGGCCCTTTCATCGTCACCAAGGTGCTCCACAACGGAGCATATCGTCTCTTCAACATCGAACACAACAAAGATGAACCGCGCGCTTGGAATGCGGAACTGCTCCGCCGTTTTTACTCTTAAAGTATTAGACTGATGAGATGTAATAAGAAATACCTCTTAGTTTGGCTATCAAAAGACATAATTTTACAATCTTCCGAATGATTGTTGTTTATTTCTTTCGTATGTATCGCCTTAGCTGCGAATCTGTTTTGCCTAAGATGAAGTGATAAATATCCTATCGAGTGGTGAGTCTACCTCTCACTCGGGGGCTTAGCTGCAGTCCAGTACTCGCCTAAGTGATAAAATCCTACCGAGTGGTGAGTCTGCCTCTCACTCAGGGGCTTAGCTTCAGTCCAGTACTCGCCTAAGTGATAAAAATCCTACCGAGTGGTGAGTCTGCCTCTCACTCGGAGGCTTAGCTGCAGTCCAGTACTCGTCTAAGTGATAAAAAGTCCTACTAAACGGTATGGGTCGGTCGCAACCCTTTCCCCCCTGGGGGTCACACCGTCAAGAAGAAGGATGAGATTGTGGTGAGCAGTACTCGCCTAAGTTTGAAAATCCTACCGAGTGGTGAGCAGCCCTCCCACTCGGGGAGGCTTAGCTACAGTCCAGTAATTGCCTAAGATTGAAAAATCCTACCGAGTGGTGAGCAGCCCTCCCACTCGGGGGCTTAGCTGCAGTCCAGTGCTCGCCTAAGTTTGAAAAATCCTACTGAGTGGTGAGCACCCCCCACTCGGGGGCTTAGCTGCAGTCCAGTACTCGCCTAAGTTTGAAAAATCCTACCGAGTGGTGAGCAGTCCTCCCACTCGGGGGCTTAGCTGCAGTCCAATGCTCGCCTAAGTTTGAAAAATCCTACCGAGTGGTGAGCAGCCCTCCCACTCGGGGGCTTAGCTGCAGTCCAGTACTCGCCTAAGTTTGAAAAATCCTACCGAGTGGTGAGCAGCCCTCCCACTCGGGGGGCTTAGCTGCAGCCTAGTACTCGCCTAAGTTTGAACGAGATTGTATGCACCCACCCAACAATTGGCCCCTTGCTGATGACAGGAACGTCAAGACCATTGTTGAGTACCTCGCTGATGAGCTGATCAATGCTGCCAAAGGCTCATCCAACTGATCGGTTGCTGATCTTTCTTCAGCACCTGCATCAAACGATGAGAAACTGATCCTAGAGAAGAACAGATTTCACTCGAAGATAAACCCAACATATTCAAAGATAAATCCAGAGGTTCCGAGGCACGAAAGAGTTTTAATGATTACAAAATCACTCGACATTCTGAGGCAAATAAAAGTGGGGCATAATGTGTTTTCCATCACTCGACGGGAGAAGGGCTGGACGGATCGCAGAAGTTGTCAAGATTGATGCTGTCGGCAATGCGGGTAGCTGCCTCGAGGAAGGTGTCCATGAAGTCCTGGAAGGAGTGCTTCTTAGTATTCTCTACCTTGAGGGCCGCCAACTTCTCTTCCTTAGCCTCCTTGCAGTGCACGTGAACGAATGATAAGGCGACGTCAGCGCCACAACGGGCAGAGGACTTCTTCCACTCTTGCACTCGGTCAGGGATCTGGTTGAGTCGAGTCATCAGCGACTCGAGACTTTGAGAAAGTTTTGCCTGAGGCCAGAGTTCGGCGGCCACCCGGGTCATCGCAGCCTTCAGCCGAGCCAGGTAGTCGACATAGCCGTCCAAGCGTGATTCCAATCGAAGCAAGTTCATCACAACTTCATCTTTCACGGGACAGTTGATGGGGTCGAGACTTGTCTCGACCCGTCCAGTTTCAGCTTCAAAGTCCTGGCAAAGTTTTGTCCATCGCAAAAAACAATGAGTCGATAATATTGCAAATTTCAGTCATCGACAGTTATCTAATTGAACAACCATACCTTCAAGCTTCAAGACAAGCTTCGCCGCAAGTTGTTCCAAATAGGACTCTAGCCTCCCGTTTTTGCTCTGAGGCCATCGACTTCAGTGGTCAGGATCTCCTTGTCCTTCCTTAGTTGCTCGACTTCTCGATTGGCGTCCAAGACGGCAGTCTTCAACTTCGCGTTCTCATCCTCCAATTTGCTGACTGAAGCCAGCTTCTGGTCCGCAAGCGTCGTCTTCTCACGTGCTTCTTTCTGAGCAGCAGCAAGGTCCATGTCCTTCTTCTCTAGAGCCTCCTTCATTCTCTCTAAAGAAACAACACTCTTCAGACGAGCCTGAAGTTGGCGGTTTTCACTACGCACATCTGCTTGTGTGAAGTCACTCGGTTCAAAGAGACTGAATGAAAAGCAGTGGAAAGTGTGAACTACTAAACAGACAAGACATTCGAATGATTACCTCCCATGATGGCCGTCTCTTGTTGCGCAGTCTTGAGATTCTTCTTTCCGAGTTCAAGGTCAAGTTCAACGCTGATATGTTTCTTCTTCAACTCAGAAAGACGAGCTCCAAGATCACAAGACCTCTGCAGTCAGCAAGAATGATATGTCAGTCGACAGAAATAAGAAGCATCGACAGAGAAAAGTTACTCTAAGACTACTGCTGAATAAAATATTCACCAAGTAGTCTCGGGGACTACACCCAGTGGGTGCACTTAGCGTGCCCCTACTAGTTTAGATCAATACTCAACAGGGTCTGCCCAGCGTGAGTTCAAAAAAAGAGAGAAAGAGATACATTCTAAGACCTCAGTCGACTGCCAGCAGTCGACCGTGGTCTCGGGGACTACACCCAGTGGGTGCACTTGGCGTGCCCCCACTGGTTCAGAAAGTCTGCTGAGATTCAACCCAAGTCGAGTGACATGGAAGATTTCCCAAGCTCTAAGCAAAGAAACACCCTAGTGGGTGATCAGATATAAGGCAACATTTGAAAGTTCAGTCGGAGTCTTGCTGACCTGAACATTGGCCTGAAGGGTAGTACTGGCATTATAAGCCACCTGGCTAGCCTCGTGCACCACCTTCACCTACTCCATGACAAGGCTCACCTGGCGAAGAGATTCCCTAGCGGCACTCAGTGAGTCATCTAGAGTCTGATACACAGCAAAAAGTGATGGCTGCAGAGCAGCCGAAGTAGTCGCTGGGTCAGAGGCGTGGGGTTGCACTGGAGCAGCAGGGGTCGGTTCAGTCGAGTCCGCTAGATGATCAGTCGTCAGCGGGCTGGCGAATGTGACGCTGGTCCGAATAGGCTCTCTGGAACGATCGACCACCGCCTCAAGCGCCGGCGTCGACTGAGGAACCTGAACTTCAAGCCTCCTCCTGCCAGAGCTCCCACTCCTCTTCCTCCTCCCTTGTAGAGGCTCCTCTTCTTCATCATCAAGAAGCACAACAACTTCTTGCAGAACTACAAAAAGAGAGAAATGTTAGAAATTCTGCCGATTTGTGATCTACTCAACGTAACGAAGCTTGGTCGATCGGACTTACCGACTCGTGAGGTGGCCTCTTCATCTACTGGTGCCTTGTCAATGTCCATGTCAGTCGCAGCAGAGGTGGGACTGGAAAGACACATGAATTGGTTGGTCAGAACAAGAAAATCTTCAGTGGACCTACAAAAACACAAGCAAGATACTCACCCCGAAGCAACAGGGACGTCCATCTTGATCCGTGGCAATGTCTTCCGAGCCTTGGGAGGAGCAACTTTAGGCTGCTTGGCCACCTTTTCCGTCGGCTCCAGGGTCGACGTCCGAGTGCGCTTCTAAGTATTGGCACTCGGGGCCACGCTTTTCCCATGTCCGCTGAATGGATCATGCTGCTGTTTGGATCGACGTTGGGAGCGCGGCGACGAGTCGACTTCTTCCTCCTTGTCCGACTCCTTGCTCTCCTCCTCCTCCTCTTCTCCCGGAGACTCCCACTCGCCACTCTCCTCTGCACTGGTCCTCCCCCTCCTGGTCCTGTTCCAAAGCTTGTTCGCCGTTGGGCATTGAATGCATCTCAGTGAATACCTGTAGAGCAAATCGGTTGAGTAAGAGTCAGTCAACATCAAGTACAGCCGGAGCATGAGCGGGAAGCAGTCGGAACAAAGAGAATACCTTGTCGGGCGGGTTAACATCACTGAAGGGGATGACTTGCCTGGATCCTCTAGGGTTGTCCTGGTTGCCTGTGATGCTCCTCATCCACAAAGCTATGGTTTCAGACAACACTTCTTCTGGATGGACCCGAGCAGTGTCGTCCGGTCCGGAATACAACCACATCGGGTGATCGCGGGCCTGGAGAGGCTGGATGCGTCGACTGAGGAACACTTCCAGCAAGTCCAGGCCGGTAACGCCATCATTGATGAGCTGGACCACTCTCTCTACCAACATCTTCGTCTCCACGGTCTCAGCAACGGTTACTTTCAGTGGGCCAGGAGTCTGAACACGGTCAAACGATAAGTGGGGAAGGCCAGTCGACTGACCTGGAGCTGCGACTGAAGGAAATATGCCCTAGAGGCAATAATAAAGTTACTATTTATTTCCTCATATCATGATAAATGTTTATTATTCATGCTAGAATTGTATTAACCGGAAACATGATACATGTGTGAATACATAGACAAACATATAGTCACTAGTATGCCTCTACTTGACTAGCTCATTAATCAAAGATGGTTATGTTTCCTAACCATAGACATGTGTTGTCATTTGATTAATGGGATCACATCATTAGAAGAATGATGTGATTGACATGACCCATTCCATTAGCCTAGCACTTGATCGTTTAGTATATTGCTATTGCTTTCTTCATGACTTATACATGTTCCTGTAACTATGAGAATTATGCAACTCCCGTTTACCGGAGGAACACTTTGGGTACTACCAAACGTCACAATGTAACTGGGTGATTATAAAGGAGTACTACAGATGTCTTCGAAGGTACATGTTGAGTTGGCGTATTTCGAGATTAGGTTTTGTCACTCCGATTGTCGGAGAGGTATCTCTGGGCCCTCTCGGTAATGCACGTCATTATAAGCCGTGCAAGCAATGTGACCAAATGAGTTGGTTACGGGATGATGCATTACGGAACGAGTAAAGAGACTTGCCGGTAACGAGATTGAACTAGGTATTGGATACCGACGATCGAATCTCGGGCAAGTAACATACCGATGACAAAGGGAACAAAGTATGTTGTTATGCGGTTTGACCGATAAAGATCTTTGTAGAATATGTAGGAACCAATATGGGCATCCAGGTTCCGCTATTGGTTATTGACCAAGAATAGTTCTAGGTCATGTCTACATAGTTCTCGAACCCGTAGGGTCCGCACGCTTAAGGTTTCGATGACAGTTATATTATGAGTTTATGAGTTTTGATGTACCGAAGGAGTTCGGAGTCCCGGATGAGATCGGGGACATGACGAGGAGTCTCGAAATGGTCGAGACGTAAAGATCGATATATTGGACGACTATATTCGGAGTTCGGAAAGGTTCCGAGTGATTCGGGTATTTTTCGGAGTACCGGAGAGTTACGGGAATTCGCCGGGGAGTATATGGGCCTTATTGGGCCATACGGGAATAGAGGAAAGAGGCCGAAAGGAAGGAGGCGCGCAGCCCCCCTCTAGTCCGAATTGGACAAGGGGTGCGGCCCCCCTTTCCTTCCTCCTCTCCCGCTCTTTCCCCCCTTGTCCTACTCCAACAAGGAAGGAGGGAGTCCTACTCCCGGTGGGAGTAGGACTCCCCTTGGCGCGCCCCCTCCTAGGGCCGGCCTCCTCCCCCCTTGCTCCTTTATATACGGGGGCAGGGGGGCACCTCTAGGCACAACACAAGTTGATCTACGGATCGTTCCTTAGCCGTGTGCGGTGCCCCCCTCCACCATATTTCACCTCGGTCATATCGTCGCGGAGTTTAGGCGAAGCCTGCGCCGGTAGAACGTCATCATCGTCATCACGCCGTCATGCTGACGGAACTCATCCCCGACACCCTGCTGGATCGGAGTCCGGAGATCGTCATCGAGCTGAACGTGTGCTGAACTCAGAGGTGCCGTACGTTCGGTACTTGGATCGGTTGGATCGTGAAGACATACGACTACATCAACCGCGTTGTCATAACGCTTCCGCTTACGGTCTATGAGGGTACGTGGACAACACTCTCCCCTCTCGTTTCTATGTCATCACCATGATCTTGCGTGTCCGTAGGAATTTTTTTGAAATTACTACGTTCCCCAACAGTGGCATCCGAGCCTGGTTTTATGCGTAGATGTCATATGCACGAGTAGAACACAAGTGAGTTGTGGGCGATATAAGTCATACTGCTTACCAGCATGTCATACTTTGGTTTGGCGGTATTGTGAGATGAAGCGGCCCGGACCGACATTACGCGTACGCTTACGCGAGACTGGTTTCACCGCTACGAGCACTCATTGTTTAAAGGTGACCGGCGGGTGTCTGTCTCTCTCACTTTAGCTGAATCGAGTGTGGCTACGCCCCTTGCGAAGGTTAAAACAGCACCAACTTGACAAACTATCATTATGGTTTTTGATGCGTAGGTAAGAACGGTTCTTGCTAAGCCCGTAGCAGCCACGTAAAACTTGCAACAACAAAGTAGAGGACGTCTAACTTGTTTTTGTAGGGCATGTTGTGATGTGATATGGTCAAGACGTGATGCTATATTTTATTGTATGAGATGATCATGTTTTGTAACCGAAGTTATCGGCAACTGGCAGGAGCCATGTGGTTGTCGCTTTATTGTATGAAATGCAAACGCCCTGTAATTGCTTTACTTTATCACTAAGCGGTAGCGATAGTCGTAGAAGGAATAGTTGGCGAGACGACAACGATGCTACGATGAAGATCAAGGTGTCGCGCCGGTGACGATGGTGATCATGATGGTGCTTCGGAGATGGAGATCACAAGCACAAGATGATGATGGCCATATCATATCACTTATATTGATTGCATGTGATGTTTATCCTTTATGCATCTTATCTTGCTTTGATTGACGGTAGCATTTTAAGATGATCTCTCACTAAAATTATCAAGAAGTGTTCTCCCTGAGTATGCACCGTTGCCAAAGTTCGTCGTGACCAGACACCACGTGATGATCGGGTGTGATAAGCTCTACGTCCATCTACAACGGGTGCAAGCCAGTTTTGCACACGCGGAATACTCACGTTAAACTTGACGAGCCTAGCATATACAGATATGGCCTCGGAACACGGAGACCGAAAGGTCGAGCGTGAATCATATAGTAGATATGATCAACATAGTGATGTTCACCATTGAAAACTACTCCATCTCATGTGATGATCGATTATGGTTTAGTTGATTTGGATCACGTGATCGCTTAGATGACTAGAGAGATGTCTGTCTAAGTGGGAGTTCTTAAATATTATGATTAATTGAACTTGAATTTATCATGAACTTAGTCCTGGTAGTATTTTGCAAATTGTGTTATAGATCAATAGCTCGCGTTGTTGCTTCCCTATGTTTTTGCTTCCCTATGTTTTTTGATATGTTCCTAGAGAAAATTGTGTTGAAAGATGTTAGTAGCAATGATGCGGATTGGATCCGTGATCTGAGGTTTATCCTCATTGCTGCACAGAAGAATTATGTCCTTGATGCACCGCTAGGTGACAAACCTATTGCAGGAGCAGATGCAGACATTATGAACGTTTGGCTAGCTCAATATGATGACTACTTGATAGTTTTGTGCACCATGCTTTATGGCTTAGAATCGGGACTTCAAAGACATTTTGAATGTCATGGACCATATGAGATGTTCCAGGAATTGAAGTTAATATTTCAAGCAAATACCCGAGTTGAGAGATATGAAGTCTCCAACAAGTTCTATAGCTAAAAGATGGAGGAGAATCGCTCAACTAGTGAGCATGTGCTCAGATTGTCTGGGTACTTCAATCACTTGAATCAAGTGGGAGTTAATCTTCCAGATAAAAAGTGATTGACAGAATTCTCTAGTCACCATCACCAAGTTAGTAGAACTTCGTGATGAACTATAATATGCAAGGGATGACGAAAGTGATTCCCAAGCTCTTCGTGATGTTGAAATCGATGAAGGTAGAAATCAAGAAAGAGCATCAAGTGTTGATGATTGACAAGATCACTAGTTTCAAGAAAAGGGCAAAGGGAAAGAAAGGGAACTTCAACTAGAATGACAAGCAAGTTGTCACTCCCGCGAAGAAGCCCAAAGCTGGACCAAAGCCTGAAACTAAGTGATTATACTTCAAAGGAAATGGTCACTAGAAGCGGAAATGCCTTGAATATTTGGTGGATAAGAAGGATGGCAAAGTGAACAAGGGTATATTTGATATACATGTTATTGATGTGTACCTTACTAGTGTTTGTAGTAACCCCTGAGTATTTGATACTTGTTTGGTTGCTAAGATTAGTAACTCGAAACAGGAGTTACAGAATAAACAGAAACTAATTGAGGGTGAAGTGATGATGTGTGTTGGAAGTGGTTCCAAGATTGATATGATCATCATCGCACACTCCCTATACTTTCGGGATTAGTGTTGAACCTAAATAAATGTTATTTGGCGTTTGCGTTGAGCATGAATATGATTTGATCATGTTTATTGCAATACGGTTATTCATTTAAAGTCAGAGAATAATTGTTGTTCTGTTTACATGAATAAAACCTTCAATGGTCATACACCCAATGAAAATAGTTTGTTGGATCTCGATCATAGTGATACACATATTCATAATATTGATGCCAAAAGATGCAAAGTTAATAATGATAGTGCAACTTATTTGTGGCACTGCCGTTTGGGTCATATCGGTGTAAAAAGCGCATGAAGAAACTCCATAAAGATGGATTTTCGGAATCACTTGGTTATGAATCATTTGATGCTTGCGAACCGTGCCTTTTGGGCAAGATGACTAAAACTCCGTTCTCCGGAACAATGGAACAAGCTACTGACTTATTGGAAATAATACATATCGATGTATGCAATCCAATGAGTGTTGATGCTCGTGGCAAGTATCATTATTTTCTGACCTTCACAAGATGATTTGAGCAGATATGGGTATATCTACTTGATGGAACATAAGTCTGAAATAGTTGAAAGGTTCAAAGAATTTCAGAGTGAAGTGGAAAAATCATCATAACAAGAAAATAAAGTTTCTGCGATCTGATCGCGGAGACGAATATTTGAGTTACGAGTTTGGTCTTCAATTAAAACAATGTGGAATAGTTTCACAGCTCACGCCACCTGGAACACCACAACGTTATGGTGTGTCCGAACATCGTAACCGCACTTTATTGGATATGGTGCGATCTATGATGTCTCTTATTGATTTACCATTATCGTTTTGGGGTTATGCATTAGAGACAGCTGCATTCACGTTAAAAGGGCACCATCTAAATCCGTTGAGACGACATCGTATGAACTATGGTTTATAAGTAAACCTAAGCTGTCGTTTCTTAAAGCTTGGAGTTGCGATGCTTATATGAAAAAGGTTTTCAACCTGATAAGCTCGAACCCAAATCGGAGAAGTGCATCTTCATAGAATACCCAAAGGAAACTGTTGGGTACTCCTTCTATCACAAATCCAAAGGCAAAACATTCGTTTCTTAGAATGGATCCTTTCTAGAGAAGGAGTTTCTCTCGAAAGAAGTGAGTGGGAGGAAAGTAGAACTTGATGAGGTAACTGTACCTGCTCCCTTATTTGGAAGTAGTTCATCACAGAAATCTGTTCCCGTGACTACTACACCAATTAGTGAGGAAGTTAATGATGATGATCATGAAACTTCAGATTAAGTTACTACAGAACCTCGTAGGTCTTCCATAGTAAGATCCACACCAGAGTGGTACGGTAATCCTGTTCTGGAAGTTATGTTACTAGACCATGACGAACCTACGAACTATGAAGAAGCGATGGTGAGCCTAGATTCCGCAAAATGGCTTGAGGCCATAAAATCTGAGATATGATCCATGTATGAGAACAAAGTATGGACTTTGATTAAGTTGCTCGATGATCAGCAAGCCATGTTAAATAAATGGATCTTCAAGAGGAAGACGGACATTGATAGTAGTGTTACTATCTACTAAGCTCGACTTGTTGCGGAATGTTTTCAACAAGTTCAAGGTGTTGAATACGATGAGATTTTCTCACTCGTATCGAAGCTTAAGTCTGTCTGAATCATGTTAGCAATTGCCACATTTTATGAAATCTGGCAAATGGATGTCAAAACTGCATTCCTTAATGGATTTATTAAAGAAGAGTTGTATATGATGCAAACAGAAAGTTTTTTGTCAATCCTAAAGATGCTAACAAAGTGTGCAAGCTCCAACAATCCATCAATGGACTGGTGCAAGCATCTCGGAGTTGGAATATACGCTTTGATGAGTTGATCAAAGCATATGGTTTTATACAGACTTTTGAAGAAGCCTGTATTTACAAGAAAGTGAGTGGGAGCTCTGTAGCATTTCTAATATTATATGTGGATGACATATTGTTAATTGGAAATGATATGGAAATTCTGGATAGCATGAAAGGATACTTGAATAAGAGTTTTTCAAAGCAAGACCTCGGTGAAGCTGCTTACACATTGAGCATCAAGATCTATATAGATAGATCAAGACGCTTGATAAGATTTTTCAATGAGTACATACCTTGATAAATTTTTGAAATAGTTCAAAATGGAACAGTCAAAAAAGGAGTTCTTGCCTGTGTTACAAGGTGTGAAGTTGAGTAAGACTCAAGACCCGACCATTGCAGAAAATAGAAAGAGAATGAAAAGTCATTCCCTATGCCTCAGTCATAGGTTCTATAAAGTATGCTATGCTGTGAACCAGACCTGTTGTATACCTTGCTCTGTGTTTGGCAAAGGAATAGAATTTTGATCTAATAAGTAGATCACTGGACATGGGTCAAGAATATCCTTAGTGAGGACTAAGGGGATGTTTCTCGATTATGGAGGTGATAAAAGAGCCCGTCGTTAAAGTTACAATGATGCAAGCTTTTACACCAATCGAGATGACTCTAAGTCTCAATCTGGATACATATTGAAAGTGGGAGCAATTAGCTAGAGTAGCTCCGTGCAGAGCATTGTGGACATAGAATATTTGCGAAATACATACGGCTCTGAATATGACAGACCCGTTGACTAAGCTTCTCTCACGAGCAAAACATGATCATACCTTAGTACTCTTTTGGGTATTAATCACATAGCAATGTGAACTAGATTATTGACTCTAGTAAACCCTTTGGGTGTTGATCACATGACGATGTGAACTATGGGTATTAATCACATGCAGATGTGAATATTGGTGTTAAATCACATAGTGATGTGAACTAGATTATTGACTCTAGTGCAAGTGGGAGACTGAAGGAAATATGCCCTAGAGGCAATAATAAAGTTATTATTTATTTCCTCATATCATGATAAATGTTTATTATTCATGCTAGAATTGTATTAACCGGAAACATGATACATGTGTGAATACATAGACAAACATATAGTCACTAGTATGCCTCTACTTGACTAGCTCATTAATCAAAGATGGTTATGTTTCCTAACCATAGACATGTGTTGTCATTTGATTAATGGGATCACATCATTAGAAGAATGATGTGATTGACATGACCCATTCCGTTAGCCTAGCACTTGATTGTTTAGTATATTGCTATTGCTTTCTTCATGACTTATACATGTTCCTGTAACTATGAGAATTATGCAACTCCCGTTTACCGGAGGAACACTTTGGGCACTACCAAACGTCACAATGTAACTGGGTGATTATAAAGGAGTACTACAGGTGTCTCCGAATGTACATGTTGA
Organism: Triticum dicoccoides; assembly: GCF_002162155.2. Lineage (NCBI taxonomy): Eukaryota > Viridiplantae > Streptophyta > Magnoliopsida > Poales > Poaceae > Triticum > Triticum dicoccoides. The sequence continues at coordinate 756,050,775 of NC_041385.1, forward strand.
GTTGGCGTATTTAGAGATTAGGTTTTGTCACTCCGATTGTCGGAGAGGTCTCTCTGGGCCCTCTCGGTAATGCACATCATTATAAGCCTTGCAAGCAATGTGACCAAATGAGTTGGTTACGGGATGATGCATTCCGGAACGAGTAAAGAGACTTGCTGGTAACGAGATTGAACTAGGTATTGGATACCGACGATCGAATCTTGGGCAAGTAACATACCGATGACAAAGGGAACAAAGTATGTTGTTATGCGGTTTGACCGATAAAGATCTTCATAGAATATGTAGGAGCCAATATGGGCATCCAGGTTCCGCTATTGGTTATTGACCAAGAATATTTCTAGGTCATGTCTACATAGTTCTCGAACCCGTAGGGTCCGCACGCTTAAGGTTTCGATGACAGTTATATTATGAGTTTATGAGTTTTGATGTATCGAAGGAGTTCGGAGTCCCGGATGAGATCGGGGACATGACGAGGAGTCTCGAAATGATTGAGACGTAAAGATCAATATATTGGACGACTATATTCGGAGTTCGGAAAGGGTCCGAGTGATTCGGGTATTTTTCGGAGTACCGGAGAGTTACGGGAATTCGCCGGGGAGTATATGGGCCTTATTGGCCCATACGGGAATAGAGGAAAGAGGCCGAAAGGAAGGAGGCGCGCAGCCCCCCTCTGGTCCGAATTGGACAAGGGGTGCGGACCCCCTTTCCTTCCTCCTCTCCCCCTCTTCCCCCCTTCTCCTACTCCAACAAGGAAGGAGGGAGTCCTACTCCCAGTGGGAGTAGGACTCCCCTTGGCGCGCCCCCTCCTAGGGCCGGCCTCCTCCCCCCTTGCTCCTTTATATACGGGGGCAGGGGGGCACCTCTAGGCACAACACAAGTTGATCTACGGATCGTTCCTTAGCCGTGTGCGGTGCCCCCCTCCACCATATTCCACCTCGGTCTTATCGTCGCGGAATTTAGGCGAAGCCCTACGCCGGTAGAACATCATCATCGTCACCACGCCGTCGTGCTGACGGAACTCATCCCCGACACCCTGCTGGATCGGAGTCCGGGGATCGTCATCGAGCTGAACGTGTGCTGAACTTGGAGGTGCCGTACGTTCGGTACTTGGATCGGTCGGATCATGAAGACGTACGACTACATCAACCGCGTTGTCATAACGCTTCCGCTTACGGTCTACGAGGGTACGTGGACAACACTCTCCCCTTTCGTTGCTATGTCATCACCATGATCTTGCGTGTGCGTAGGAATTTTTTTGAAATTACTACGTTCCCCAACAGTGACGTCCTCACAGTAGAACCAGGTCGACTGCCAGCCTCTAACAGATTCAGGGAGAGTCATGGCGGGAAAGGCACTCCTATGCCTCTTTTGGATACCTAAACCCCCACACATCTGGATGACGTGGGTTTTCGAGTCACTCGACTTTGCCTTTTTACCGACTGGGAGCGAATGGTGAAGATATGTTTGAAAAGAACCCAGTGCGGTCGACAACCTAAGAAGTTCTCGCACATCGATACAAACGCAGCTAAATACATGATGGTGTTGGGAGAAAAATGGTGGAGCTGAGCGCCAAAGAAGTTCAAAAATCCCCGGAAGAAGGGATGCGGAGGGAGTGAGAAACCTTGGTTGACGTGAGTGGTGAGCAGAACACACTCACCCGGTCGAGGTTGTGGTTCCGTCTCCCCCTTCAGTAGCCTCGCCCCTCCCTTGGCAATCAGTCCGGACTCCTCTGTTGGAGAACGTAGTAATTTCAAAAAATTTCCTACGCACACGCAAGATCATGGTGATGCATAGCAACGAGAGGGGAGAGTGTTCGTCCATGTACCCTCGTAGACCGTAAGCGGAAGCGTTATGACAACGCGGTTGATGTAGTCGTACGTCTTCACGATCCGACCGATCCATGCACCGAACGTACGACACCTCCGAGTTCAGCACACGTTCAGCTCGATGACGATCCCTGGGCTCCGATCCAGCAAAGCTTCGGGGCTGAGTTCCATCAGCACAACGGCGTGGTGACGATGATGATGTTCTACCGGCGCAGGGCTTCGCCTAAACTCCGCGGCGATATGACCGAGGTGGAATATGGTGGAGGGGGGCACCGCACACGGCTAAGGAACGATCCGTAGATCAACTTGTGTGTCTATGGGGTGCCCCCTGCCCCCGTATATAAAGGAGGGAGGGGGAGGCGGGCCGGCCCCTTTGGGCGCGCCAAGGGAGGAGGAATCCTCCTCCTAGTAGGAGTAGGACTCCTCCTTTCCTACTCCTACTAGGAGGGGGAAGGAAGGGGGAGAGGGGGAAGGAAGGGGGAGAGGGGGAAGGAAAGAGGGGGGGTGCCGCCCCCCTCCTAGTCCAATTCGGACCAGAGGGTGGAGGGGGCGCGCGGCCCATGCTGGCCGCCCCTCTCTCCTTTCCCCTAAGGCCCATAAGGCCCAATACTCTCCCGGGGGGTTCCGGTAACCCCCCCGGCACTCCGGTTTTCTCCGAAATCACCCAGAACACTTCCGGTTTCCGAATATAGTCGTCCAATATATCAATATTTATGTCTCGACCATTTCGAGACTCCTCGTCATGTCCGTGATCACATCCGGGACTCCAAACAAGCTTCAGTACTTCAAAACTTATGAACTCATAATAAAACTGTCATCGTAACGTTAAGCGTGCGGACCCTACGGGTTCGAGAACTATGTAGACATGACCTAGAACCATTCTCGGTCAATAACCAATAGCGGGACCTGGATGCCATATTGGTTCCTACATATTCTACGAAGATCTTTATCGGTCAAACCGCATAACAACATACGTTGTTCCCTTTGTCATCAGTATGTTACTTGCCTGAGATTTGATCGTAGGTATCCAATACCTAGTTCAATCTCGTTACCGGCAAGTCTCTTTACTCGTTTTGTAACACATCATCTTATAACTAACTCATTAGTTACAATGCTTGCAAGGCTTAGGTGATGAGTATTACCGAGAGGGCCCAGAGATACCTCTCCGACAATCGGAGTGACAAAACCTAATCTCAAAATACGCCAACCCAACATGTACCTTTGGAGACACCTGAAGTACTCCTTTATAATCACCCAGTTACGTTGTGACATTTGGTAGCACACAAAGTGTTCTTCCGGTAAACGGGAGTTGCAAAATCTCATAGTTGCAGGAAGTTTGTATAAGTCATGAAGAAAGCAATAGCAATATACTAAACGATCAGGTGCTAGGCTAACGGAATGGGTCATGTCAATCACATTATTCTCCTAATGATGTGATCCCATTAATCAAATGACAACACATGTCTATGGTTAGGAAACATAACCATCTTTGATTAATGAGCTAGTCAAGTAGAGGCATACTAGTGACTACATGTTTGTCTATGTATTCACACATGTATCATGTTTCCTGTTAATACAATTCTAGCATGAATAATAAACATTTATCATGAAATAAGGAAATAAATAATAACTTTATTATTGCCTCTAGGACATATTTCCTTCAGTCTCCCACTTGCACTAGAGTCAATAATCTAGTTCACATCGCTATGTGATTTAACACCAATATTCACATCTGCATGTGATTAATACCCATAGTTCACATCATCATGTGATCAACACCCAAAGGGTTTACTAGAGTCAATAATCTACTTCACATCGCTATGTGATTAACACCCAAAGGGTTTACTAGAGTCAATAATCTAGTTCACATCACTATGTGATTAACACCCAAAAGAGTACTAAGGTATGATCATGTTTTGCTCGTGAGAGAAGCTTAGTCAACGGGTCTGTCATATTCAGAGCCGTATGTATTTCGCAAATATTCTATGTCCAAAATGCTCTGCATGGAGCTACTCTAGCTAATTTCTCCCACTTTCAATATGTATCCAGATTGAGACTTAGAGTCATCTGGATCCGTGTAAAAGATTGCACCAATGTAACTCTTTACGACGGGCTCTTTTAGCACCTCCATAATCGAGAAATATTCCCTTAGTTCTTCACTAAGGATATTCTTGACCACTGTCCAGTGATCTACTCTTAGATCAAAATTGTATTCCTTTGCCAAACTCAGAGCTAGGTATACAATATGTCTGGTTCACAGCATAGCATACTTTATAGAACCTATGACTGAGGCATAGGGAATGACTTTTCATTCTCTTTCTATTTTCTGCCATGGTCGGGTCTTGAGTCTTACTCAACTTCACACTTGCAACATAGGCAAGAACTCCTTCTTTGGCTGTTCCATTTTGAACTATTTCAAAAATTTATCAAGGTATGTACTCATTGAAAAATCTTATCAAGCGTCTTGATCTATCTATATAGATCTTGATGCTCAATTTGTAAGCAGCTTCACCGAGGTCTTGCTTTGAAAAACTCTTATTCAAGTATCCTTTCATGCTATCTAGAATTTCCATATCATTTCCAATTAACAATATGTCATCCACATATAATATTAGAAATGCTACAGAGCTCCCACTCACTTTCTTTTAAATACAGGCTTCTTCAAAAGTCTATATAAAACCATATGCTTTGATCAACTCATCAAAGCGTATATTCCAACTCCGAGATGCTTGCACCAGTCCATTGATGGATTGCTGGAGCTTGCACACTTTGTTAGCATCTTTAGGATTGACAAAAACTTTCTGGTTGCATCATATACAACTCTTCTTTAATAAATCCATTAAGGAATGCAGTTTTGACATCCATTTGCCAGATTTCATAAAATGTGGCAATTGCTAACATGATTCAGACAAACTTAAGCTTCGATACGAGTGAGAAAATCTCATCGTATTCAACACCTTGAACTTGTTGAAAAAATTTCGCAACAAGTCGAGCTTAGTAGATAGTAACACTACTATCAATGTCCGTCTTCCTCTTGAAGATCCATTTATTTAACATGGCTTGCTGATCATCGAGCAAGTCAATCAAAGTCCATACTTTGTTCTCATACATGGATCATATCTCAGATTTTATGGCCTCAAGCCATTTCGTGGAATCTGGGCTCATCATCGCTTCCTCATAGTTCGTAGGTTCATCATGGTCTAGTAACATGACTTCCAGAACAGGATTACCGTACCACTCTGGTGCGGATCTTACTCTGGAAGACCTACGAGGTTCCGTAGTAACTTAATCTGAAGTTTCATGATCATCATCATTAACTTCCTCACTAATTGGTGTAGTATTCACAGGAACAGATTTCTGTGATGAACTACTTTCCAATAAGGGAGCAGGTACTGTTACCTCATCAAGTTCTACTTTCCTCCCACTCACTTCTTTCGAGAGAAACTCCTTCTCTAGAAAGTGTCCATTCTTAGCAACGAATAACTTGCCTTCGGATCTGTGATAGAAGGTGTACCCAACAGTTTCCTTTGGGTATTCTATGAAGACGCACTTCTCCGATTTGGGTTCGAGCTTATTCTGGTTGAAGTTTCTTCACATAAGCATCACAGCCCCAAACTTTAAGAAATGACAACTTTGGTTTCTTGCCAAACCACAGTTCATATGCTGCCGTATCAACGGATTTAGATGGTGCCCTTTTAACGTGAATGCAGCTGTCTCTAATGCACAACCCCAAAACGATAGTGGTAAAACCGATAAGAGACATCATAGATCGTACTATATCCAATAAAGTGCGGTTACGACGTTCGGACACACCATAACGTTGTGGTGTTCCAGGTGGCGTGAGCTGTGAAACTATTCCACATTGTTTTAACTGAAGACCAAACTCGTAACTCAAATATTCGTCTCCACGATCAGATCGTAGAAACTTTATTTTCTTGTTACGATGATTTTTCCACTTCACTCTGAAATTCTTTGAACCTTTCAATTATTTCAGACTTATGTTTCATCAAGTAGATATACCCATATCTGCTCAAATCATTTTGTGAAGGTCAGAAAATAATGATACTTGCCACGAGCATCAACACTCATTGGATCGCATACATCGGTATGTATTATTTCCAATAAGTCAGTAGCTTGTTCCATTGTTCCGGAGAATGTAGTTTTTAGTCATCTTGCCCAAAAGGCACAATTCGCAAGCATCAAATGATTCATAACCAAGTGATTCCGAAAATCCACCTTTATGGAGTTTCTTCATGCGCTTTACACCAATATGACCCAAACGGCAGTGCCACAAATAAGTTGCACTATCATTATCAACTTTGCATCTTTTGGCATCAATATTATGAATATGTGTATCACTACGACCGAGATCCAACAAACTATTTTCATTGGGTGTAGGACCATCAAAGGTTTTATTCATTTAAACAGAACAACAATTATTCTCTGATTTTAAATGAATAACGTATTGCAATAAACATGATCAAATCATATTCTTGCTCAACGCAAACACCAAATAACATTTATTTAGGTTCAACACTAATCTCGAAAGTATAGGGAGTGTGCGATGATGATCATATCAATCTTGGAACCACTTCCAACATACATCGTCACTTCTCCCTCAACTAGTTTCTGTTTATTCTGTAACTCCTGTTTCGAGTTACTAATCTTAGCAACTAAACAAGTATCAAATACTCAGGGGTTACTATAAACACTAGTAAGGTACACATCAATAACATGTATATCAAATATACCCTTGTTCACTTTGCCATCCTTCTTATCCGCCAAATATTCAAGGCATTTCGCTTCTAGTGACCATTTCCTTTGCAGTGTAAGCACTCAGTTTCAGGCTTTGGTTCAGCTTTGGGCTTCTTCATGGGAGTGACAACTTGCTTGTCATTCTACTTGAAGTTCCCTTTCTATCCCTTTGCCCTTTTCTTGAAACTAGTGGTCTTGTCAATCATCAACACTTGATGCTCTTTCTTGATTTCTACCTTCATCGATTTCAGCATTACGAAGAGCTTGGGAATCATTTTCGTCATCCCTTGCATTATAGTTCATCACGAAGTTCTACTAACTTGGTGGTGGTGACTAGAGAATTCTGTCAATCACTATCTTATCTGGAAGATTAACTCCCACTTGATTCAAGCAATTGTAGTACCCAGACAATCTGAGCACATGCTCACTAGTTGAGTGATTCTCCTCCATCTTTTAGCTATAGAACTTGTTGGAGACTTCATATCTCTCAACTCGGGTATTTGCTTGAAATATTAACTTCAACTCCTGGAACATCTCATATGGTCCATGACGTTCAAAACGTCTTTGAAGTCCCGATTCTAAGCCGTTAAGCATGGTGCACTAAACTATCAAGTAGTCATCATATTGAGCTAGCCAAACGTTCATAACGTCTGCATCTGCTCCTGCAATAGGTCTGTCACCTAGCGGTGCATTAAGGACATAATTCTTCTATGCAGCAATGAGGATAAACCTCAGATCACGGATCCAATCCGTATCATTGCTACTAACATCTTTCAACACAATTTTCTCTAGGAACATATCAAAATAAACATATGGAACCAACAACGCAAGCTATTGATCTACAACATAATTTGCAAAATACTACCAGGACTAAGTTCATGATAAATTTAAGTTCAATTAATCATATTACTAAAGAACTCCCACTTAGATAGACATCCCTCTAATCCTCTAAGTGATTACGTGATCCATATCAACTACACAATGTCCGATCATCACATGAGATGGAGTAGTTTTAACGGTGAACATCACTATGTTGATCATATCTACTATATGATTCACGCTCGACCTTTCGGTCTCCGTGTTCCGAGGCCATATCTGCATATGCTAGGCTCGTCAAGTTTAACCTGAGTATTCCGCGTGTGCAAAACTGTCTTGCACCCGTTGTAGATGGACGTAGAGCTTATCACACCCGATCATCACGTGGTGTCTGGGCACGACGAACTTTGGCAACGGTGCATACTCAGGGAGAACACTTCTTGATAATTTTAGTGAGAGATCATCTTAAAATGCTACCGTCAATCAAAGCAAGATAAGATGCATAAAGGATAAACATCACATGCAATCAATATAAGTGATATGATATGTCCATCATCATCTTGTGCTTGTGATCTCCATCTCCGAAGCACCGTCGTGATCACCATTGTCACCGGCGCAACACCTTGATCTCCATCGTAGCATCGTTGTCATTACGCCATCTATTGCTTCTACGACTATTGCTACCGCTTAGTGATAAAGTAAAGCAATTACAGGGCGTTTGCATTTCATACAATAAAGCGACAACCATATGAATCCTGCCAGTTGCCGATAACTTCGGTTACAAAACATGATCATCTCATACAATAAAATATAGCATCACGTCTTGACCATATCACATCACAACATGCCCTGCAAAAACAAGTTAGACGTCCTCTACTTTGTTGTTGCAAATTTTACGTGGCTGCTACGGGCTTAGCAAGAACCGTTCTTACCTACGCATCAAAAACCACAACGATAGTTTGTCAAGTTGGTGCTGTTTTAACCTTCGCAAGGACCGGGCGTAGCCACACTCGATTCAGCTAAAGTGAGAGAGACAGACACCCGCCAGCCACCTTTAAGCACGAGTGCTTGTAACGGTGAAACCAGTCTCGCGTAAGTGTACGCGTAATGTCGGTCCGGGCCGCTTCATCTCACAATACCGCCGAACCAAAGTATGACATGCTGGTAAGCAATATGACTTGTATCGCCCACAACTCACTTGTGTTCTACTCGTGCATATAACATCAACGCATAAAACCTAGGCTCGGATGCCACTGTTGGAGAACATAGTAATTTCAAAAAATTTCCTACGCACACACAAGATCATGGTGATGCATAGCAACGAGAGGGGAGAGTGTTCGTCCATGTACCCTCGTAGACCGTAAGAGGAAGCGTTATGACAACGCGGTTGATGTAGTCGTACGTCTTCATGATCCGACCGATCCAAGCACCGAACGTACGACACCTCCGAGTTCATCACACGTTCAGCTCGATGACGATCCCCGGGCTCCGATCCAGCAAAGCTTCGGGGATGAGTTCCGTCAGCACGACGGCGTGGTGACGATGATGATGTTCTACCGGTGCAGGGCTTCGCCTAAACTCCGCGATGATATGACCGAGGTGGAATATGGTGGAGGGGGGCACCGCACACGGCTAAGGAACGATCCATAGATCAACTTGTGTGTCTATGGGGTGCCCCCTGCCCCCGTATATAAAGGACGGAGGGGGAGGCCGGCCGGCCCCTTTGGGCGCGCCAAGGGAGGAGGAATCCTCCTCCTAGTAGGAGTAGGACTCCTCCTTTCCTACTCCTACTAGGAGGGGAAGGAAGGGGGAGAGGGGGAAGGAAAGAGGGGGGGCGCCGCCCCCCCTCCTAGTCCAATTCGTACCAGAGGGTGGAGGGGCGCGCGGCCCATGCTGGCCGCCCCTCTATCCTTTCCCCTAAGGCCCATAAGGCCCAATACTCTCCCGGGGGGTTCCGGTAACCCCCCCGGCACTTCGGTTTTCTCCGAAATCACCCGGAACACTTCCGGTGTCCGAATATAGTCGTCCAATATATCAATCTTTATGTCTCGACCATTTCGAGACTCCTCGTCATGTCCGCGATCACATCCGGGACTCCGAACAAACTTCAGTACATCAAAACTTATAAACTCATAATAAAACTGTCATCGTAACGTTAAGCGTGCGGACCCTACGGGTTCGAGAACTATGTAGACATGACCTAGAACCATTCTCGGTCAATAACCAATAGCGGGACCTAGATGCCCATATTGGTTCCTACATATTCTACGAAGATCTTTATCGGTCAAACCGCATAACAACATACGTTGTTCCCTTTGTCATCGGTATGTTACTTGCTAGAGATTTGATCGTCGGTATCCAATACCTAGTTCAATATCGTTACCGGCAAGTCTCTTTACTCGTTATGTAACACATCATCTTATAACTGACTCATTAGTTACAATGCTTGCAAGGCTTAGGTGATGAGTATTACCGAGAGGGCCCAGAGATACCTCTCCGACAATCGGAGTGACAAAACCTAATCTCGAAATACGCCAACCCAACATGTACCTTTGGAGACACCTGAAGTACTCCTTTATAATCACCCATTTACGTTGTAACGTTTGGTAGCACACAAAGTGTTCTTCCGGTAAACGGGAGTTGCACAATCTCATAGTTGCAGGAACTTTGTATAAGTCATGAAAAAAGCAATAGCAATATACTAAACGATCAAGTGCTAGGCTAACGGAATGGGTCATGTCAATCACATTATTCTCCTAATGATGTGATCCCATTAATCAAATGACAACACATGTCTATGGTTAGGAAACATAACCATCTTTGATTAATGAGCTAGTCAAGTAGAGGCATACTAGTGACTATATGTTTGTCTATGTATTCACACATGTATCATGTTTCCAGTTAATACAATTCTAGCATGAATAATAAACATTTATCATGAAATAAGGAAATAAATAATAACTTTATTATTGCCTCTAGGGCATATTTCCTTCATCCACTAGTTCGGCCAGATCCTCCTGCCAGACCAAAGAACGGATCGAATCACCCTGGATCTAGCCCGGCGGCAGCCCCGCACGCGACAACGACCCACGGTACTACTTCTTGCCTTTCGCGGCCCCCGTCGCCTTCTTAGTGCGCTCTAGTGCCGCCGTCTTGTCCTTCACCATGGCGGGGGAGCAGCGGCGTCGAGAGCGGAGGTGCTGGGCGCGGTGGAGAAGCGGAGGAGAAAGAAGGGAGAACAGGCATGCACAGTGCAAGCGCCTCGGCCCCGTCACCTTATAAAGGGTCACTTCTGAGTGACTGACGCGTGGGACCAGGCAATCCCGTCAAATCCCAAAACAGTTGCACGCAGCGTACGTGGCGAAAAAGGCGGCACGGTAATCAAGGCATCACTGCTTATCCGGACCGCCCGTTTCGGCACTCTCCGGCCCACGCGCTTCCCCGAAATTTCATATCCCATGAAATCCGGGATACACTGCACACAATCGCGCCCAAAATCTCACACTCTAACACCGCACTTGATGCATGAGGTCACCAGTTCAGTCGACAGCTCACTGAATGGATCAAGGTGACTGAGTCAACACTGAAGTACCAACGCGGGCGTTCAGTCTTGCAGAAAACACCCGTGAAGACACGAAGCTCAGAGCAGGTCCAACTTTGACCTACTTTCCACTCACACCTTAATCCATTCGGGGGCTACTAATGAGGATACAGACCTGGGGTAGGGTCATAGGCCTAACCTATACATCCTACCTAAGGTCACTACCCTGGAAGATAAAAGGACTAAGAGACAACAGGAGAGCGCCAGTCGAACACGTCGAGTGCAATCCACTCGACGGCCACATCACTCGGAGGTCCTCCTTCCTACCGTCACTCGACCATATGGAGAGTCACTCGACCTATCGAAGACCAGGAGTCAGAAGGGCCCGCAACAGTCGGACGTTCACCCCTTAGTCTTTATAAGCATTAACAACACTTAAGGCTGGCGTTACCAGTAACGCCCCTTGGTTTATGTACATTAATCCCCTTGTAATGGAGGTGGGCGGGGTTCCTGGCGCACTCTATATAAGCCACCCCCTCCTCTGGGACAAGGGTTCGCACCCCCTGTAATATCACACACATAATCCAATCGACCGCCTCCGGGCACCGAGACGTAGGGTTGTTACTTCCACTTTGAAGGGCTTGAACTCATAAATCCCGTGTGTACACCTTCACCATAGCTGAGATCTTGCCTCTCCATACCTACCCCCCTCTCTACTGTCAGTCTTAGGACCACGACACTCGTTGCTTGGCACGCCTCGCCAAAAACGATGCCAGAAGCCTTCACTAGCCAGCAACCACTTCTGGAGGCTGGCTAGTGAAGATTCAGGTAGCAATTTTTACGAGGTTGGTGTTGATTTAGGTACGGATTGCAGTTTCATATCTTCATATACATGTCCTGTTTGTAAATCTGGAGGAAAATCTCATGATATTGATACACAAAGCCGAATCAGGCGGGTGAATCATAGAATTAAAAAGAAAATGAATCAATATGTTTAGAGTTTGCTCCTAAAACATGAGGGTGATGTTGATAAGGGAATAAATGATAAAAACTAGACAAATTGTCGTGGAGTTTTTAATCACGTTGACTCACCTAGTTGGGAGGATTATCATAGGAATGACATAGACATGGCATTGATAAAAATTAAACCTAGAAATCCAATAATCTGGGATTATGCAAGATTTCCTGAATATCTAAGTGATATTGAGATTGATGAGATCAATTCAGTTAAAGAAGGAATGGATAGCATTCTTGGGGAGAATAATGAGGTGGAAATGATTAATAAGTAGTCAACTTGGATATACCTGAGTATTTTATGCTAGAGGAAGTGGCTGAGGAAGTACAAAGGAGAGGGAGAATGCAGATATGTGGGGAGGAAAACAAAGGGGAGAACAGAGGAGATCACTACAAGCAGGGATGGTTTGAAAAGTTGGGCCCTATAGCTTCTAGGCCCACTGAGGTGGGTAGTTTTGGTGGCCTAAGAAAGAGAGCTGAGGGAGTGGCCACATATAAAGGAGGCATCCCCCCTCTCGTTCCAGAACCAGATTTCCTCCACTCCCCAAACCCTAAAAAAGTCAAGGCGGCGACTAGCTTGGGAACAAGATCTGTGGAGGAAGAAGAATTCTGGGGAGAAGAAGAGATCATGGCAGGTAGACAGGTGAGCTGGAGACCAAGACCAGGGAGAGGAACATGCTTCGGTGGGAAAGGTAACTATTATGGCAAACCTAACATTTCTGATAGAGGGTTCAGTAGGCAGGTTGTAAGAGATCAAGACAGCTTTGATTGGAGAAAAAGAGATGGGAATTACATAGGGGGACCTGCGACTAATAGCAGTGGTTCTGGGGGAGAAGGGACCTCGATGGGAAATGGTAGAGATCTTGATGGCAAGACAAGAAGATTCAGCTTAGTCAGATTTGGCGGACAGCAAGAAAGAGCTTAGGTTGGAAATGATGAGATGGGGTCTGGTACTGATTTTGTGGTTACTAACCCCAACATTTAGCAGATGGGGATATATGGGGGCAAGTACAAATGGCAGGTGGATTTCCTATGTTGAACAACTCCAACTCCTCTTAGTTGCACTACAAAAAAAGACACATCCGTGACATTTTGGGCCGAACGAAAAAATTATGTCATACTTATGACACTTCTATGACGATAATTGTAGCAAAACCCGGTATCATCATAGATGTGGTGAGATCCTACTTCTATGACAAAAAATCATGACAGAAAATGGGCTTTTTGTCCTGGGCAGGCCGGAGACGCAGCTGTATGACATTCTTTGAGCCGTCCATGACGGAAAAAACCATGGTAGAAGCGAGGGCGAGGAAAATATCGGGGAGTTCCCGGTTACGGTGGGTGGTCGGGGGCCGAGCGATGCGTGTTTCCCTCGTACAGTACTCGTGTGGGTGCGAGGAGTTGGGCTCTAAGTGAACCCGAGCGAGGCGTCACCTTACTGAACCCGAGCGATTGCACTACGGGCTACGCGTTACTGAACCAGAGCGATCGAGTGATTCCTTCACTACTACTACTAACTAAAGCCGATCGATGCTACCTCTGGATGAACAGTGAGCGGTTCTGGGGGGGTTTGGATGAACAGTTCCTGGTGGGGGTGGATGAACAGGACCCCGTGGTTGTCTCCGGATGAACAGGATCCCGATTGATCGAGCCGGTTGGGCCTGGATGAACAGGACCCCGTGGACGGCTGGATGAACAAGACGACCCCGTGGAGGGCTAGTTGAACAGTAGCCGATGGAGGACTGGATGAACAGTAGCCGGTGGAGGGATGGATGAACAGTAGCCCGTGGAGAGGGCTGGTTGAACAGTAGCCGGTGGAGTAGCGCGCGGTGGAGGCTGGAGGAGGTCGACGGTGGATGAACAGTAGCCCGTGGAGGCTGGAGGAGGTCGACGGTGGAGATGAACAGTATCCCGTGGAGTCCTGTTTTGCGGTATGCCACACCCCTCCCGATGAACAGGACCCCCGTTTCGACCGTAGCGCTCCAACACAAGTTCGTTTCCTCTGTTTTGCGGTATGCCACACCCCTCCCAATCAACAGGACCCTGTTTCAACCGTAGGAGGTCCAACACAAGTCCGTTTCCTCCGTTTTGCGGTATGCCAGACCCCTCTCGATGAACAGGATCCTGTTTCGAACGTGGCCGGTCAAACACAAGGCCGTTTCCTCCGTTCTACGGTACGCTAGGCCTCATTTCCATCGGCTGTTCCGTTCGAGCCCTCCTAATGAACATGACGACGAATTTTGTTCAGACCCAGCCGGTTGGCTCCCCATGAACACGACGATGACATAGTTTCTCCGTTCCGACCCAGCCATGTACACGAGCCCTGGCCATACGTATGCGTGAGTAGGCGTTCGAGGCCCCGCCCATATGTACGTATGTGGCCGTATTTTCTTTCTTGCACCCTGGCCGCTGTACATACGTGTACATGCTACATGCGTGCCTCTAGTACGACATGTGCGTGCATCTATATCGACCAGTATGTACATACACATTCGCGACGAGAATGACAACACTACGTACGCTTCGACCAGGTGGGTCCAGACTGCCAGGCACTTCCTTGCGTGCGAAAATGTAGCTGGTGGGTCCGAGCAGTCGGGGGGGCGAATCTTTTTTTTGCCCCGACACACTTCCTTGCGTGCGAAGATGTAGCTGGTGGGTCCCAGCAGTCAGGGGGAAATGTTTTTTTGTGAAATACAGTGGCCCGTTTGGTGGGTCCCTGCTGTCAGGTGGAGGAATACTTATTTTGCGCGTAATAAGGAGGCACTTCCTTGCGGCTGCCATGGACCCAGCTGTCAGCCTCTCCATGTACAGTACTCTTCCGATGGAAGAGCGGTCGTTGACCACATTGACCACGCCACGCCGAGAGTACCACGGCGGTGGACGATGGCGAGGCCTAGGAAGGGGATGACGCAGAGCCGGGGAAGACGCGACAGTGGAAGCCCGCGCGGAGAGGAGTACGAGGGTTCACTGGTTCGGCTGCGGTGTGGGGCTGCCGTCGCCGCAGAATAACAGGGGGTGTGGGTGAGTAGAGGGATGGCCTAGCCAGCGGTGGGAGTAGTAGGGGGCGATGAGGCCTTCGCGGCATAAAAGTCGGCCACGGGAGGCAGGAGCACGCGGCACAACCGGTGCTGGTTTGGGCGGCTGAAGCAAGAAGACCAGAGGTTGAAGAAGCACTACGACCGTTGGATGGACATCGTACGGTCACTGGAGCTAGAATCGTTCATATTTACTAAGTTGACAAAGCCCTCCGTCCCCGCAACTTAGTAGGCCCACAAGTCAGCCTCCCACCAAGGTGGGTCCCAACTAGCAGGGGGAGTATTCATTTTTTTTCTGCGTAATAAGGAGGCACTTCCGGTGGGTTCGAGCTGACAGCGGGGGGGACGTTTTTTGCGAAATACGGTGGCCCGTCCGGAGGGTCCCAACAGTCAGAGGGGAAACGTTTTTTCACGAAATACGTTGGCCCGTCCGGTAGGTCCCCGCTGTCAGGTGGAGGAATCATTATTTTCCGCGTAATAAGGAGGCACTTCCTTGCTGCGGCCCTGGACCCAGCTGTCAGCCTCTCCACGTACAGTACACTTCTGATGGAAGTCATTCCTTGACCACGTTGACCACACCGCGTTCCGTCGCATGCATGCATCCATGGGCGTGGTGCATCCCCACTATCAGCCTCTCACGTACAATCATCTTCCGATTACTCTCGGTTGTTGACCATGTTGACCACACCGTGCCGAGCGCACCAAGGCTGGTGGACGACGGTGAGGCCCCAGACTGGAACGGCTCGGAGTTGGGGAAGACGAGGCAGTGGATTCGCAGATGGAGAGGAGTGGAAAACTTGACTGGTTCGGGTGTGCGGCAGCATAGCCGCGGTGCCGCCCACGGGAGATAGGAGCAAGAACAGAGGTTGAAGAAGGAACACGGCTATTGGATTAACATCCAACGGTCCAGCTGTTAGAATCAATTGTTGATTAACTTGACAAAGCCATGCGTACACGTCCACTTAGTAGGCCCACAAGTCAGCCACCAAATCTGACGGGTCCCAGCTGTCAACGGGAGGAATAATTTTTTTCGCATACCAAGGAGGCACTTCGTTTCATGTGAAGATACCGCCGGTGTGTCCCAGCTGTGAGGTGAAGGAAACATTTTTTCAGCTTAGTAAGGAGGAACTTTCCTTGTGTGCGACCATGGACCTCGTGGGTCCCAGCCCTCAGGCTCTCTACATACAGTCCTCTTCTGATGACTCTTGTTTGTTGACCACGCCGCACCAAGCGCAGCGAGGCGGTGGACGACGACGAGGCCCCGGACCAGAACGACTCGGAGATGGGAAGACACGGTAGTGGAGTCGTAGATTTAGAGGAGGAGAAGGGTTATAACTGGTTCTGGTGCGGCGTGGGTCTGCAGTCGGTGGAGAATAACAGGAGGTGTGGAGGGGTGGAGGGATAGCTTGGCCGGCAGTGGGGTAGCGCTTCACAGCGATGCATGGTAAGCAGAGCCGCTAGCCGCCTGAGGCCGGACCAGGCGGTCCCGGCGACGCTGGAGGAAGAAGACGAGAGATTGAAGGTGCATGCCGGCCGTTGGATATAAATCCAATGGCTGTGGATGTGATAATCATTTGTTGACCAAGTTGACAACGCCCTACGTAGGCTTCGACCTATTGGCCCACATGTCAGGCTGCAAAAAGGTGGCATACATTTAACCCATGTTTTCTAGAATGTATAGTCCATTTGCTGGGCTGGGTGAACATATAATTTCACGTCAATGCGACCCATTTATATTTTCTAAGAAATCCCAGCCCATTTGCACTTCCTTGAAATACACGAATTAGCTGGGCTCATTATATATATAATGTTATGTTAGAAGGAGCAATTAATATCAAAAAATAAACCGGAAAGGCACATTATATATATATATATATATATATATATAATTAACAAATTAGCGAGTTATTGCTCAAAATAAAAATGAGCACGTTATTATTACGTTGGTCCTTAAAATCTTCGCAAGCTTTTGTATGCAATCACCATGATTTTCCTTGCCTGTGAGTCAAAAACAACCAGGATTTTCCTTGCCAACTTCTATTAAGCATTTACTTTTCTAAGTTAATAACACGTGGGATGTTTTTATAAAGTATATACAAGTCTCTATAAAATATATGATAATAGTAATAATATAAATATATATAATGTGGTTAGAAGGGAAAACATAAATGGACACAACATTATTATTCTTATATATAGATAAATAGAACAGAGACCTGCGTTTTATTAAAAAAATACATTAGGCTGCCGATCTTTAAGAAAAATCCCATAGGCCAGTATGGACCTCAAAAAATAAGTTGAAACCATTGTCTCCATATGTCGTGGGCTACGCATGTTAAAATACAAAACCAAGGCTAGTTGATACTTGTTCGCCCTCTGGAAAAAATGATACCAGAGCCCCGAGCGAACTGGACTAAAGAGGGGGGGCCGCGACACGACTAAAGATGCACATCAGGAGTGATTTTTTTCTTCAGTGGATGGCTCTTGATGGCGTTTAGCCCATTTGCTGGGCGGGCCAACCTACAGAAACCAGCACTCGATTTTTCATCAAGCCCCAAAAAGAACACAGTACTATGTTTGTTTTGAGGCCGAAAACATTACGGCATGGGTTGAGCGGGGGAGGGGGGAAGACAGAGCAAAAACATTAAAAAGAGCTAATGCATCGTTGCTACCCTAACAAAGCAGGTGCAATTCTTCTCGGGAAGAAGGTGTGCCGTTGACACCCACACGTCACATACCCCACAGTAGGCATACTAATAAGTTCACACACAAGTACAACAGAAAAGGTAAACATTCACTATCAACAACTAAAAAGATTCATATATATATATATATATATATATATATATATATATATATATATATATATATATATACAAGTTCAGCATGTCTATGCATCCAAATGATTGATAGATCACACCACAATATTCATAGATAATTCATAAAAATATTTATATATACACATGTTCAGTTTGTTTATGCATCCAAATGATTGAGATCACAACCAATATGATCCATGGACGAACTTTAATTACCTAGGGTACAAACTGGTAAATGGTGTTCAGTTGGAGGTACTTCTTGCTAAAATTAATGCTTGTACGAGTAAACTTTCGAGTACATAAGAGGCAGCACAGACAATCTGAACTTTGCTTGTAGGTTTATCCTAAAATAGTGACCTCGTGCCGAGGGAGGTTTGAGCAACTTTGGCCACTACTTTCTTCCAACTAGTTTACTGGCTCATCTTGGTCCCGTAGCTCGCCATAATTCTACATTGAAGACGAGAAAGGAGGCGGTTGAGAAAATGAACCACCCAAATTTTTTGTGCAGTTCAACTGAAATGGAGCATCCCTAGCGTGCATACTGATTAAGTGCCAGATGAATATACGCGTCAACCAACTTGTCTGGAATCTTTAGACTCCATGCCATACAGTTCGCTACCATATCTGCCGATAACCAAAAGGCACAAGTTGGGACCAAAGACTGGACTATGTTTTTTTGGGCTATGCGCCAAGCAATATTTTTGGCGTTCACTCTCCTAATACTTGGAGTTTGACAACTGGTTGAATCCGGTTGATACTCGAATGAATATAGGCACTTCTTGTCAACATCGATGCTTGTTTGAGTGAACTTTGGAGTACATAGCAGCAACATAAGTATCTGTCAATCTGATCTTTTTGTGCAGTGCTACTGAAATCACCCAATGCAATGATTTTCCTGCGAGTTCAGGATCCAAGTTACTCCTTTATAAAATCGGCAAACAGTAGCACAATACCAAATTACCAATACATGACAAGCACAATAATCAGGATAAAGACTAGTACCAACTTGTGTGAGGTAGCATATCAATTACTATTTCCTTTGACTGGAAGCCGAGATAAGCGAAGCGACCGACAGCAAAGGAAGAAAGTAGGCCTAGATTAGCGACTGACAGGAAAGGATGGAAGCTGTCGAGGCAATGAAGCACCCAAAGTTTTTGTGCAGTTCCACCAAAATCGAGCATCCTTGTTGGCACATATATTGAGAGAGTGAGATTACTATAATAGTTGGACTAGTTGATGAAACATACATTAACAAATAGAAGCACCCTCATTATCTTAATGGGTAAAGTTAGCAACACAGTAGTCTTTCTTAAAGAGAGGTATTAGTTTATTTAATCAGTGACAATTAGCTCAACACTCAAAGCATTGCCATGTATCATAGATTGCAAAACTTTAACGTGCAAAGATAAAGGAGTTTCTCATGACAGTAGCACGATACAAATAGAGATGACAACAAACTAATATGGATGAAGGCCTTAGGCCCGTACCAACCTAAGGAAAAAAGCTTATTCATGTAGTCCCATAAGAGATGATAAAGCACTCACTGGAATCACTCAATAGTACATATTTTTGTGCACTTCAAATGTATGGTTTAAATCACTCTTGTTTACCAGTGCTGAGATTATATCGAAAGATTATCAAGAACTTCCAGTAGAGTTAAAGCACTGGCTGGGATACTGTTCATTGTATTGTCTTGTGTAGTTCCACTAAAATGTATGATTGGCACAACATGATCCCTATTTGCATAAGTAGGAACAAGGTGAAACCTTCATTAGCTTAGTGAGAAAGGATAGAAAGACATTAGCATATTACTCTAACAGTAGCATCAAATTCATGATGGAGAATACGCAAAACATTGCCTCACTGAACCAATGGCAATAAATTGACATGCAAAACAATAGCACTATTATGTCATGACACTAATAATATTCCCTCCCTGCTCCACCACATGATTCACCTCCATAGACAAACATACACATGTACATGATTCAGCATAGGGTGCTACTAAAGATTTGTTTAACTCCGACAGGAAAATTAGGCAGCAATAAATTAGTTGTACTTAAGTACTCCTAATTAATTAAGTGAGACAGCAGAAGTGGAAGGGCTCCCTGGAGGATCGTCTCACATGTAAGGTAGTCATTGCCTAAGCCCTTGAATGGCCTCTACTGAGGCCTCTGGCTTCAGCAAGATCGCCTTGGCACTGTTTATTCTCTTCTTCTTCCTCTTCATGCTCTGTTTCTCTTTCTCCTCACCAGTTGGTGAAACCTAGTACATGATTGGCCTTCTATTTCAGAATTGGTTTTTTCAGTGAGGGAGTACAAGTGTACTAGTAAAAAATAGCATTATTTTCTCATGGTAGTCGAAAAATAGAGATGAACACATGCATTAAATATCATTCTTACCTAAAGGAAGGTTATGGCGCCAATATGGATGATGAGGATTGTAACACAGATCTCCCTTTGTGCAGTTCCACTGAAATGAACCAACTATTCCATTCTGACATTCCAGTTAAAAAGCACAAAAGTCACTTCTTTTAAGAAGAGTTTTGTGCAATGCACCAAAAGGTTACAACAGCAAGCAGGTGAAATGGATATCTCTGTTTGCACAAAAATCTACAGAGGAAACAGTCAGAGTCTCAAACAATTACAGGCAAAAACATTTGGCTAAACTTGTCATGGCTTATAAAAGTGGCATGGCTTCATTTTACCACGAGCATTAGATTAAGAACGGCTAAATATTTGGTATAAGGGCATGGGACAGTTGGTTCACCAACAGTCTAGCACCATGTACCTAAACAGGGGCATAAAGTGGTGATTCATAGTTTGTTGCCCCGAGAAACAAACATCCAAGAAACATATCTGGGTTGGTCCCATTTTTGTTCACTCTAGCCACATACTCCTATGTGTGGATAGCAAATCTAGTCCTGGTCATTCCAGTGTGTACAACGTTACCCCTATATTTCCCTTTTCGACCAAGAGACCGGTTGGATGACCAGTCTGTACTACTTTCACCCCCTTTCCTTCCTGTTTGTACCAAGTCCGATGTACATACTAAAGTCCCCCACCCCCACTTTATTTCTTGTTTGAACCAAGTACAAGATTCGACTCCATGAAGTAGCTTTACCTCTAATAATAGAAAAAAAATAGGTGACGTTGGACCATCCGATCGAGAGGGGCCGAGAGGTAGAAAATGATGCACATGCAGTGACGTAGCGAGCTGGGGAAGTAGAGCTAAGGCAGTTTCAAAGGAAGATATACCTGAAGGTCATCGGGATGTGGATAGGTGGGCGGCGGGAGGCCGGATCCGCCCACACTAGGGCAAGAACGAAGGGATCGGAGGACCTCCCACGCCGGCGCTCGGCCAGAGATAACGGTGCGGCCGACAGTCGGTCTCCTCCCTCGCTGTCGACGACGGCCTAAACGCTGCCCCTCCTCCCCTTTATCGACGGAGTGGGATACGTCCGGATCTGTAACCCGCAGTGAGGATAGAAAGACAATGTTTTTTGAAGGGGGAAAGACAGTGTTACCACCCCTATCTTGTTTAGATCTGGAGAGGATGAGAGTGTGTGAATAGAGCAGCCCTAGCAAGCAAGCGCGGAGGCTCCGTCCTATATATAGATAGTGGGATAGTTTTCCTTTTTCACTCCATCAAAACAATCGTTTAAAATTGTGTACTACGTGCCAGGTCTCTATTTTTTTAGTTGTTGATTTTTTTTGAGATAGCTACCCTCTTGTTCCAAGTGGTGTTACGGTGTGCCAAGTCGCGCTTTGTATCGTTCAAGTCTGGTACAAGTCCCTTCATTAAATGAACAACCACCCCCTCGTAAAAAATGTGAACAAGCCCATGGCTAAAATTATCGGCAACGTGGGTTGCCCCAACATGCATTATTATTTATATTTTCTACTCCCTCCGTAACTAAATATAAGTCTTTTTTATTAGCCACACCTAAGACAAGAACTTTTTTATTAGAAGTGAACCCCACATGCCATGGACACAAAAAGTGTGGCAAGATTCCCTTAGGCAAGCCAAAGTGTGTGTCTAACAATTTGAGCAACTCAAGTTAGGCAAGTGTGGCAAGTGTGGGAAAAATAATGTGGCAACATGAGACAAACATAGTCACAATCCAAACAGCCCCGTAATTTTTTGTGACATGCATGGGAATTTGGTTAGTTAAATTTATAGTCAAAATTTGGCAAGGTGCATCAAATCAACACATGCAAGTATCAAAAGGAAGGTCACAGCATGCATGTATGCATTGTACTCCCTCCGTTTCCAAATATAAGTCTTTTTAGAGATTGCAACAAGTGACTACATACGAAGCAAAATATGTCTACATACATCCGTATGTTGTTGTCCATTTGAAATGTGTAAAAAGACTTATATTGAGTGCAGTGCTTTGATGTGTCGCGTCAACTCGTACAAGACTGAGAAGTTTGATTACTACAATGCCCTCTCCATCACAGACTGAGCTCCGGTGCCTTAACTGCACCTGCCTTTGGCTGCATGAGAGGTGGGCCAACCACCTGTTGGACCCACCTATCATGGACGCGAAGGCAGGAGCAGTAAGTCAATGAAGTTGCGTCCCTCCCTCACGCATGAGCGTGGTGGCTGCCAGGACTAGTAGAGGCTTTCGCTACACGCTATCCCTCCCGCATGAGGTGGACGGACATGCAACAGTGGATTCAATACTGTAGAAGTAGGAGTAACATCATTGTTCGTCTTCTCGAAGAGGCGAAGAGCCAAACGCAACCCGAACGTGGCAGTTGCGAACGCTCGCGTGGTGCGGTGCCTTGGAGCATGCATATAGCCAGGCTCTTACATGAGACAAAATTGCTATTTGATCCCACTATTGTTGTAGTACTAGTACTTGCTAGTATAGCCCTGTAAACTGGAAAGGAGTATTTGCCTTTCTAGAGATTTCAACAAGTGACTAGACTACACCGCGTGCAGTACTCCCTACCTTCCGGTTTATAGGGCTCAAATCTCAAATCTCATCAACCAAGGCATTTTGTGATTGGAGGAATGTATCTCGTACTTTACAAAACTACCCTAATTAAACTCATGCATTAATTACGTAGTTCTCTCGTTTTCCTCTCCACCTTGGTCGCGGTGCACAATATTGAGCACTCCTATATGACTAGCCGCTCTATCTACATGCGGGACATCAAAGCATCCGGGCCCGCGTGCCATCCACCAAATCAAAATGAGGTGCTACAGTAGAGACTCACCGGTCACCCCAGTGTAGCCGTCATGACCCATCATATCACAAAACCCACACCTTTAAAGTCGCCGCGAAGTTGGACTGGACAAAGCAACCATCATTTCACTGTGACGCTCGTTCAAGCCCTTTCTCCCCTTTCTTGAAGAAAACCTCACTCCAGGCTACTCACTTCTGCCATTTTTCTTCTATACCGATGAAGGAAAGGTGGGCGAAATAGTGATACTGCTATATTTTCATTTCAAGAATCTTCTTTTTGTGAAGCATCGACCGATTCTCACAGCCTATTCTTTTCCCAGTTTCATTGCAATTGTGGTTTCCTTTCGATTGCTTTTTGTTTGTCAGATCATTGATGGATCCTGGAGTACTAGGCAAAGAGTTGCCGGCGGACAACCCGCTGGAGACAGCGATCTCCATGAAGCGAGCACCGATCAACGAGTTGACCATGTTGGCGGGCCAACCCATGGAGATGAAGAACTCCAAAAAACAAACACTGGCCAAAGAGTTGACGACGTTGGCGGACGAACTCCTCAAAGAAAGTTGGAAGAACAGCAAGGATCCCACCATGCCTACCCCAGAAACTCTGACGGCTACCTATGTGAGGCTCAAGGCCGAGTTTGAGGAGATAGTCACTGTTGAGAAGCCGTATTCCCCTGGCAAGGTGATGGCCCCCATCGAGGACAAGGAGATGGCCCCCGGAGGGATGGAATCCCCCGGTGACCTGCACAAGGTAAAAAATAATGGCTTATTATCATAGTTGTGGTTTTTGATTATTTGCGATGTGCTTGCTAAAATGTTAGGGTTGTGCAGGTGCCGATGGACGTCCTTGATGATTCTGATGTCGCGGCCCGTCCCATGGACAACGCCCCAGAGATCTGTTTGATATCACGGTCCGTCCTTTGGCATTGCCCCGGAGATCGATTCCGATGCCGCTGTCCATCCTGTGGACATCACCCCAGAGATCGATTCCGGTGTCGCGGTTAGTCCTGTGGACATCGCCCCAGAGATTGATTCCCATGCCGCTGTCTGTGCTGTGGTCATTGCCCGAGAGATCTATGACAAGAAATAGTTGGTCGCGCTAATCCTTCAGGGTAGTTTGCATTTCCCTGTGTTTAATTACCAGAATGATGTGTGTTATCAAACAATCTTAGGGCTAGTGCACTGTCTTGTGTGGGCGGTACTTGCTACTTTTGTTTGATAGTGAATCATGCGAACCCTTTCCGAGTTATGGAAACAGATGTATCCTCACCAGCTTCTGATGTAATATATGGCATGCTTAGATGTAAGTTTGAACTGTTTATCATATCAACAGGGCGTTTTGATGATTCTTGGTGTTAGTAGGCTAGCTACTGTGTGAGCTATAGTACTTGCAAAACAGTCACCAAAGAGAAACGTTGGGGATGATGAGTTTGTGGTACGCTTATACTTATCCGTCGTCGATCGGCCAATAGCCCAAGCTCCTAAAATTGTAGGCTTAGTCGACACGGATGCATTCAGGCCTCATTTGGTTCATAGGGTAGGAAAATCATAGCAAAAGTACAGAGGCATACAACACAAAATTATAGCAGTACAGAGAAGTACTCCCTCTGTTCCAAAATAGATGACCTATAGGCGGGCTAGTTTGGCCTAGTGGTTTTTTTTGAGGATGGCCTAGTGGGTTTCAGTGATATGACGTGGTACAGTGCCGTCCAGTCTTTGCATATGGTAGCATTATTGCGGGTACAGTAAGTTTTCTTGAAGAAGAGGAATTCAACGAAGTCATGATGGTTCCTTCGTCCAACCAACTTACAGTGGGAAAGGTTGGGCCTGCAATACGACCGGGGTAGACCAGGATAATTTTGTGCATGGCAGGTGGACCAAGATGGTCGATGTCCCACATGTCGGCGAATGAAAGTATTCTTTCCGATATAGAGGACGAGCAACGAGTATTCATTATTTATTTTTGATGAAAGCTATTGTCTCCACTGTTACGACGGAGGAGTGTGAAACACGGCAGCCTAGTGAACTTGGCATGTGCACCACTCGCTCCTTCCTTATGTAATACTACCATACTTTTGACTATAAGGTTGGCTATAAGGTTACAACTTTTTCTCACTTTCTCTCTATATATTTCCTCTCGAGTGTTTTTTACCTTTCCTTTTTTAGACGTAAATTTTTATGCCATTTTTTTAGAATTATTATTTTTATACCTAGGAGCACGTGTAGAGACGGGCTCTTGCAGAGCCCACTCCTTGACTTTTTCAATGCCTCTCTGTCCTTCACATAAGCGGGCATAGCCCAGGATTTTACTGGTACTACTTGCTATGCATGCATGCGGCGGGCAGCTAGCGTCTGATGGGCCAGGGTGGTCAGAAGCGAGCTTGGAAGCGGTCCAGACTCCCGCATGACCCACCTCACATTATCACCATATATTTCTTGGAGTCCGTGCGCAAAGGGTGGGCGATCTCCTCTCCCTCCCCCGTCTCTCTCTTCTCAGCTGACGCCCGCCGAGCGATTAGATTTCGGCTATCAACGGTTTATTCAATTGAAGTCCCACATGTCAGTGAAATAGCAAGACAACATGTGTCCCCTCTAGTGAGCGGCGTGCGAGCCGGACTGTCGGGGGTGCGACGCGTACGAGTCGTAAGTGAAAGGATCAAGATGGACCTGGAGGGGGGGTGAATAGGTACAATTACAAATTTTAATTATTACTTAGCAATTTTAGGCAATAATGCGGAATATGAAGGTGAGCCTAACAATTGCAAGTGTAGTACTAAGTGCTAAGCAAGATAAACAAGTGGCACAAATATATGAGAGGCAAGCACAATATGATAAATGTAAGTGCAAGAGACAAGTAACCACAAGTAGGGAGTTAGGGTTAGGAATAACCGCAACTCCGAGAGACGAGGATGTATGCCGATGTTCACTTCCTTGGAGGGAAGCTACATCACCGTTTAGAGAGGTGGATGTTACCACAAAGGCACACCAACGCCACGAAGGCTCACCCTATTCTTTCTTTGAGACAACACCACAAAGGCCTTTCTCAACCACTAGTGGTAGACCTTGGGGTGGTCTCCAAACCCTCACAAACTTTCCGGGGGTAATCACAATGGTTGATTCCTCACCGAATGACTCCTACCGCCTAGGAGTCTCCAACCTCCAAGAGTAACAAGATCCATGGGAGAAAATTCAAGACTTGCTCAAACCACGATTTGCTTTGGTCACAATAAGGAGAGGGAGAAGATCTTTCTTTTGATTGGAACAACTCTTCGAAACTCTCGAGAATCAAGCCGGGATCTAGGATTTAGTGTATGAACAACATAGGGGGAGCACTGGTGTTCTTGAGGCGTGTTTGAGTGAAGTGTCCAGCCTTATCTCGAAGAGGTAAGGGACTATTTATACCACATCCAGAATTGAGCCGTTTGGACAGAAGTTGACCAGCCCGGATGATCTGGGATACCACCCGGATGATCTGGACATTGTCCAGATAATCTGGCTGAAGGCCCAGATGCAGATGGTAGCAGCAGAGCTGCGACCAGCCGGGACAGACCGGAGGCCACCCCAGACGATCCGGACATATCCGGATGATCCGGATGCCTGGCCGGATGATCTGGCTACAACCATCTGGGTTCTGTGATAATAGGGGCTAGATTTCCCGGATGATCCGGGACAGGATCCGGACAATCCGGGGCATAGCCCGGATGATCCGGATGACGTCCGGACGAACCGGCTTCAGCCACCAGCGTTCTGTGATGAAAAATGCACATTATCCGGATGATCCGGGGCAGGGTCCGGTTGATTCGGGTTTAGGCTAGATGATCTGGGGAGCCGTCCGGATGATCCTGCTAGGTGAAGTGGTAGGTTTTGGCTAAGGGGTTTTGCTAGGGATTTTGGTCCTTTGTGAAAAATTGTTTGTGAGACAAAATGTGAGCAAGTCTTGAACCTACACCTATGATCCCCTCTTAATAGTGCGGGATTCCTATTACTCAAGAAATATAAAAGAGCACAATGCTTCGTCTTTGTTTGCTCATTTCCTTATTGATAATTTGCTTGAGTAAAATCTCATATGATGTGATCATGATGCACATTAGAAAAAACCAGAGGACTGACGGCCTGTGTATATACTTAGCAAACACGGTTAGTCCCCTATGTGTAGATTTTTCATCAATATAAAAAATATTCTTTAAGAGCAAGATTGCACTTTCAATCTCCCCCTTTTTTGGTAGTTTGATGACAAACAACATATAGCACTCAACAAGTGAAATGTGATGCGAATAATTCTAGGAGAGTAGTCCGTATGTGTTTTAGGAAGAGTTCCCCCTTAATGTATGCATAGTGATGTGTTTTAGGGAGAGCTCCCCCTTAATGTATGCATGGAATAAAGTGATAAAAATACAAAAACATGCACATGTAGAGTGGATGCCCTCATTCGGAATTTAGTTTTGTAACAGTAGTGTAGACATACACCATTGAAATCAACATAAGCAATGAGAAGCAACGAATGAAGACAATATACTTAAGCACTTGCATGGTAACATAGACTCATAACTCATAAACTCGTACAAGGTATCATAAGACATGACCAAAGTACCATTACAATAATCATAACACATGACCAAATTACCATTACAATAATAATAATGAGTCCACTTAACTAGAGCTCTAAGCATACCAGACACACACTCATACTCCTCCTTGATATCTCCCCATTAACATCAAGTACCGAAAAAGGGAAAGACGGCCGAGAAAGTAGGAGGATCACTCAACATTCTCCTCATCATCATCACCATCACTCAGATCAGCAGGTGCAAGGAAGAATTCGGGAGAATTAGTGGCAGAAGGAAAGTCGACCTCCGGAAGAGGAAGTCGATCAGGAATAGGCTCATCAGGCTTGACAGGACTGCCAGGATGCGCACGGAGGCGATCCCTAAGAGCATTTGCCTCAGAGATGCGGCGAACCTCCTCGGTAGCAATGTGAGTAGCGGTGTAGCGGCAGGTGTCAAAGATAGCTTTATGGGAATTACCAATAAAGCGAGCAAGGCGGTCAAATGGCTTGACAAAAGGTTTGGTGTGGCGAGAAGAGCTCTCATCACATGAAGGAGCAGGAGCCTTGCCCCTAGAAGTCTCATCACGCGGAGTCCACATGGAGTGAATGTTGGTCTTGTTGATGGGGCAAGTGAAGACAGAGTCAATGACGGTCTGAATGAAAGGAGCATGTGCAAGAGTACGAACCTTCAGACAACTAGCCATGCGAATCTCATGCCAAAGGAAATCTGCCGTGTCAATGGGACAGGTGGGAGCCTTCCGTGAGTAGTACATCAAATCAATGCTGTAGGACCGAACCATCCCACGATCCCCTTTCTTGGGAGCAATGGAGTTTGGGATACACTGAAAAAGCCACCGGTATTTGAGACGGAAGATACTGATATCATTAAGCTCCTTGCTTTGCTGCACTGTGGATAGCTGAGTGGTGGGCATGGTGAGACAACTACAAGCATTGATGGGCATAGCCTCAAACTTGGGGTTCACCTCATGGATCCGAAAAAGAGAGGCCTCAGATCCAGGCATGCCCAAGGCAGCAGCAAACTTCTCAAAAGAGACAGTGAACTGAGAATGGTGAGTCATCCAAGTGATATAACGATCCGGATGGAAGAAACACGTGGCATAGAATTGTTGAATGGCAGCCTCATTCCAATCATAGTGAAGAGTCATAGCAAGACACAGCCCCATGCCCTCAATCTTCTCTAACACACCATCGAACTTGGTTGGATTTTTCTCAATGTAATCCAAGTTCACATAATGCTGAGGAGAGAACCCTAGATGAGCATTGACTGATTGATAGATGTCCTATTGAACCAAGCTGCGAAACCAATGATCGGTTGCATTGGCCGGGGTGGCAAATTAGTTGACATCACTCCTTAAAGCAGCATACTCAGAGGGGACCATGGACTGATAGTTGATAGTACAATGGCCACAGTTGGTGGGGTTAGCCATGGACAAGATGAGACCAGTAGGTGCGGCAGACTGCGAGCTTGAGGCAGAAACCGCTTTCTTCTTCTTTGCTTTGGTCGTGGGGCGAACCGGCACGAGCTCTTCCTCATGGAGTTCGTCCTCATAGTCAGGGTCGTCCTGCCCATCATAGGACGGACGAGCACGACCCGACGCTTTCTTGAGTGGACGAGTAGCTTCTTCGGAGTCCGTTGATGCTTGGAAAGAAAAGGGGGCCAACTAGATGAATAACTAAACCTAGATGAGTAATAGGGGAAAAAGAGGAGAGAAGCAGATGAGATACCACGAGAGGGGCCCGAGGATGTCGACTTGATGCTTCGGCCAGTACCACCACGGCCGACCACCATGGAGGAGTTGGGGACAGAGGCCAAGATTGGAGAGGATCCAATCGGCCCCTGGGAAAACGACGCGAGGAGGGAGTAGATCGAGGCGACGACAGCACATGGGGGCGAGATCTGCTCAGTTGGCCGGCCGAACTGGCGGGGCGGCCTGACGAGCAGCCGGTGGCGGCGGGGGCGAGAGGATGGGGTCGTGGGGGAGAAAACAGGGGAATAACCCCCTGTGCCCACACGGCACGATATTTTACTGGGCAGGGCGAAGACCCACTCGTATGTCCGGAAGGAGCCCCGGATGATCCGAACAGGTCCAGATGTCCGGATTGTAGGCTAAGTCACCATGTTTGAGTATACATAACTTGGGAGACCAAAAATTTGAACTTTTTGACCCATAATTACTACTCCATCATTTTAAAGTACCATGGACACAAAATAAGTGTCATAGTGGCTTTGAGAGTGTTGGTTCTATTTATGCATTATGTAGGGTGAGAGTACTCATGAATTGAGTGTCTCCCCCTAAGAATATGCCTACATCAAGAAAAAACATTATGAAAATGCATGCATGGGTACTAGATTTCACATAATGTTGTCAAGCTCTAGGATACCAAGTTCATGCCTAAGTCGACAAAACCTTGCTTCATCCAATGGTTTGGTGAAAATATCTGCTAGTTGCAAATCTGCACCAACATGATCGATGTGAATATCACCCTTTTCCACATGATCTCTCAAGAAGTGATACCTAATATCAATGTTCTTAGTGCGGGGATGATCCTTGGGGTTCTCAGCAATATTGATGGAACTTTCATTATCACATAGGAGAGGCACATGTCTATAAGTGATACCATAATCCTTCAAGGTTTGTCTCATCCATTGTAATTGAGTTGCACAACTGGCGGCTGCAATGTATTCAGCTTCTGCAGTAGAGAGGGCAATGCAATTTTGTTTCTTCGAGGACCAACTTACCAAGGAGCGGCCAAGAAATTGACATGCACCAGAGGTGGACTTACGATCCACTTTGTCTCCAGCCCAATCCGCATCCGTGTACCCAATGAGATCAAACTTAGTATCCTTGGGGTACCATAGACCCAGCTTTGGGGTGTGAACAAGGTATCTAAGGATATGCTTAACCGCCTTATGATGACTTTCCTTAGGGGAAGCTTGAAATCTAGCACACATGCATACACTAAACATGATGTCTGGTCTAGATGCACAAAGATAAAGTAATGAGCCAATCATAGAGCGGTATTTAGATGGGTCGAAAGGGATACCGTTGGTGTCTTCAGTGAGTACAATTTTGGTTGCCATGGGTGTCTTACATGGACTAGCATCAGTCATGCCAAACTTCTCTAGGATATCCTTGAGGTATTTTGCTTGAGACAAGAAAACTCCTTCTTGAAATTGTTGAATTTGAAATCCAAGAAAGAACTTCAAATCCGTATTGAGTGACATTTCAAAATTCTTGGTCATGGAGTCCACAAACTTCTTGCACAAATGAATGTTAGGAGAACCAAAAATAATATCATCTACATAGATTTGGCATAAGATCAAATCACCCTTGCCCCTCTTAGTAAAAAGAGTGGGATCGATCACCCCTCTCACAAAGCCATCATCGAGTAAAAACTTCTTAGGATGATCATACCAAGCATGAAGTGCTTGTTTGAGGCCATACAGAGCCTTATGAAGTTTATACACATAGTCTTTGTGATCGGGATCAACGAACCCAGGTGGTTGTGACACATATACTTCTTCTTGTAGAGGACCGTTAAGGAAATCACTCTTTACATCCATTTGATGCAATATAATTCCATTGAAAGCAGCATAAGCAAGTAAGATGCGAATGGATTCAAGACGGGCAACGGGGGCAAAGGTCTCACCAAAGTCCAAACCTTCAACTTGTGAGTACCCTTGTGCCACTAACCTTGCCTTGTTGCGGATGATTATACCATTCTCATCTTGCTTGTTCTTGAAAATCCATTTTGTTCCAATGACATTGTGTTCCGTAGTTGGCCTCTTGACTAATGACCATACTTGGTTGCGTTCAAAACTGTTCAACTCTTCTTGCATAACAACGAGCCAATCGTTGTCCATCAATGCATCTTGTACCTTGAGAGGTTCAACTCTAGACACAAACGAGAAGTGAGCACAAAAGTTAGTCAACTGTTTACGAGTGACTCTACCTTCCGATATGTCGGTGAGAATTTTGTCAACATCAACACGACCGGCCACTCGAGGCATGATGGAGGTTAGAGTTTCTCGAGGTTCAACTTCATGTCCATCATCCACGTCCTCAACATATGGATCATTAATGTCTGGAGGAAGATCTTCTTGTTCATATTGCATTTGTTGAGGTTCATCATCAATGATTGGACTTTCTTGTTCTTGCCCTTGATTATGATCTTGTTCTTGAAGATTATCATGAAGAGGAACTTGATCATCTTCTTCTACTTGGGCTAAGGGAATGGGTTGAGCAATAGGAACTTGTGATGGTATGGGTGTTGAAGTAGTTTGATGATGTGTGAAGCTTCCATCTTCTTCTTCATCATCATGAGGTTCTTGTTCCATAGGAAGAAGTGCACCAACACCCATGGTCAAAATATCTTGAGAAGAATCTTCTTCACCTGCATCACTTAGATCAACATGCTCCCCACGGGAGCCATTAAATTCATCAAACACCAAGTCACAAGTTTCTACAACACATCCATTGGATTTGTTGTAGACTCTATAGGCGTGAGAGTTTGTTCCATAGCCAACAAATATGCCCTCAATTGTTTTGGATTGAAATTTTTCTAACCGTTCTCTTTTGTTGAGGATTAAACATTTGCACCCAAATACACGAAATTACTTGACATTTGGCTTGTGCCCAGTTAGAAGCTCACATGGAGTCTTTTCCAATATAGTGCGGAGGAAGAGCCGGCTTGATGCATGGCATGCAGTGTTGACAGCTTCGGCCGAAAAACTATGTGGTGACTTGTATTCATCCAACATGGACCTTGCTATCTCTACAAGTGTACGGTTCTTCCTTTCGGCTACACCATTTTGCTGAGGAGTGTATGGAGCTGAATATTGATGCTCAATCCCTTCATCACTAAGGAATTCTTCCAAGGTATAGTTCTTGAACTCACAACCATTGTCACTTCTTATTGCCAAGATTTCTTTGTCAATCTTGCGTTGTGCTTGCTTGGGAAAATCAATGAATGTGATCATCGTCTCGTCCTTGGACTTGAGGAAAAACACCCATGTATATCTTGAGTAATCATCAACAATGACAAGTCCATACTTTTTTCCACCAAGACTATCCCATGAAGGAGGCCCAAAAAGATCCACATGAAGGAGCTCCAGGGGCCTTGAAGTAGACACAATTTTCTTGGGTGGGTCCTTTGATTGATGTTGCTTCCCAGCTATGCATGCACTACACACACAGTCTATCTCAAAAGAGACATTGGTTAGTCCAAGGATGTGATTCCCCTTTAAGAGATCTTGAAGATTTCTCATGCCGACATGGGCTAGCCGGCAATGCAATAGCCACCCCTTGTCGGCCTTGGCCATTAGACAAGTTACATGGAATGTGCGCTCTTTCGAGAAATCAACCGTGTAAAGGTTGCCATCCAACTCTCCAACAAAGGACACTTCAAGAGTATCTCTCTTAAAGACTTTCACATCCGTTAGTCCAAAGAGTGTATCATAATCAACATAAGCCAATTGGTGAACAGAAAACAAATTTTATTTAAGGGATTGGACAAGCATGACATTTGCAAGAGACATGCGATTTCTGATAGCCACCTTGCCCAACCCGAGTGCCTGTCCTTTTGAACCTCCACCAAACATAATGCTCATGAATGGTTGAATAGCTTCCATGAAATTGTAGAGCAATTTGCTATCTCCGGTCATATGATTTGTATCATCCATTATCAATCACCCATCTTACTCCACCAGAAAAGGAAACCTACACATAATTATGACTTGGTTAGAGGCACCCATTTTGCAATGGGACCTCTCAAGTTAGTCACAAGGGTCTTAGGGACCCAAATAGCATAGAATCGGAATGCATTTCGAGGACCAACAAATTTTCCATAAACTTCTCCATCCTTAGTATTACGAAGTACATAGGATGGAGGCATGACCTCTTTTGGCTTGTTGAGAGTGGGCATGCCCCTTGTGGCCTTCCCACTAACAACCTTACCTTTCTCCTTGTTCCCTTCTCGTACGAATGTTTCTTTTAGAGGGGTTGTGCACTTTTGAGAGGACGTCTTCTTCTTGCTTGTGCTTGGGTCAAACCCTAGTCCCTCTTTGGCAAACACCTCATTGTGTTGACTCAATACCTCATTAAGGTTCTTTTTCCCTTGAGCACATGTGATGAGACCTTTCTCGTTTTGAGCCTTGAGAAAGCAATTTTCCTCAAGAATAGATGCTAGATCACCACTAGAGTTAGTAGTACAAGCATCAACACTGATAATAGGAGAATAGTAAGCCTTGGCTAGAGTTTCAAGATAAGTAAGTTTGAGCGTCTCAAAACTCTTTGTAAGAAGGGTGAGCTCTTCTTCCTTAGTATTAAGGAACACGGATAGAAGCTCACAATCCTTAGAGAGAGAAGCATGAGACTTCACAAGCTTACTTTTATCATTCATCAACTCTTCGCAAGAGTTAATAGCCTTTTTCAAGGAGGCAAGTTATTTAGTATGAACATCAATGTTTGCACCAATTTTTAAGCATAGTTCATCATTTCGTGCTTCCTCATATTGGACTTTCCGCTCAAGGATTTCACATTTCCTTTTCCTCGGCGACGAGGGTTTCAAGTTCCTTAATGGTGATGGTGTGCTTACTCATCATCTCCATAAGCATACAAAACATAGTGAGCTTCTTTCCTTTGAGGGAGCACATGAACTTATTAAGTTTAGCAAGCATAGGATCATCTAGATCATCATCCTCATAGCTATCCTCCGCATCAAGATACTCATCACTAGGAGTAGAAGGAGTGAAAAGAGGAGGATTTGATCGTGGGGTTATCTTTACCTTGTTAGGAGAGCTTTGGTCCTCTCCATCTTCTACCACGACCTTTGCCATTAGGCACTTGTGAGCGTTGCCCTTGTAGTCTTTTGTGTAGTTGTAGGTGACCACATCACCACTCTTGTTCACTAACCTCAAAGTGTTTTGAGAGTCTTGAGCAACTCCGGCAACACCACTGACATCATCTGGATTGGATTCTTCTTGAGCAACCATTGCTTTCCCATCTCTCTTCTTGAGCTTGGAGTTCAAAGGATTTGTCAACTTCTTCTTGGGAAAGGTCTTGGGAAACCTTGGTTTATCCTCTCTCTTCTCATAAGGGCACTCGTTTGAGAAGTGGTTGGTTTCTTCACAGTTGTAGCATTTTCTTACTTTCTTGTTTTGAAATCTTCCCTTGAATTTTCCCGCGCTAAACTTCTTGACAAAGAGATCCATGTCTTCATATTAAGGGCCCTCATCGGATTCAATCTCATCACCATCTTCATCATCATCATCATCATCATCATCTTCTTCTTCTTCTTCACTTTGCTCATCTTCACATACATGCTTGGCCTTTAATGCAAGATTGTTCTTTGATGTTGGAGTACCATGCATGGAAAGATGTTTTGTGGCATTTGCCTTTGACTCTTCAAATAGTTGGAAGGTGGATATGATGTCATCTGTAGTCATTTCCTTGAAGGCATGGTGTTGTCTTATGTCCCACACCATTTGATAGTGATATGGGGCAAGAGCATGAAGCAACTTATCCACAAGGAATCGCTTAGTCATGTTGAATCCATCTTGTGTCTTGTCACACTCACACGACTCGATGTCAGCGGTGAGAGTCATGAGACGCTGAAGGAGTTGATTGGGAATTTCACCTTTCTCCATAGAAAAGTTTTGCAATTTCCCCTTGGCAATTTCATATAGAGCACTCCGGAGGGTGGAGGTACCGTTCTTAGATCTTATAATACTTTCCCATAGTTCCTTGGCACCTGTGATGTGTATGAACGGTCTCCTTTGCTTTTCAACCATACCTCTCCATATACACATGGTGGCAGTGTCATTGAGATTCTTGTCATAAATTTCTCTTGGTGTAGGATTCTTTGGATCAACCACATGGTAACCATACTCCAAGATCTCCAGCATCTCATTGTTTCCATATCGAAGATGATCCTGCATAGCAACTCTCCACAAGGCAAAATCGGAAGTGGCATCAAGTAAAGGAGGTTTGCATTGAGGATTATATTTCGGTTTCTCAACCTGGGGTCTTGCATAAAGCCAAGGAACATTGGAGTGATCGTTGCTAGGAGGTTGTTGACCAAGTGACGGAGCAGACACAGTTGGCCTCGAAGCCGCACCACCCGAAAGTGGTGCAAGTGCCGTGGACAATGTGGCTAACCTCATTTGGACCAAGGCCTCAAGATAAGCATCATGCTCCTCTTTTTGCTTAGCAAGGGCCCATTCCAGATCCTCAAAAGTAAAGGACTTGATTTCAGAAGAAGCCTCTCCTTTATCCTTCGGAAATGCAACAAGGGGAGTCCCATTGGGGTTCATCTCGCTCTAGGGCGGTTAATCCACAAGAATAGAGCACGAGCCTCTGATACCAATTGAAAGGATTGAGATGGACCTAGACGGGGGGTGAATAGGTACAATTACAAATTTTAATTATTACTTAGCAATTTTAGGAAATAATGCGGAATATGAAGGTGAGCCTAACAATTGCAAGTGTAGTACTAAGTGCTAAGCAAGATAAACAAGTGGCACAAATATATGAGAAGCAAGCACAGTTTGATAAACGTAAGTGCAAGAGACAAGTAACCACAAGTAGGGAGTTAGGGTTAGGAATAACCGCAACTCCGAGAGACGAGGATGTATGCCGATGTTCACTTCCTTGGAGGGAAGCTACGTCACCGTTTAGAGAGGTGGATGTTACCACGAAGGCACACCAATGCCAGGAAGGCTCACTCTATTCTCTCTTTGAGACAACACCACGAAGGCGTTTCTCAACCACTAGTGGTAGACCTTGGGGTGGTCTCCAAACCCTCACAAACTTTCCGGGGGTAATCACAATGGTTGATTCCTCACCGAATGACTCCTACCGCCTAGGAGTCTCCAACCTCCAAGAGTAACAAGATCCAAGGGGAAAAACTCAAGACTTGCTCAAACCATGATTTGCTTTGGTCACAAGAAGTAGAGGGAGAAGATCTTTCTTTTGATTGGAACAACTCTTCAAAACTCTCAAGAATCAAGCCGGGATCTAGGATTTAGTGTATGAGAAAGAGAGGGGGAGCACTGGTGTTCTTGAGGCATGTTTGAGTGAAGTGTTCAACCTTATCTCGAAGAGGTAAGGGACTATTTATACCACATCCAGAAGTGAGCCGTTTGGACAGAAGTTGACCAACTCGAATGATATGGGACACCACCCGGATGATCTGGACATTGTCCGGATAATCTGGCTGAAGGCCCGGATGCAGATGGTAGGAGCAGAGCTGCCAGCAGCCCCGACAGACTGGAGGCCACCCCGGACGATCCAGACATATCTCGGATGATCCGGATGCCTGGATGGATGATCCGGCTACAATCATCTGGGTTTTGTGAAAATAGGGGCAAGATTTCTCGGATGATCCGGGACAGGATACGGATGATCCGGGGCACAACCTGGATGATCCGGATGAATGCCCGAATGATCCGGCTTCAGCCACTAGCGTTGTGTGATGAAAAACACACATTATCCGAATGATCTGGAGCAGGGTCTAGTTGATCCGGGTTTAGCCCAGATGATCTGGGGAGCCATCCGGATGATCCGACTAGGAGAAGTGGTAGGTTTTGGCTAAGGGGTTTTTCTAGGGATTTGGTCCTTTGTGAAAAATTGTTTGTGAGACAAAATGTGAGCAAGTCTTGAACCTACACCTCGGATCCCCTCTTAATAGTGCGGGATTCCTATTACTCAAGAAATATAAAAGAGCACAATGCTTCGTCTTTGTTTGCTCCTTTCCTCATTGATAATTTGCTTGAGTAAAATCTCAGATGATGCAATCATGATGCACATTAGAAAAAACAGAGGACTGACGGCCTGTGTATATACTGAGCAAACACGGTTAGTCTCCTATATGTAGATTTGTCATCAATATCAAAAATAATCTTTCAGAGCAAGATTGCACTTTCAGTATGTGTGGTGCCTTTTCCTTTAGAACTTGCAAAGCGTAACATTTTCGCGCAATCGATCGATAGAACTCCAGAACAAAATGATGAGGATGGTGCTTTCCTGCTTGTTAGGCGGGCTAGTTTGAGTGATATGACGTGCTACAGTGTCGTTCACTTGCTCCATTTTTATGTAAGCAAGAGTTTACACTCTTACGTGGGAGGAGTGCGAAACACCGCGGATGTGATTTTGATCGAGGGATAACTATTCCCTGCCAAATAATGGAGCACCATTAGCGATTATAGCATGATACTTAGGGCATCTCCAGCGCTGGCCCACAAATTTACACCGGCATATGTCCGAGGACACTGATGGATGCCATCTGATGCTGCCCACATACCATTCGACAACTATATGAACTAATCGGACGAAATTCGTGCAAACAAAGCAAATTTCAAATTAACCAGATGAAATTAATTACATTTCAAAAACTTTTCCTATAAACTGGATGAAATTCTTTACATATTTCGCACAAACCATACTAAAAACTACTATAAACCTAATCTAAACGATCTCCTGCGCCCGACCACCATGTCCGGCCATGAACCCGAGAAAGTCGGCCATTTCCTTTGCCTCCTCCTCATCCGCCTCGATAACCTCCTCCTCTGGAGCACAAGGTTCTGAAAATTTCCACTTCCACGTTGCCGTCAAGCGGCTAATCGGCCACCGATGTTTACCCCACCAAGCTTGGAGTCGACTGAGTGGAGTAGCGGTGGCCTTCCTGGGACCAGAGAGGCGGCAACCTACCGTGTACTACTCTTCCTCGCTTACGGTTGCGCCCGGGCACGTGCACCGGCTTCATGGTC